>NW_023339674.1:27764192-27782736 GCF_004916995.1 Morone saxatilis
CGCTCCTCTTGGCTGGAGAAATGGTTTGGTTTCGAAGAAGACTGATAAGAAACACGTATTTAGTGCTAGCAGCGCCTATTTTGGAATACAACCTATGCACTTTTCAGCTTCAGCGTTTCAGGAGCGCCTAAGGCCTTCAGCGGTTAAAAAGATGTCAGCGGGAGACGTTTTTTTTTAGCCTGAAGCGCTCAGAGCGCTTCAAGTTGAAATCTGTTCAACTTTTAACACCCCTGGGCGCTCAGAAAATGAGTTTTTGAGCGCTCTCAGCGCTAAAAACGCGTTTTTGGTGGACAACAAGCCCTAACTCAGACGAGATTGCCAATCACGAGTTTTAAAGGATAACTCGGGATATCGACTGATTATCGTTATCGCCAAAATCCCAAAAAATAACGAGATATTATTTTTTGCCCGTATCGCCCACCCCTACTTTCCAGTCATTCCAAAATCCTAATCCTGTCACCATAGCTGAGGGCTCAGTTTGCTCATTGTATCCCCCACAAAAACAAATGAAACAGGGTGTGTGGAACAGGGAGATGTGGTTCCTATCTTTGAAGCAATAAATATATGTGCTTCAGTTTGTTTCAATGCCATTTTAAAAGTATGAAGTTTATTTTCATTGTGATAATATTATGTATCACAGTTATTTTAGCTAAGATAATCATAACATCACATTTTCATATTGTCCCATGCCTAATCACATGATTAGCTACTACACTAGCTTACTACACGATAGATGATATAGGGATGAAATGATTGTCACTGTGATAACTTTACAATCGCTTTCAAATTCCTGTGTTTCTGTGCAGTGCTCTGTTGAGCAATTGTTTAACTCGAGGCTGTTTCCAGTGGAACACCTCAGTAAGAAGGTAATCAGAACCTGTGGAGAAGACTTCTAGCACTAGTGCTGGCAGGTCTCCCACATCGTAGTGATCCCTTGAGAGTCAATAAGAATCATTTTTAACATAAACAAACTACATTGTGTCTGGTAATGTATAGTATATCAGCTGTTTATAATAGCTGTTTGAAATTGGAAATGTCAAAAGGTTCTCTTTAGCAGCCCTGCAGATTGAAGTCTTTACAGAGAAGTGTGACAGGACACAACACCTGAGTCACACACACACACACACACACACACACACACACAAAGGCTTCAGACATCTGCTATTAGGCTGCAGATTGCACCACCACAGAGACAGGGAGACAGGGAGACAGAGGAACAGAGTGACAATGCCAAACTGTGGAGGACAGCACGTGTTAGGATGTAAAACATGATCAGAGAGTATGATGTAACGTCACAGTGTCTTTTCATCATATTGGTGAAGCTGAGCTTGCCACCACACCCCGATGCTCGCTCTCTCCCACACACACTAAACACACGCACACAGGCTAATAAACTCTGTGGATCTAATGAAACATTCATGGCCGCTATGTCAAGTTTCAAGCTGCCTCATGTTAAATGCATCGCCTGCTCTTTCACTTTCACACGCACCCTCAGTCACTTATCTTAATATTAGCAATCATGGCTGATGTCTTATGTAAGTTAGTACTGACTTAACAATGACCTACATGATTGTTGGGGGTAGAATTCAGCTAAACTGAACTGACCATCATCCACCTAATCTCCAAATATCTCCTAAGTAAAGTAACACTACAGTCTGCCTCCAAATCCCTCTCACAACACACAGTGAATCATTGATTCATCCTATTTCAAAATGACGTTCTATCCCTGTTTTCTGTGTCTTGGTGGCATGTTTTGGAAGTTGTTTGCTTGATTTACAGGTGTCTCTGCCAGCTGTAGTGGTTGCTGACTTCTTGTCCCAGCTCCACGCAGACTCCTCCCACTACTCTTTAAAAGTTATGAAGGACATTCTCGTCTTCAGTCTGTGGTCTCTACAACTGATACTCAAGAGAATTTGTTTTTTGGTATCACCGTCGCCAAGTCTGCAGGTTTAGTTTTATATAAGCACATTTCACTGGTGAATGGGCTTTCAATGGTTTGAAAGCATCACTGCACCACTGACCGTTCATTAAGCCCCACCTTAGCACAGCTGTCAAGCTTTATTGTCTAGCACTGCATCTATGCAGGTTACAGTAACAGCTGTGGCACTTTTATCATCACAATTCTGGACATCAGAAGACCAAAGGTTTCTGCATTTTGCTGAAATACGTGTTATTTGCAGATTTTATCAGCTGTAGTTAGCAAGCTGAGTAACTTATGTAGCTCCATGAATCCCCCACCCCTTTTTTGCTCTGGGCTCCAATAACAGCAAACCTCCTTCTCCTTTCTGGTTGAAGGAGATTTTGAGCACAGAAACACTTTTCTGTATTCTTTTGAAGGACGAAATACAGAAGTAGTACGTAAACATTTTATAAGGATATGGTCTAGAGCTACTTGACCTATTTGAAAAGTGTCCTGAGATAACTTTTGTTATGAATTGACGCTATACAAATAAAATTGAATTTAGTTGAAGACACTCAGCTTCTTAAACACTCTTGGTGGGATTTCAAGATGCCTAGATCACGAAGTGAAACTGCATCGCAGACGCAACGTTATAAAGCCAGGCCCAGTGGAATTTTGGGGTTAGATATGCTATGTGCCAAGCTCTTCTATGTTGAAAAGACATTGAAAAGATAAAAGAGACATTTATATATAGTCACAATTAAAGTAAGCTATTGTTAGCAAAACACTAGCTAGCTCACGATGGATGTAGATCAGCTAGTGTTTTGCTAACAGTAGCTTTCATATGTAACTAGCTAACGATTAAAGTAGATTAGCTAGCTGGTTAGTTAGTGCTCTGTAGCTAAAACAGAGAGATAGGATTCATCAGTATGTCCTACTTTTAAATATCTATGAAGAAACGCTTAAAATTTTAACCTTCAATTCTTGATGACTTCCTTCCACTGCCTGGGGAACAACATTCCTGTTTGCTGATGTTAAATGACTTTCTCCTTGTTTGTTTTGGCTTAAAACAGACAAACAGCAATTTATTTTTTATTTCCTGTTCTCAGAAGTTTGGTGTCAATAAACAAAGCATTGTGACTAATTGGAACATTATGTTGTTGTGACAGCGCTATGATAAGAAGAACGTGAACTGCTCAGCTCTCACAGTCAGTTGTGAGACACAAGGCCAGCAGCTGTCCCCTGAACTGCAGCCAGGCTGGAGGCCAACACTGGCAGCTTGGAGACTGTATTCGTAGGTTGCATGCTAGTATACCGCACCTGTCTGTCTGTTCAGAAGTCAAGTGAACTCTTCCCCCTTCTTCATCATCATCATCATATTATCGTGCTTAGTATTCCCTGTGGCCGCCAGCTGTGAAAATCCAATGAATTAAAACAAGCACAGTGGGTTTAGTCCCAGGAGGACAGACACAAAAGAAGTGTCAGTGTCTCTGGGGTTTCCTGATACTGTGAGGCTGTAATTACTTCAAGTCACACATGACAACATCATTATGTGGCCCGCCACCAACGCCCTCCTTGGAGGACATACAGAAGAGATACAGTAAAACCAAACTGGAAGCGTACACATAGGAAACTGCAACCCACAAACACTGGAGACGACTCAGTCAGGAACAACACAGCCTCTGACATACTGGTGACCATAAATGATACTGTGGGGCGGCTGTGGTGCAGAGGCAGAGCGGTCGTCGCTCCTCCTGCCACGTGTCGAAGCATGCATGAGCAAGATACTGAACCCCGAATTGCTCCTGATGCCGTGCATCGGTGTGTATGAATGAGTTAGTTTCTGTTAGACTGGGCCCCAGCTGAGCTGAAATGTGTGTTGAAAGGGTTGAATGTGGCACGTAGTTAAGCGCTTTTGAGTGGTCTAAAGACTAGAAAGTATACAAGTGCAGGTCCATTACCATTACTGACTATGAATCCTCCATCACCAAGACATACAAATTATGAAAGTACAGGAGTAGGTTGCTAAAAAATAACTTGATGGTTCTCATTAACAGTCCCGACTTAGCCAGCACCCCATGTCCTATCTACTAATCCTATCTATCTATCTATCTCTATCTATCTATCATCTCCAGTGTGCACCAGAAATTGCTCTGAGACTTCTCCCTCTATATGAGCCTTCACTCCTTCCTCTCAACTGGAGAGGTGCCAGTTTCACCTCCTGTGCACTGCCGAGTGCCCTTGAGCCAAGGCAACCCAACCCCCAAGAAACTGCTCATGGGCTAACGTGGCATCCCATCACTCCCACCATCTCTCCCCCTGTTGCATGTCCACAAGTGTGAAGTGTGTATTTCAGCCTGTGTGTGTGTGTGTGTGTGTAAGAATAAAAAATAGTGAAAAGAAGAATTTCCCTAATAGTTAATTAATAAAGTTATTCTTCAAAATATCCATCCATACCAATATTTTAGCCTGTAAACACAAGCCTCATCATCTGTACTGATTGTGCTATGGACATGCAGAGTCACTGCGAGTGGAGCTACTGATCATCACCTCACCGCACATGCAGTGCCATTATTTGTCTCATTTCATCAGGCCGCCACCCCCACCCATACTGTTCTATAGTGTGTTTTCTGGCACTAGTGGTGGTGGTGGTGGAGTCTCTGTGGAGGTTCCATGACCTGGTAGGCTGATCTGGACCTCTCAACACCCACACACTAAAAATAGCTGCAGCAGCAGCAGAAGGAGCAGCAGTGTGTTCACATACTGAAGATAGACAGCCTCGCCGCAGCAGCTTTGGGAAACAGATTTTACCCTGTAGCATTACAACGTGTGTGTGCGCATGTGTGTGCACGTGTGTGTGTGTGTGTTACGCTTTAGTTCTGCTGTCAGAACTACAGTCCAAGCCTCAGAACTACAGGCCCCCATCAGATCTGATTAGCTGATCTCCATACAAAAACCCTCCTTTGCAATATATTTCAAAGAAATGTTTCTATTAATGATGCCCTTTGGTACTATTCAGTTTTTTTAAAAATAGTATAGTATTATTAGTATAGTATAGTATAGTATAAATAAGTTTTCAGCAGATTCTGTGGATAATTTGATTCTAATTAAGTAGAGCCTAAATAATCCTCTGACACTACATATTAAAAATGGAGGGACACTAGATAAGTTACAACTGATATTCTATAAACCAAACAATTAATTCATCAAGAAACAGATTAATCAATAGTGAAAATCATAATAATTTGCAGCCCTTATGGACCTGATGACTTAAGTTATATTTACAAGTAGTACTAAGGACTTACTCACTTTTGAATGTTCCTCTGTACAATTATAAACCGGCTTATATTTTATTCATAGGGGGGTTTGTAATGAATGGAGTTTCCTACAGTGATAGTACCTTAAAAGGCATCGGTATGGATGTTGAGATATTTGCAGGTATTTGAAGTTTATGGAAAATTCTAGAAAGACCTGTGTTATGAACGTGTTGATTTGTGATTGAGGCAGTCCAAGTGTTCAGAACTCTCCGGGTTGTTCTTCATATTAGTCAGATGTCTGACACACATTACAGGGTTCACTGAGGGCAATGCTCTCTTTTTCAGAAAGGTCCTGATCACATTCACACTGGAAGCCCAGTACAAACACAGTTTGATCTGCTGCCACTGAGCAGCTCCACTGAAGCAGGTGGGGTTGAGGGGACGAGGGAGGGGCCAGCGCTTTCCCCACTCAGAGTTGAACCGATGACCTTCCGGTCACAAGTTTGCTTTCCTGCTACTTTGGCCACCACTTCCATTCTTCAGCCATCTGTCTTTGTTGTCTGTTCACACACACTCTTCTATGTGTGTGTGTGTGTGTGTGTGAGTGTGTGTTTGCCTGCTCTGCGATGTGTGTGTGTTTGACGCAGTGTGTGTGATGCAGTGGTTTCTGCTGTAGGCTCTTGAACACAAAAGCATGGGGAAATGGTTTCCTAGCAACCGTGGTGTTCACAATTTCATGACCCTTGGATGCTGCACATGTGTGATGTGTCTGGAAACTGAATATCTGCCACAGACGATTTTAACTCAATCCATTGGTCACACACACACACAAACACACACACAGGCATTTGTCATGCATGGATGGACATGTAAAATTTGCCTAACAGCTACACCATTACAATCATCTCTGCCAGATCAGTTAAAGGTAAATGGGAGCGACCACTCAAAGCGCTTTTACACTACATGCCCCATTTGCCCATTTACACACATTCACTCAGTAAAGTTCATCAAACAGAAACTAACTCATTCAGGAGTATTACGTACTTCAACGCGAGGCAAGAGGAGCCGGGGATCGAACCAACAACCTTCCGATTAGTGGACAACTCGCTCTACCTCTAAGCCACAACCCCAGCCGCAGTGTGTAACATTTAGGAGGACCTATTGGCAGAAATGGAATATAATATTCATAACTATCAGGGGTGTTTGGAGTTTTTGGTCCGGTACGTTTTTCGTTTAGCAAAATAAAAGTTAACAACTGTTTGCCTTTAACATAATTTTGGATAATAACAAAGAACAAACACATTCATTGCCAAATCTTAATTAAGGTTTTCTAATTAGTGCAAACAAAAACGCTGCTTTATTATTATTACATAAAAAGAATAGATTACTAATCACATGCTGAAATCCCACACTGTTACTTTTGGTTTGGGAATCGGGCTTCAGAGCAGACCAACACTGCATGCACAATTATTAGGCAAGTGAGTATCTTGACCTTATCATTTTCATGCATATTTTCCAACTCCAAGCTATATAAACTTGAATGCTAATTGGATTTAAGCATTATCAGGTGATGTGTATTTGTGTAATGAGGGGGGGTGTGGCCTAAAGTGATCAACACCATATATCAAGCTGTGCATAATTATTAGGCAACTTCTTTACCTCAGACAAAATGGGCCAAAAAAAAAAAGGAGATTTAACAGACTCTGAAAGGTCTAAATTTGTAAAATGCCTTTCAGATGGATGCAGCACTCTTGAAGTAGCTATGGTATTGAGGCGTGATCATCGAACAATCAAACATTTTGTTGCAAATAGTCAAGAAATGCGTGGAGAAAAAAAAAAAGGCGCAAATGAACTGCTAAAGACTTGAGAAGAAGTGAAGCTACCAGGAACCCATTAACCTCCAGTGTTAATATATTCCATATTCCAGCAATGCAACCTACATGGAGTGTCCAGAAGTACAAGGTGTTCGGTCCTCAGAGACATGGTCCAAGTAAGGAAGGCTAAAACACTACCACCCCTGAACAAGATTCATAAGTTGAAACGTCAAGACTGGGCCAAGAGATATCTGAAGACAGATTTTTATGGTTTTTCCGGTTTTATGGAAGGATTAAATGAGAGTGATTCTTGACGGACCAGATGGATGGGCCTGTGGCTGGATCACTAATGGGCACAGAGCTCCACTTCTAGTCAGAGCGCAAGCAAGGCTGGCAGGTGTGGCTACCTGGTTAATTGGGCAGTTTGTTATTAGGGATGATGCCTAGCTTGGACCTTTTCTGGTTGAATGATCGCGGACTTAAAATCAACTCCCAATACCTACTGCCAGTTTTTTTGAAGATATTTTCTTCAAGCCAGTGGTACAGGAAAAAGTCAGCATCATCTCAAGAAGGCCATGATTTTTATTTCTAAATTTCGCCCCATGATTTTATTTCTAAATTTCGGAGTTGTCATTAGGGCCGAGCACTGACCGCGTGGAGGCCTCATTTATCTGTAGGAACTCTTCTTTTTAGGGCCGGAGTACTGACTGTGCGAAGGGGCCCTAGTTGTAATTGAAAAGAGATTCTTTTTTAGACGCCCGAGCAACCTCTGAACCCTGGTGCGAAGGCTCTATTTGTAATTGAAAGGAATTCTTCTTTTTTAGGGCCTGAGCACTGACTGTGCGAACGGCGTGCCTATTAGTACATCTGTAAGGCAATATTAGTGGGCCCAACATTGATTTTTAGGGGATTTCTTATTTTAGTAACAATGAATCGCCATTTTTTGGAGGCTTTCCCAGGCTCGAAAATCTCATGAAACGGGGGGCACCTTCAGCTCGTGATCATGATTTTGTTATTTGTTTATTTTCTAGGGTCCACTAGTTGATTCTATGGCAAAATGGCCCCCTCAGGGCGGGCCCATAAACTGTACCACCCAGGGCCCCTTTCTTTTATATGCATAAAAATCGGCACCACGTCTAGATCTTATCCTGACGCACAAAAAAATCAAGTGGGTGCCATATCCTAAACCCAACAGGAAGTCGGCCATTTTGGATTTAGCGGCCATTTTTGGCGATTTGCACACATATTTGAACGAACTCCTCCTAGGGAATGTATAGGATCAACTGCAGATTTGGACACAGCCATCTGAAGACATTCACGATTAAAAGTTGTGGTATTTACGACATTCCGTCAATATTCTCCTGAGAAAGCTAAAACTCACTTTTCCTTTGTTAAATACTCAGGTTTGAGGTTTATCAACATGTTGGATTGAGTATATAAACGCACTGTACTATTGAAAATAAAATGAATCCTCAGGAATACAACTTGCCCAATAATTGTGCACGCAGTGTACATTTATGTCTCTATCTTTTAACCATGTTCAAAACGTGGTTGTCTTTTCAACATAGATGAGTTTTGTAAAGAGCATATCTAAGTAAAGGAAAGGAGGAAGTTGACTGAGATTCTGACTGCTCAACTGATATAGGAACACAGAAAACAGTGTTTAATTAGGAAGTATTTTGGCTCAGCCAGGAAGTATCTCCTACCCTTAGTCCTGTTGATGTGGATAAAACTGAAGGATTCTCCAAAGATTCAGGAGACTGTGGCTTTCTGGACAGGTGCTTGTCATTTAGCTGTTTGTTAAGCCATCTTATAACTGTGGTAAAAAGAAAAACATAACAGGATGTTAGATTGGTTAGAAAACAGGCATACTTGGCAAGGAGCTTTGATCCTCATACTTTTAGACTTTAATTTGTTAGCAATGTGATATTTCAAGAATTGCAAAATCACTGTTTTGACATACCCAGTTCTCTTTAATTTGTTTCTTCTTTCTAATGGCAGGAATACACCATTGTGTTTCAGGCTTACTGCCATCATACAATGTAACAGATTATTAACACGTGCTGCATACATGCTTCTTGTCAATAGTTTTTTCATTCATTAAAACTACTTCCTAGTTCCTAGAAAACTACTGAAGGTGAAGTTTGTGGATTGTACGAAATAATGGAGACACTGTTTCTGATAAGAGATGTTGCTGTTCATTTTGAGTTTGGCAGGCACAGTAGTTTCTTCTACGAACTTCACAGCCATTTCTCATTCCTGGTCAAATACAAACAGTTAGTTTTAATATTTTAAACTTCACCACTAGATGCCACTAAATCCTAGACAATGGACCTTTATATTAAACTACAAGCTTTTCAGCCTACCACTTTTCACAAATAGCCTATGTGTTTTTGATGTTTTATGAAACATAGAAGGTGCAAAATAGAATATAAAAGATTTCTGAGCATTTATACCTCTGACCGCCACCACAGTATATAGACCACAGTTGCCATTTACATTATTATTCACAGAGTAGCTTTAAAGCAGTGAATGAAACAGACATTATGGTATATTTTACTGCAGTCAAATACTGTATTGTTATATGTATTACATTTATTAATCATCTAACACCGGGAGGCTTTGTTGTTTAATAAGGTGACTGAATGACGGCAATATATACTCATCTAACCAGCCAGGTGTGTGTTCAGTGTTGGCTGGGCAGAGTTTTATGCCAATTTTGACCATTATGTCTTGTTCCTGTAAATTTTAGTTCTTTTTTTTTCTACTGCTTTGGAGTTTACAAGAAATTATAGAGCAATTTTTGTTAATGATTGAAAGGTTTGTGCTTGGCAAATCAATTATTCAACAAGTTGAGTGTGTGTTTTTGAAAAAGAACAAAACAACAACAAAAAAAGACTTTTACCCATTTAAGGCTTCACCTTCGGATGGCATGACAGTAGTGGAGGGAATGAAACAGACTTTGATATATTTAACTGCAGTCAATGCCGAAAATGCTAATTATACATTAGTGCACCAAATGCCGAAAATGCTAATTATACATTAATGCACCAAAAAACCAAAAAGAAAATATGATTCATTTATTAAACACCTGTTTAACAAGCAGAATACAAACTTTCAGACTTTGACCACCCAGCAAGTCCTGTTTCTACTCGACTCCCCTGCTTATTTTGTAACTTGTAGGAGGTGCTAGAATGCTGGCGGTCCTAGTGCAAAATATTTTTTTATGCTGAAATTAAGGTTTGGGTCAGGCTCTGGCCCAAAACTGCTGTCACTGTTCGGGATCGCACAGAATATTTTTTGTGCCTGAACAAAGCTCTAATCACAAATAGTTGGAAGCCAATCCTGGTCCAGTGTGCAGCTTACACAAGTGTGATGTTGAACCTGACACCTCAAGTGCACATACATTGGACTTTTCAATGAAAATGGAGGCGTCTTGTGTCCAACAGTTAAACTTTTGAAATGAACGATATATGCATATTCATAGCTTCTTGATTTTCAGTGAGGAAGAACATGCCATTCTTCATTGTTTCTTTATCATTTTTTAACAAGGTAATTGAACTTTGTTGTGTAAAACACAATCAAACACAAACTATTATTTCAGAGTATTTTTATGTTTTTTAAATCATGGCTGGAGTGGGTTTTCAACACTGAGGGATGAGAAGGAACCTTCATTACTATAATTGGTAACACTTGTGTTTACCCTACTATTTAATGTCAAATTGGCTGCTGTGAGAAAGGTTGCAGTGTCCATTGGTTGACATAACTATAGTTAGTCGATTAATCAATGAGACAAGATGAAATGAGAAGTTTCCTCACCATTCTCATTGGTTTTTAACACCTCTCTGCTTTCATTTAACTTCTGTACCGTCGTCTCCAACTGCTCTTTCAGTTTTGAAACCTGTAAAATACAAATGATAGCATCCTTAAGTTAATATTAAATCATTTCTTTTGTATACATTAACCTATATCTAGTCTACAAACTGGTGTCAGCGGTGCACATTCTGTGTTGGCGTTTGTAAGTCAGAGTTAATGTGGGTTGTTGAAAAGCAATTTGATCTGTGATTTTCCTCTGGATGAAAATTAGTTAATAAACTCCGACACATTTACATTGCTGTGTAACCTTGAACGCTGATTAATGTGCATTGCCCCTGGTAATTGAAATAAAAATCAACTAAATAATACTGTATATTAGTTTTATGTACATTAAATCATCTAAACATTGCACCAAATGCATAACTGCAATGCATTGTGGGTGATATCCACCTCGGAGTGACCATCGTTGTTCACTCGCTCCCTCAGCCCTCTGAGGGGAGTGTAGAGGGGAGGTCAACGATGGCAAGTTAAACGACTATTGAAACGCAGCTTTGGTTAGTAGACAGGGGGATTTAGTATTAGACCCACACAAATGTACACATTAACCGAACGTTGCTACCGTAGTTGGTAAATAAATAATTATTTCATGAACAGCCTGAACTATTTTGGGTCATCGTAAGGTCGCTGATGTTAGACCATGAACCAGAAAATCCACAGGAAAGGCTTAGATGTCTGCCTTCTTCTGCAGTGATCCACTATTTTCAGGTTAGAAAATAACTGTAATTGTGTTTCTTAATTTGAAAATGTAATAATTACATTACTAGTTACGGCCAAAAGTAATGGAAGTACAGTAATGTGTTGCTTTGAAATGCCAACACTGGTCACTAGGGGTTACTCATTTTATTCCATAGGCATACATAATAAAATGTCTTATATCTCCATAATGGAAATATTGGAATTGGGATGTATAATATGGATTTTTTCCCCCAAAGTTTTTTGATACAATAACTAATAATTAATAATGCCCACAAGAATAATTACCTGCTTCTCATGGCTGAAAATGTCACAATTTATTTTTTTCTAGTGAAGTTCATCAGAAAACATCAAAAACATACTTTGGCTTTCATAGAACCTAAAGCCTATCAAATGGTTTAGATTAGAATTCCAAATAAATGATTATTAATATCAAATGCTAATTTATTGGGTGTAGTTTAAGTATTAGGATCATTCAGAATAATATAAATTTCCCACTATCGGCTGATAATTATCGCGCATCCCTATACTGAATGAAGAAAAAGCAACCGCAACATTTTTCTTTTCAAATCTATAGTGTAACAATCGCAAATCTGGTACATCGGAATTTGAGAAGATCTGAAAGTGATGCTTAAAGATGTTAAATGCAGTGTGTGCAGTTTCCATGATTTGAAGACATACCTGCTCATCCTTGCTGACGAGCTGCTGCTGAGTTCTCTGAAGATCCATTTCAACATTTTGAAGTTTTTCTGACGTGTCCTGGAGGACCTTCTCCTGTGACACAGTCACAGTGTTTTTTACTTTTATTTTTCCAACTAGGCCTCGAACCTCTCCCTGCAGCTTCTTAATGATACCATTAGCCTGGATAAGAAATTGAATAAAGGAGATAAGAAACTGGAGTATGTTCAAACATAAGGTGCAGTTAAACAGTATACCCAGTTGCCAGTTTATAAGGTACACCACACACCTGTTTCTAATATTTTGTCTACCCAATGATTATCAATAAAGCTAAGTCAAATAACAGATAACTCCCTCTATAATGCAAAACCATTCAATAGCAACATAAAGTACATCCTCGAAACTGATTGAGAAAAGTTTTATTACAGGGCTGTTCAATTAGACTGTATTGGTTTTGTGTTTTTAGAATGTTTACAGATATAAAAGTAAACACTGTTTTTACCAACCTTTATCAGCTCCTCAGACAGTGATTTCACCGTTGCTTCAAGTTTTCTGATCTGATGTTCTTTACTTTCAGCATTGTCTTCCATTGATTCCTACAAAACAAAAAACATACAATTACAAAATTTAGGAATTAGAATTATAAGAAAGAGAACCTACTTAAAGAATAAGTCTGCTGTTATTCTATTTTTCTTACTTACGACAATGTGTGTTTCTCTCTAATTTCTCTACGCTGTCTGTGGCTCTCACACCTAAAGGATTTTTTCTTGCTAGCAAATATCTATCTTTAGGGCAGAATGTGAGTGTTCATGGAACTAACTATGATACTCTCTCAGATGTGTCTTCAACACCTGTGTCTGGGTGGTAGTTCATGCTGCAAAATAGCGATACCAAGCAGATAGCACACACACACATATTTATATATATAATTTAAGAAAGCAGCCTTCCGAGTACCTTTGCAGGGTCATATCTGTGCACAATTCACATATTTTCATTCTAGCTCAAAAATTAACTATATAGACCACCATATTGGTAATTGCAGAATTTACACCTCTAAAAGACAGCAGTACTATGTATGCAGGATTGTCTCAACCTAAACTACAGTGTGTGTTCATGGTAATGAAGGACCATGTCACCTTGAGGAATGAGATACAAATTAGAAACTCACGTGATGACAGCTTTAAT
The DNA here is from genome assembly GCF_004916995.1 of Morone saxatilis. NCBI lineage: Eukaryota > Metazoa > Chordata > Actinopteri > Moronidae > Morone > Morone saxatilis. The sequence continues at coordinate 27,777,596 of NW_023339674.1, forward strand.
CACACAATGCGAATAAGGCGGACTAAACTTGGCCTGTGGAAAAATAGCCCTAGCAATATGAATGAGGAACCATGTCTCAAAAGTGTATTAGGTGGATGGTGTGTAGCATAAGACCAGGACATGCTAAAAGTGTCACTGAAGATTATTGTAATTGTTTTGTATTTATTCCCAACGTGGCTTTTCAGGTGATTGAAAAAATACACATACAGTTGCAGATCTTACCTTCTGCTGCTGAGTGGCTTCCAGCACCTCTTTTGTGCGGTGCATGAGCTGGTCCTTATCCTTGATCTCTTGTTCCAGAACAGCTACTCTCATCTGGAGCTGGCTCACCAAACGCTCCTTCTCATGGACCTCTGTATCCAGAGTGCTGTTCTCCCTCCTGAGAGACAGGACCTGTTGCTTCAGACGCTGGCACTCCTATACACACACACACACACAACAGCAATGTTCATCAATAATCAGTTTTTAAATTATAATTATCATCTAGGAGAAAAGAACAAAATAGCTTACACCTCAGTACACCCAACCAGAGGACATAGTTTGTATTCTGTATTACAAATATCTCATTAAAAAGGTCCAGTGTGTAACATTTAAATTAAGTTTAGGACACTGTGTGACACCTGGGTAACAACTCCAAATGTAAGGCACTACCTTCTGTAGCTACTATCCACTACCTCAGGTATGTTTAGTGGTTAATCACCTTAATATAGGAATCGTTATGTTGTGTTTTATATCCACAGAAACTGAGGGTCCGCCACGTTAAACCACCATGTTTCTACAGTAACCAGGAGGGATTAACCAAACACTGGCTCTAGATATGGCTGATCACCTTTTTTGTGCATTTCGTGGCCATAGTAGTTTCTGCTTTGCACTTGGAAGAGGAGGGTGAAGCAAAGGGGTTGCAATCTACACCACTAGATGCCACTAAATCCTACACCTATCCTATTAATCCTATTAAAAGATTTGTTTAACATGAGTGATTGTGTAAATGAAACACCCATTATGTTGACATGGTGTTTCCCAGACAAAAAATGCTGTATTAAGTTACTGCCAACGGAAACCTACTGCTGCAGCTTCATATCAAAAGGATTTAACTGGCGAAACACGAGTTTACAAGGCAATATTGATCAAAATAATCGTGAAAAAATAAAGAAAATCTGTTATTTGCAAGTTTAAAACAAACAATAATGTGGTTCCAGTCATTCCTCATCCATCCTCGTCATACACTTACCTCCTCTGCGCCCACTGCTGTAATCTTCAGGTCTCTAATGGCAGACTCGTTCTTGTATTTCCTCTCTGTCAACTCTCTGCAGGATGCCTCCAGCTCTGTCAGCTTGCAATGAAGCTGCTGGCTGCTCTTCTTGTGGGCACTCTCCAGCTCCTGACGGAGCTGCTCAGTCTGCTGCTGAAGCCTGCTCTGTAACTGAAAGACATACAAAATAAACATCTCAAAGAACTCCTGCAGCATATTCCACTTCTTGGCTGTTGATCCTTATGCTTTGTATGTTCCCAAAAAAAAAAACCTGCATCCCTAACAAGCACTAAATACACTACAGAGATTCAGAGCTATGATAAAGCAATAACATAACACAGAGTGGTTGTCTGTGTTGAAGAGCAACAAGATACAAACCCCTTTTCAACATGGGTCTTTAAGATGATTTTTATTATTTCATGTCGTTTAATAACAAACACAATAGATACATAGTCCAGTAAAGATAAGGAGCCTTACCTCCACAGCCTTTTCTCTTTCTGATTGTAACTCCTCAGAGTGACGGCTGGACAGACAGCTGGTCTGATTCGTCCACTCTGAACGCAGTTTGTCCAACTCTTTTGTCTTCTCAGACAGAGTCTGTGAGAGGATTACAGATATGTTAAGACAAGTACTGTTCCTTTTTTAACCACTTCGATAACAGCCATTTTTATTTTTACACAAAACTGTATATATCATTAGACATCAAAAATGAAAGGAAATCAACCCTTTGGTTGGCTGATTTAGGATGTAATATATATTTCATGGAAAAACCTTCACGAAGCTGCATCTTTTATTTAAGTTTTCTTCATCTTTTGATGTTTCGTTTCCATTCCACCATCCCAAACAGGGTCAGGGTGATGCTATTGTGCATGTTGGCTCACTGGAAAGGCTGTTTGGGTTACGGCAACTGGAAGAACATATCGTCAATTCCATCACCGGATGCTTTTTAGCCAAGAGCCGCTGCTCAGTGGTGCAGTATATACGATGAACCAAAGAAGAAGTGAGAGGAAAGGGGAAGCTGTAGAGCCAGAAGATTTTTGCATCCATCTCTGTGAACTCTTTTTCAACCAGTTTGATAACAGGGAATACAGTAACAAGGTGATTTACAGCAAGTCCAACCAGAGCCAAAGACACAGTGGGAACAGGCTGGGATAGGAGAGGCATTATGCAGGAGAGGAGCGAGAGGGACGTCAGGCAACAGAAAGCTAGTAGAGCCACAATATTTTCACATCTAATTCTGTTAGACACCAGAGTTGGTGATTGTTTAGAGCCAAGATAGATGAAAAGACACTTTGGGTTGGAGGCTTTAAGACAGTTGGTTGTTGAGTTTATTTCCCAGCATTGATATTTGAAGATCTGGGAACTCTTTCTCAGCTCTGATTGGTCAACATAAACAGATGGTATCAGACATCCGAGTTGTGCTTGTGTTTACCTTTGGTGTCCTTTCTTCATCCAAATAATACTATTCCTTGGGAAACTGTTTTCTCAATTGGTTTGATTATGGCTGTCATTGTTATATTGGCTGACTGTTTCAAGCTTGTGATTGTGATCGGATCGATTTTCCATCTCACCCAGCACTTTTGGAATAGCATGTGGACTACCTTGCTCCAATGAAAAACACACTCTGTTGAGCATATACTCAGTGCCTGGTAAATCCTCTTCAGTTTCTTCTTAAGTTTATTCTTAGGGCCTGCTTTTTCTGCCTTGAAACATTGGGATAACACATCTTTATTAAACATAACTTAAGAAATGGATATACTGTATACTATTACTTTAGCCTTTTCAGGAAGCATTAATTGTTCTAAAATATCCATGTAAGTGTTTATTTTTATTTAACTTTTTCAAGAAGCATTTCTCTCCTGATCTATATATTTTTTTCATTTAATCTTAAAAAGTAATTAGTGTTGCAGTGATTATTTTCTACCCAAATTTAAGCATTGTCCCTGGTTGCTTCGATAAAAACCAATGTGATTTTTCATTGGATTGGGATAATTTGCATTAAACATAAGTAAAAAGCTAACGTTTTAGTCCATTATAGCCTACCACCACAGCACCGAACTTCCAACATCACAACCCACTAAACTTTCCAACTTGTAATTAATACAAGTTGGAAAAGTTTGAGTGTGTCGTATTAACACAGTAAAGATGTACTAGTGAGTTGATAAGTTCCATTTTTAATGTCATCGACAAACTCTGTTAGTCTCTTAAGCTACTTGTAGCAACTTCGCCCTTTGTTGTACTTGTAATAGCTCCAAAAATACACAGGTAGAATATTTATTTGGTATTGAATTTATGTAACATAAAAATAATTCAAAAAATCCATTGACTTTGACGCGAGGGAACATTTTTAAGAGATGTAAATATGCTAACTCATTTTCGTGTTTTATGAGTGGATTCCTGCAGCACTCGTATACACTTAACTGGCAAACCAAACAATTACCCACTGTCGAGACAGACGGACCCCCCCTAGAGCGAAGGTCTGTCTAGGTTTCTGCCTTTAACAGGGCAGTTTTCCTTGCCCTTGTCGCAAGTGCTTGCTCATGGTGGAACTGTTGGGTCTTCTGTAAATGTTAAAAGGAGTCTCGGTTCAGACTGCTCTATTTGGAAAGTTGTCCTGAAGATTAACTTCTGTATGAATTGCGATATACAAATTAAAATTGATGAATAAGTAATGATATTAAAACCCATTGGCACTGTTTGGCTTAATGTTCTCTTTGCAGAACTCCACAAGCCAACCCAACTGTTTGATTGACTTGAGTTTTACAATGAAACCTCTATATCAAAAGCCAGACAGTATCGTGAAATTATGGTGAATGAGCAACCTTCAGGGAGGGAGAAGGGAACAACTGCCAGATAGTCTTTAACCTATTCAGAGCCGTGACGAGGCCGTTAAAGACAAGTGGTCAGATGCTTAAACGCATGTCTCTACACACTGAAGTTGGCAAGGGCCTTCCAGCAACTGCGAGAATAGACCATGACAAAGTGCAGAAGAAACCTTGGAAAAAGGGACAATGACAGCCATGTAGTGTATTTGATGTCTTTTTACTGGAAAACATTAGAATGAAAGCTCAATAATATTTTTGTACTACCCACATGATGAACTCAGATAAAGGTGATAAAAGGCAAACACATGCATGTCATGGTCTCAATCTTAGCATTATTTGCAATTTATCTTGTATTTCACAACATATATGTTAAACAAATTTAAATTATTAGGAACTGACCGAGTCAGAAATGTTTACGACAAGCTTAATATTTTGTTTATTTGTGGATTAGGGCAGGGGGCGATGTCACGTATCTTGCGCAAAATAAATAAATTCACAATATTATCACAAATTATCACACAATTATTATGAAAAAATAACTTCATGATCACAATGGACACTAAACAATACTAAAGAAATCACTTCCTTTACAATAAACAATATTTATGCATCACAAGATAGAAACCTCCCATTGCCCTGTTATTTTATTTTATCTTTTTTGTGGGGAGCGGCAAAGTTCAACCATCAGCCATGGTACAGAATAGAATTTAGAAATTGACTGGAAAGATGTGGCATCTATCCCTGTCCCTTGTTAAAAATAAATCAGGAAATTCACTGTACCAAACCTGTATGCAGGGAGATATCATCAATATCATATATAATTCCAATACACTGCTGAATTTATTTAAATAGTATGGGTGTTATGAATTGAGAGAAACTGAAAGTGAAATACATAAAAAAGGTTGAATTTTTAGTGAGGCTTCAATACAGTTTTTCAGTTGCAAGTGAATCAGATCATAACTTTATATATCAGTTTCAAAGTTTATTGGGGTAATTCAGTTCAAACTAATTAAAAAATCAATTATGCTATTAGATTCATTTTTTTAATGCATATATTCAAGTTG
>NW_023339674.1:27782761-27786388 GCF_004916995.1 Morone saxatilis
ATTCAGATTCAGTTCTAAATGATTCAAATTCAGTTTCTTCTGGCACAAATATCAGCCCATACAAATGTATTCAGTCACAGGCATCTGGATTTGTTTGACTTGGGACAGAGTTGTTAAGCCAGCTGTTCAATTTATTCACAACGCTGGTTGCTGGATCCTTATTGTTTTTAATAATACTAAAGACAGGACCAGGACAGCATTCCAATTTGACTTTTTAATATTGTCACACAGATGTTTCAGGCAAGACAGCCAAGCGGAAGAAGGGAAGGGAAGGAATTTATATTTTATAAAACATAATAGGGGCAAGAGTCTGGAAACACAAATATTTTTCTATACTCTCTTTTTCAAGACTTATCCAGATCTGGAAATGACTAAAAATCAAAATCCATATTTTTCCATACTGCGTGAGAACCCTGAGTACATATTGTAAAGCTGTGATGTCATGTGGTGGTTTGCGTTTCATTGTACCTTGGATTGTCTGACTGTTGTTCAGAACAGCACAGATTAAGCAGGTCAATAAACTTCTGGGGAAATGACGCAAAGTCTATCAGCAGCCCCTGCTGGACTTTCAAACTACACAATGAGAGAGAAAGAAAACATCAGTGAGAGTTACAAGGAAGCTTGTATATGACATCCTAAATTCAAACACTGAGAAACCTAATTCATACAATTCTACCAATACTTACCTTTGGAAATCTTCTTCTGATATAGAGAGGTTGAAGAGAAAATATGGGTCTAGATCATCTGTTAGTTTTACTATAAGATCCTGATATAAACAAAAACAACAGAAAGTTAGTCGCCTGGAAGAAACCCTGTCTTTAATAACAGTTATACAATAAAGGTCTGGAGTGTACAGAGTTGAGCGCTAGCTATTTTGACATCATTTTCTAACTTGTGTCATGTCAAACTCCTACTCACCCTTTTGTGTACTGGACTTGTTGTCAACTGAAGCTCAATGGTGACACGGATATTTGCTTTCCTGTAAAATTAAACCGTTAATGTTGTAATTAACAATCTGACTTCAAACTGTATGTGTATGTAATCTTAACACATAAATAGATACTACTTCCCTTCTAATTATGTTATTCCTCTTTGCCATACCTCACAGACATTCATATTGCCCATACTGATCCTGTTATTGTTTACAATTTGGAAACTTTCATATTTTGTCTTGCTGTACGTTATTTGTATGTGTATTCAGTTTGATGTCACATAGTAATCAATATCACCAATGTATCATATATGCCACCAATAAAAAATAAATAAAAAAGAGAGAGATATTATTGGCAGAATCATCTCAAACCATTTAAACATGGCTTCTGACATGTTTCACACAACTGACATCAACTAGTACTCTTTTTGGCACTCAAACCTTTTTTTTAAAAAGCAATGCCGATGCTGTGTTCTGGTTTCAGGTTGATGAAGACAGTTGGAGAATAATTTGACATAAAATAGGATGATTTGGTTTTTTTTCTATCTTACTATCTTGTTTTTCCCAAATGATGTACAGATATGTAGACAATCTATCATCTCAACTGGCGCCGAGCCCCCGCCCCTTTTTGGGTGAAAGCGTTCCCTCCAATTTGACTGGCAGTAAATGTAAATTCTGAGGTCTTTGCCAATTTAAATAAAGAATGAAAAAGATAAAACAAATAAGAATACTAAACTGCTTTTTTGCTATTGGGAGCCCAAATCCTATAGCCAGCAAGGCAAACAATTATGCTGATCAACGATCACTTTCATTATATAGACAAAATACAGAAATAGTTACTGATGAGTGTCCTGACATATACAGCTGCCTTACTGAATCTCATATTTGTGACATCTGTCGCTGTTTCTGCCGTTCAGACTCTTTATTTTTCTTCTTTGGTTGTCTGTCCAATGTAGCTTTCCTGTAAACTAATTACATGCCTGTTTTTAGTTATTAATCAACCTTTTACTACAAGCCGACAAAAGTAGAAAACATGTTGGATTTATCTCCACTTCCTACGTTACTTTATGCTGTTTACAAGGTTAACTATTAAAAGTTAGGTCAGCTCAGTTTATGTGAATTATTATGGTTAAAATACCCTCAACTCCACACTGTCTAAACTAAACTCCACTTTAAAAGCAGGGGTGTTTTATTGAAGGGCCATATTTTTTCTTTGTAAAATCTTATTTACACCATCACCAAGACTCTTTACTGATTCACTTCAATGTACAGGTACAATCAGCATACATGTCATTTACTCAGTAAGATCATTAACTAACCTGTGATGAAGTGTTTGCCACAGACGAACACATACTGACTTTCCGGGTCCCACAATTTACCATTTTTATCCACTTTGTGGATTGCCTAAAACCACAGATCACTCTTTAACTGTCCTTCGGTAATTAGGAAAGTAAACGAAATTGTAAACTTTTTTTTATTATTGCTTGATGGGCAAAAGGCAAAGCAGCAGCTTTTAGGCAAGGTACCATTAGGCACTTTTACAGGCTTGTTTTATCCAAAAGGGGGCGTGGTCGTTTTGTAGACAAAAAAGTGAGGTATGGGTTAGCTCAGTGGGTAGAGCTGGCGACCCATGTACCGAGGCTTACTCCTTGCTGCAGCGGCCCAGGGTTCGAATCCGACCTGCAGCCCTTTGCTGTGTGTCATTCCCTCTCTCTGCCCCCCTTTCCTGTCTCTCTTCAACTGTCACTATCATAAAGGCAATAAAAGCCCAAAAAAAGTGAGGTATGGCTGCTGTAAACTAAAAAAATTCCATGGGGGAGCATGCCCCCGGTCCCCCTAGATTTGGACTAAGCCCCGAATGTTGACATCTGGCTTTGCCCCTGTTGCTGTGTAGCTAACAGATTACAATTAAACATCAAGGTTGGTCACCATTGTTAATGTATACTTAAGCTAAGGCGTCATATTAATATTCTATCTTTTGTTTTGTACTAATAAACAATGCAAACAATTGCTAATATTAAGATGACACATTAAGATGTCTTCGCCCTGGTCTACAGTTGAAATGTACCGGTACTCTCTGATTTACGTACGCTAGCTAATGTCAACGTCCGCAGTCTTACCTTTCCTCACAGTCCCTGCACCTCACGTTCACTTGTAACACTTTGCTGAAGAGTTCCTCCATGTTGTTTTTCTTTATCAAACTAAACGAGTCTTTAACTGGAACGGTAAACTGACTCGTTAGTAAATAGGTCAACGTTAAAGGCACAAATATGAGCAGCGTTTGATACTGAGAGACTTCCACGGACCCTTCACATAATCACTGTTGTCCCTCTGTATTTTTGATTTGGCGCTTTTTGACCGCCAACTGAGTCGCCCTGGAAACGGAACATGAATTATGTTCTTCTTTGGGTTTTAATGGAGGTTGGTGAATCAGGTTATAGGCGCATTACCGCCACCTACTGGACTGACAGTAGGTTGGCAGGAAACAAAGAAAAAAATAAAAATAATTACATTCTCTTTGTTATTCCTGTTCTAAATAATAAATTAAACATTGGTAAATGTAATAATATGTCCCTCATCAAATATTCTAATATGATATTAATTCCCTCCTTTCTTGATCATATTTGCTGCAGTCTAAACATATTTGACATGTTCGGTTTATTACAGAATCAGAATCAATCAGAATCAGAATCAGA
>NW_023339674.1:27786488-27791015 GCF_004916995.1 Morone saxatilis
TTGGTGTATCAGGTTATAGGTGCATTACAGCCACCTACTGGACTGGAATGTGGAGCAGCAGTTTGGCTGGAAAAAGAAAACTACTTTATCAAAATATAGTTTTTAACGTGATTGGAAGGAATTTGTACCTATAATATTGTCCATGTGTGTAATCCAGCGACCCAGAGCTCCACAGAAATTGTAGACAATTTGGTCAAATTTTTTAAGACAACAAGCATGAGGAGGTATTGGTGCATATGTTTTTTGAGACTGGGATCTCAACACTGGTTCACAACCTGGGGGTCGCAAAAGTTTGATGGCCATGAGGCCTTCTTGGTTTACAGGGTATAAGAAAATGTAAGGAAAAGGACTGGGAACCACTGGACTCCATGACTGTAAGTCAATGTGTTTGTATTGTAATACCTATTCTGAGCTTCCTAAATCTGACCCCCATATTATAATTTGAAAAAAAGCAGCAAGAAAAGGTTATAATTCATGTAAACAAACTTATTACGTACTATCAATAAGCAGTAATTGAGGCTTAGACAATGGGATAGTAGAACACAGTCATGCAGAATAAGGCATTAATAAGTGCTTTATCAGTTTGTACATGTTAACGATGAATCCTCCATGCACCAAAGTTAGTCACAGAGTTCCACAAGGTTCTGTGCTTAGAACAATTTCATTCACCATATATATGTATCCTTTAGGCAGCATTATTAGGAATCACTCCATTAACTTAACCCAGTGTAACCTATCGATCAATCCTGATGAAATTAATCAATTGGCTAAATTACAAGCATGCCTTAAGGACATACAAACCTGGATAACTGGATTTTCTCAGACAAAACTGAAGTTCTTGTACTTGGCCCCAAACACCTCTGAAACTTATTATCTAAAGATATTGTTACTCTTGATGGTGTTACCCTGGCCTCCATCACGACCGTCAGAAATCTTGGATCTTGTGGTAAAATGGTAAATTGTAAATGGACTGTACTTGTATAGCGCCTTTTCTAGTCTTCTGACCACTCACGGTGCTTTAACACTACATGCCACATTTACCTATTCACACGTATTCACAGCAAAACAGAAACTAACTCCTTCATTCATTCATATTCACACATCACTGCACAGCATCAGGAGCAATTTGGGGTTCAGTATCTTGCTTAAAGGCAGGGAGGATCAAACCTGCCAACCTTCTGATTAGTGGATGATCGGCTCTACATCCTGAGCCACAGCCACTCCAAATATATGTTATGATACGTCCTTCAACTCCCCAACTCCCACATAAAGCAAACTTCTAGGACTGCCTTTTTCCACTTACGTAACATTCTAAAGTTTAAACAGTCATCATGATAAGAACAGATGATGAAATGAACAAACACATCTTTTGGCTGAGTTGTGGTATAGCTTGTTTATTAATGGTATATTTTTGCATAGGGAAACATACTCATTTCCAGTAATGAATTCATCAGCATTCGCTGACAGCAATGGCTAAATATGGTTATAATGACATATTATCGAAGATGTTAATATCCCCCACAGCAGATGAATAACATTAGGTCAGAAACACTGGTGTCACTCAAACATTAATTCAAACAGGAACAGTCCAACCTTAAACAGACAGACAGAAGTCCATGACTTCAGTGGCCATGAGAACACATAACCACAGTGCCACAGTGTTGAGATAATTTCCTGTCCCTGTCTAAATGTAGTCTTAGAGGAACAGTTTCAACATGCAAATAAAGGCTGATTATTGACGTTCACTTTGGCTAAAAAACATCCAAAGGAAAAAGTACTAAAAGCTCTTGTTAAAGCTGCTACAAACTACATCCAGTCCAGACCAGCAGCCCTTTCCACAGTGAACATCTTAAGCCAGGGTAAATGTCAGCAGCTCTCCCAGGCTGGAACATAACAGACTTGGCGTAAGAAACCCAACTTGCCTCTACCTTGTCTATTATTTTCTTATATTGAGGTCGTATTGTATCTGATTGGCTGTAACGTTTAAAATAGAATTGTATGTTTGGACAGTAAGTCAAGTCAGACAAGAAACTCCTGGTATACTATTACTGCGAAAAGGCCTGTGGTCTGTGTGGGCTGTAGTCATGCAATAACTGATGAAAGCTAATCATGCCTATGCTCTCTCTGATGTAAGGGATATACGTATATCTGGAAGCAAGCAAAGCAGTCCTTTACTATAATATCTGAAAAGGTATGAGAAAAAAAATCTTTAAAATATGAAACTGCATTAAAATGTTCTCTGAGAAACAACTGTTTTGTTCATTACAAACTGTCTTCAGCACATGGAGTAAACAGTATGCAGAAACCATGTAGGAATCAATGTTGCATCACTGTCACAGGAAAACTTGTAGCTCTACAAAATTTCATTTTCAGTAACTAAGAAAGGTTTCCAAACTGCTGCGTGTCTCAATTACAGAAATGGTTCCAAAGGGCCATTGCAAATAAAAAAAGCAAACTTGCAATTCAAGTAAGAAACAGAGAAAAGAAACATACTGGAGTTAGGTTTTTTAGACAACAGCAGCATTCAGGGGGTTGAATAACATTGACAGTTTATAGAAAAGAGCCCTCTATGAAAACATCCCCCAAAAACCTCCCCATAACGTTATAGTTAGACATCCAACAGTCCCTTTGTTCCTCACTCAGCATTCAGCCAATGATCTGATCCACAAACAAGAATCACTTATAGTGCTTACAATACTAACCATAACCCACCAATGAAATACAGCTATTATTCTGAAAGGATGCATCTCAACAGGAGTCGTCCAGAAGTAGTTTGGTTATTCTCTGTTATACCTCAGTGCTAACAGAGGTCAGAACAGCACTTGGTTTGTACCACAGAGTAAAGACAAATCTAGAGGCCACTTCACACATTAATCAATCCCAATAAATAACGACATCTTATTCAACGTGTAGTCTGCAAAAAAAGATCTTTGACAATATTTTTTTTTATAGAAACTGACTATTAGTTTAAGACGGATTATGAATTTTTCAATTTACCCTTGGGGCAAAACAATCATGTCAGTTTAGCAGCATCAACCAAGTTAAAATCTGTGAATACTATCAAATCAGAGTTTTGAACTGTCAAGTGGATTCAGTGGTTACTTTATTAACATTGAGCAGAAAGACAACTGCATGGGACATCCTGGCTCCACATTTAGGCAACCTAAAGGTGTAGTACTAACACTAACTGTAAGTATTTCAGACTTAACTGGATGAAATTAGTAAGTGCTGATTAATGCTATGGATTAGTATCCGCTGCATACTCAAATAATTAAGGCTGCTGTAGGTAACTTTTATCAAAATTAATTTTGATCAAAGCAAATATGCTAAAAAGTAATTTTTTACAAAGGTTACCTACTATAGCTTTAACAAATTTAGCTGAATAACTCAAATACAGAAATGATATTGAATTAAAGCCTAATAGTATATAACTAATAACTAAACACTGCATTTTTATCATGTACATAATAGGCTGTATTTACATATCTCTCAAGTTATGTAGTGCATTATACTAAGCTGTTACTTGGCACACATTATTTCTTTATTAATGTAAATGTGCACTACAGAGTGCACATAACATATGTCCATCTTATCTTATTTTAGATTACTGATACTAAGCACCATCCCTTCCTTCAGCAGCATTCACAGTTAAGCACAAACTTGGACAACCTCAGTCATCTTTCTGGTCTAATGTTTAAATTATATGTTACATACTACAAAAACATTTTGACAAAGGTCAAAAGATGTGTCTGGGGAATCCAATAATACTTAGTACCTTGTACATGTTTACTGCATTCTATGTATTATTAAAAAGTGACTCAAGTGGTAGTCCCTGACAAATTGTTGACTGAAAGCTGTTCAACAATAAATAAAGGACACACAGGGTTGTTTCAGTCATGATCGAATGGTGCCTTCTCTGTAAAAACATACAGAAATAGTAATATAACGAAAATTAATCACCAAGTAACGATGCATTCAAAGTAAAAACTCAATATGATGCAAAAATGTATAATACTATATTACTACAATTTCTGCAATAATTTACATGTGTGTAATAATAATGTAATGATCAGTCCAACCCGGTATCACACTAAAGTGTATAATATACCTGGGCAGTGTCACGGTTTGCCTCGCCTTGGCCTGTCAGATTTTCAACATGTGCTCACTCCACTTTAAGTTAGGAATAATAAATATGCAATGTCTGGTTTAACTTTCAAAATAAAGCTTGCTGAGATTGGTTAGGAAAAACCTAAAAAAGGGTTAGGAAAAGGTGATGACTTTTGGTTTCAAACAGGATTTGAACAGCTGTTGTCTTGGTGAAAGTCAAGTGTGAACTTATCGTTAGTGTCACCCATTGATTTGTTGAATACCATTCTGAAGCCTGAAGTTCTGTGTTATGGACATCGCCATGTTGGCTTTTGGACCCAGCGACACACGTTCTCATATTACTGATAAACAGTTCACTAAAATATGTTTATGAAAAGCTTTGAGGAGAGAAGTAGGTAACGCAGTAACAGAATCTTGATT
>NW_023339674.1:27791040-27800463 GCF_004916995.1 Morone saxatilis
TGAATCCGGTTATCTTGAGTTCTTAGTATTTTGACACATGTACCTTTCAGGGTGAAGGTTAAGGGGACTGGTTGCAGGGTCCTGGAGGTAACAGCCATTTTTAAAACTCAAGGGCCAGAAAGGATTTTTTTGTAAGGTCACACAAATTCTGTGAGAGTATGGTCCACTTCAATGATCAGCAGTTTTAATCGCTTTGCATTTTTAGTCATCAAAAACAGGTAAGTTATTTTGGAGTTAAAACCATACAATTTTCAGTGCGGGAATATTTGAGTGGCATATTTTTTACCATATAACTATATTTTTTGCATGCTATTAGGATTCTTTTATGAAGGCTTTTAGGAGACTTTGCGGATATACTGAGTTCACTTATTGTTCTTCTTGGTTTAAATTTGAATGTACAGTTACCGCCCCTCCCATCTTCAGGTTGGCACCTTTAAAAAAAGGGGCTCGGAAAATTGCAGCAGATTTGGTTCTCTGATACAGGTTTGCTATCCCGTGTCCATTTAGGCTATTCTGCGAGGGTAAGGTTTGGCAGAAATACGCATACTATATTACTCTCTTGTGTACTTGTAATTGGAATTCTTCTTAGTTAATCATGTAGCGAAAATTTCTACACAGGGACACCACAGTATTTCCAATTAAGAGCCTGTTGTTTTTATAGGTCCTTTCCAATGAGCCGGTTCAAGTTTGTTCTATGATTGGCCAGCTAATCTTATATATCTTGTTTCAGAAGCTATATATATTTGGGTAAGTTATGTATTTTAATCACAATGGCCCTAATAAATAAAATTATTCGACTTACTTTAAAGTAAAATTCCGAGGATCATTTTTAAAGATTAAATATTTCGATATTTAAAGACATATTACTCAGCTCTATCTATATTTATATGACCCGGATTACATCAATTTATTTACTAAAAATGTTCCCTAATAACTGCCCAATTGCTGTGCAAGCTGTTTAGTATTAACGCAAACAAAAATACCCGTAAGGATGGACTCGATATTTTAATTCCTAAAATGACCCACACAGTCACCGACTCATGAGGTGGATTCATAGATATGATATTATGTAGGGTGATCAGCACCCCCATAAGGACAATACCGAAAATACTGTGGATAAATGTAATGGGCACAGGTGGTTCGTAGGATACATACCATAAGCACATTTTCTACTAAAATGTAGACCTCAAAGTAATGCTCTTTTCATACATCAAGTCTGTTCAGCATAAAATAGATGGGAAGCTATTAAGAATAGATAGCGCTCCAACTGTGGGTGGGGTGTTATGAAAATCGAAGTCGTACTCTGTCCCCAAACAAATTGTTTGATCCTCTCTGTGGTCTTCCTACTAGTTCTCTCTGATATCGCATAGCCTCTCCCTCTTTTCTTTTTCCTTACATGGACCAAAACTTTTTGTGATAAGGTACCACTTCACTGCGTTCGGGATCTATCTCATGCAGACCGCTCACATACAACCTCGCCCCATAGCTCTCATAGCTTATGGACATGTAGAGTATCTATTTGGAGGCCGCTGCTGTTGAACACCCAGTCTGCATATCTAGTCCTATCCAACACAAGTCAAGCCTTATTTCTTTTGAATCGCAGTTCTGCATTTGTCTACACAACTAGTACCCTTCAAAAAATGTTACGGCTCGAGCACGCAATGTAGCCCCCCAATCGAAGTATTATTTTAATCATCAAATAGTTTGCCTTTTTGTCAAACCCACGAATTACTTTTAATTTGAGTTTTTAGTCCTATCTCTGTTTCGTCCATACCTTTGAGGACAAAATGTGGCCATCAAGGTTTTGGCCAACAATCTCTAGTGGCTTTTAATATTGATCACAGTTTTTAATTTGACCCAAAACTCACCCCAATGTTTTTGGGGGTGACTATTGTTTAGTATAGGCGCATTGGATTTTAAGTACAGTGATTTAAGCATACAAAAAGAGTTCAAAGCGTTAAATTATTCTTCCTTTTTAAAACCCGATCCAAAGACACTGGTTTCGGGGCCCATAAATGGTTCCATATCTGCCTGTCCAGGCATGGGCTGGGCTGAATCGGCTGGGTTAAATGAACTCCACCCTAGGTCTCCCCACACCAAAGACTTGTAATAAAGAATATAGATATGTCTCAGGGTTCTTTTTTTTTCCACCATCGATTATACACCAACCGTATAGACCTCTACTGGGGAAATTCTCCCTGGCTGCATGCAGTCTTTCTCCTAATACATCCATCTCATCATAGTAAACTATCGACCCCCGCCAATCCCCTATATGTATAAAATTCATATCAGCAGCCAAGTCACATTGTTAAAAGAGCGCATTCCTCAGGTAAACATGGACCAGCCACATGTTACTTACATTGTCATATTAAAAACCTGAACCAGGGCCCTTTCTATACGTGTCCAGTGTACCGTTTTGCCTCCCTCCCAGGGCGGTAAAAGTGCGGAATGTATCGACCATGCCGTCAACCAAACCGTTTAGTATACAGGAGATACAAACAGTCCGCATGTTGGTGGGCCAGCAGAGGAAGCTCAATGACACTGGAAAGAAGAATCTGAGATCTGAAACTTAATGAAAATGCGGCTTTAACAGTTTCCCTAATGAGTTTATGAGTTCCAATCTCTAGTTTCTAAGTTGTCTTACATAATGCCTGATTTTGTGAATGATGGTCCCTTTTAGAGTAAAAATAGACAATAAAGCCAGCATGATTTTTAGGGTGGGCTATCTTGTGATTGAATCAAACCATTCTCAGTTGAGTCCGTCCAGCTCAACCGCAGCCCAAAACTCAGATCAAACTGTTCAACTAGGGCAGCTGCTGATCAAATATGAACATGTCAATCACAAGATAGCCCCACCCTAAAAATATGCTGCTTTATTGTCTATTTTTACTCTAAAAGGGACCATCATTCACAAAATCAGGCATTATGTAAGACAACTTGAAACTAGAGATTGAGACTCATAAACTCATTAGGAAACTGTTAAAGCCATTTCTCATTAAGTTTCAGACTCAGACCTCTTTCTTGCAGTCCATTGAGCTTCCTCCTGCTGGCCAACATGCGGACTTTGTATCTCTTATACTACGGTTGGTACTGCACCTTCATACATGCGCACTTTTACCGCCTGGGAGAGGCAAAACGTGACATTGACACGGTATAAGGCGCTATACAAGTACAGGTCCATTTACCATCCATTTACCATATCCTCTGGTGGATTGGCGGGTCTATTTTGTGTTGTATCTGGAGATGCTGCAGCGAGAGAATTTCCCCAGTGTGGGATCAATAAAATCTATCTTATCTTATTACAAGCTTTGGTGTGAGACTAGGTGGTTCATTTACAGCGATCAGCCATAACATTATGAGCACTGACGGTGAAGTAAATAACACTGATTATGCCGTTATCATGGCACCTGTCAGTGGGTGGGATATATTAAGCAGAGAGTGAACATTTTGTCCTCAAAGTTGACGTGTTAGAAGCATGAAAAATGGGCAGCGTAAGGATTTGAGTGACTTTGACAAGGTCAAAATTGTGATGGCTAGACGACTGGGTCACAGCACCTCCAAAACTACAGCTCTTGTGGGGTGTTTGCGGTCTGCAGTGACCAGTATCTATCAAAAGTGGTCCATGTAAGGAAAAGAGCTGAAGTGGAGACAGGGTCATTGGGGGCCAAGGCTCATTGATGCACATGGGGCTATAGCTCAAATTGCTGAACAAGTTAATGCTGGTTCTGATAGAAAGGTGTCAGAACACTGTGCATCACAGTTTGTTGTCTATGGGGCTGCATAACATTATGACCACCAGGGTGCCCAGGTGGTTATTTTTAGAATTAAAATGCCTGATTTAACAACATTGCAATGCATGTTTTTAGACATTTTTTGGAATGAAATCGGGTAAGAAAGTAAAAATTGTAAAAAAAATTTAATCCAATTTTTAAATGAATTTTTTTAGAATTGATTAAAAATCAAAAGAAACTTTAAGTTAATTGCTGCAACATCACAACTTACCAGAGGGACTAAAAAACGGCCTATGAGGTCTATGTGCTCAGATAAAAGAAGAATCATTAAGACATTGGATGACTAATGCTAATGCTTCAATGCTATTCAGGAAATCCTGCTGCATTCGGAGCCTTTTTTAAGTGCAACCTAGAATGGAGGCGTATACAGAACACAACTTTAGTCCCTCAACATAATCTAGCCTCAAATGAAGAACCATGAATCCACTGAACATCAATTTCCTTCAAAATATCTATCAGCGTTCCTCTAGATTTTCTTCAACTCTTTGGGTTGTTTATGGCTTGTTACCTCAGGACCTGCACAGCCTATCTCCACTGACCAGGGCTGGTGATGTTCTGAGCACCAACCACTGGGGTGAAGTCTCACACAACCATGTAGTCTTTGAATGCAACACATACTGCAAAGCACAGCATACAAAATAACTTAAATTAAATGAGGAGTAGAATGATAGGCACTGCTTGTTGAAATCATTTTGGTTGTAGTTTTTTCAGTTTCCATGCTGTTGACCTGCTGGTTTATTTGAACAGAGCAGAGAAAGTGATACATTTGCATCCCAGTGTTTTGATACTCGAGGTGCTGCTTTGCATGAAAGGCTGAACTGTTGAGATGAATACATTATTCTCACTTCATTAACGCGTTTAACTTGAGGTGGAGAAACTACAGATATCCTGAACACAATCCTCAATTGGACTTCTGCACTTCTCGCCTCACAAGAATTGGAAAGATCTGCACTTTAATTGCAACAGTTAGAGGCATGGTCTTTAACCTTGTTTGATATAGAGGCCTGGACATACTGTATTTCTTGTTATAATAATCAAATGTCTTCAGTTAGTACATTAAGTAGAATGGGATGAGCCGACAAGCTGAAACACAAATTTTCAGAACACAGTGGATTCCACTTAGCTGGCTGGTATAATGTAATGGAATCTATTTGGCTCTCTTTTTGTGTGTGTTTTGTTGTCAGTTATAGAGAAAAGATAGAGTGATAGAATTAAAAAGGATTCACACTACATAACCAGCTTCGACACAGAATCAAACCAGGACCATCCTCTGAAAATACACTGCTTTTAGGAACCTGCCTTTAAAGCTGCAGTTTGTAACCTTTATAAAAATAACTTTTTGTCATATTTGCTGAAGTGTTCACTATATCCAGACAGTAGTACATAAGACAGATAATCTGTGAATCCTCTAGCTCCTCCTAGTGCTCCTAATCATATAAGCAGCAACCAATCAGAGCCAAAAGAAACTCATCCCCAAGTCCTTAAATACAGACACTTTGGGACCTGGAAATGAGACTCAACAAGCACTTATCTTTCTCATACATTTATATAAAAGTGCATCTACTGCAGCTTTAAATAGTGCATACATCACAAAAAAGCAGTAATACGATTAGTACAATGTGCACAGTAATCTTGGTCATCAGCTGGAGGAGACACAACAACCACAAAGCCACTTCAGATTCTGTAATCCACTACGTCAGCCAAACAATATAACTTTCACATCTTACAGTATTCTTTTTTGAGCTGCATTACACAGGTGATTTAAACATATGCACATTTTTGGTTGTAGTTTTTGCTATTGTATTGGGTTGTGCATGATGGTTTTGGTTTTATTGTGTCTACTACTTTAAATTTCAACTGGAGAGATGTTAGTTATGTCCAGCCTTACTTTAACCTAAATCTAGTGAATCTGATTCCTTTATTCTCCTGATTGTAGTTTTAAGGGGCAGCAATGTGAGTACCACAGTCCAGCTTCATGCTGCTGTTGCTGGTTGCACAGTCTCACCATCACCATCATATTATTTAACACATTATTACAGCCAAGATATCTTTGACTGAAGGAGAGAGTGTAAACATGACATTTTAACAACAACTTGGCCTGATATACTTGAATCTAGCCAAGTACTTTTAAGGTTAACAATCACAATCAGCACTACTGTCAGCTTCACCCCAAGCTGCTGTTAGTCTGCAGTGGACATAAAGCTCACAATTATAACCTCCAACTTCTGTTTTTGATCCTGCAACACTGAAAAGATTTCAGTCCATTTTCTGTGGAAACTTTTCACTTTGGGTTATGATTTCTAACAGAACTCCTAACTCCTAACAAAGCTCTTCATCTTTCACTGAGTTCTTAATATCCAAGACCTGACCAGGTCCTGAGTCAGCCAGGTCTGGTAGTGTTCTGTTGTATTGCTGCAGATCTCTGGTCTGGGTCTCACATTACGGAAGACCATGTATTAATCTTTCGTTTAATTGGTGAAGCAGCAAGCTGCTGCCATCTCTGTTTAGGTCTGTTAAGGTCCACCACATTTCAGATCAGATCTAATTAACAATTAAGACAAGGTCTGACCCTACTTCATTCTATTCATACCAAATGTGCCATGAGATATTTGGGTGGGATATTTATTAGCTTTTGATATGCCACATGACACACAAATTCTTTTAGGTATGGCCTAAGTGACAAGAAACTTAATCTCCTAATCTATCCACACCTAATATGCAAATACAAACATTTGTAACAGTGTGTAATTTTGCACAATTCACCTCGTACAAACCGCCAATATTTCAGGACATTATTTAGATATTTAAAATTTTTTGCTGCCAAGCAACAATCGGCATGACACTAGTGTCTATCACTGTGTACTGATTGATATTTTTATAAACACTGTCTGTTATTAAAATAACACATTTAAAAGGATTGTGCAGCCTTAGTGGCGGTATGCACTCTTTGCAACTTCTCCCATTACCATTTTCACCCATCATCATCCTTCTGGCTGAACTTAGCTACCAGCCCACCTACAATACTTCCCATATCATGGGTCCCGCTGCAGTCTGGCCGCCATCTTGAGACAGCCAAACTAAAATGCACAAATACAACCAATTTAAACATTTTATACATCCCTTGTTTTTAACTGATAAGTCCATGTTGTACATATTTCTATACACACTGCTGTGTTTAAAACATATTCTACAAGCAACAAGCAATAACAACAACTCAAGAAATAACAAAAAAATAAAATAAAACACCTAAAAGCCCAGTTGAGTAAGAATAGTGTTAAGTGCATGCATCCATATGAAACTCAAACTCATCTATGGCCTTTTGTACTATGTAGTCACGTGGGTAAAGTCATCATACAGGCAAATGGACGGTGTTGTAATAGCCAGTCATAGAGCTGCTCAGCCTTGAAGCCCAAACCTGAACATGCTTCCATTAGATGGGCTGTGGCTTGGCCATGTTGACTAAATGCCTGACAAAAAATCCACAATACTTTTCCTTGCAATAAATACTATCAGATGTGTTTGCATGTATTTAATACTTGATATTATAACAGGATATACACTGAGCAGTATTGTGAGCATTATATTGTGAACATTTAGGTAGGACTTAGTACCAGACTTTACCTTCAGAACAAATGTATTTGCTTTTGCAAAGTGGCAGTTTCAGATAGGTAGCCATACTATACCTACACCCCTAAAACAGTGTTTGCTTTACAACACACAGGTGTACACATTTTGGGACAACACATATCTAGAATTTAACAGTGTGTTGGTGATGTCTCACACACAACAACACTGTCAATGTTAATTTGCCTCAGTCCACACGCATATATAAGCCAACACTTTAGCCTTAAACAGCAGAGCTTCAGAACCAGACCAGCTCTATGATTGCAACCAACACCCACTTGTGGCAAATGATGTCTCTAAAACACCTAAAGGAACCGTCCACTATTTTGGGAACTACAGTTCTTTTCTAGTTTGACCAAAATAGGATGACAATATATTTATGTGTACAGATCACGCATGAACTTGGAAATTAGTTTGACAAATTATATTATAATCTTATCTCAATGTCCTAAAGCAGGGAATGGGTTTTATCTCCCCTATATTCAATTAAATTAAATTCTATTTGTATAGCACCAAATCATAACAGAAGGTATCTCAGAACACTCTTTGATATAACAACTTGTTATCATTTGACCTAAGTTCTATACTTATGTCACAGGATGACACCTGAGCCAACCCAATCAACTGATGGAACCTGTGTGGTGTGGTTGAAAGCAACAGAAAAAAGGTAGTAAATGCACCTTGAGTTAAAGGTGCTGTAAGTGAAGAGTTGGCTAAAGGAGGGACCCATGTTAGTGTGGAGCTATTGTACACTTATTTTAACAGAAAATAAACAATTCTTACAGCACCTTTACAATAACAGGGGCAAATGCTAGGATGTGTTTAGCTGAGCTTGGCACAAAAACATTTTCTGCACCATGTGTCCTGTGGGATAAAAGAGGTATCATCCTTTTTGTGTGACTCTGAGTATGACAGCAAACTAGTGTTTTTCCCAAAATGTCAGACTGCTTCTTTCACACTGTAAAGATTTGCTGTGCCTTTAGTTGAATGGAAGTAGAGAATAAGCACTGACCCAGTGTCTGCTGAAACTAATGAAAGCTTTCATTGAGCTTAAACTCAAGTTAGCATCTGAGCTGGCAGTTCATACACTGCCACTGTTTAACATAAAACTGTTTACCTGCTACACTGCTTAATGTCAGGCAATCACACATGCAGCTTTTTTTGTAGTTTTTTTTAAGCTTCCAGCTGTACCATGAAAAGTATCAAAAGTATGATCACTTTCCGTAATGTATTACTGTTCTTTAACTAAAGGCAAGGCACATAATGTGTTTTATGAAATATCGTGCAAAATAGAAGTTTAACAACAGGGCTATTATTAAAATGTAAAGAATAAGAGCCCTTCCATCCACTGCCCTCTGATGTAGAGGGAGGAAGGGGAGGAGGAGGAAGAGCAGGATAGAGAGGAAGAGGTATCATCAGTTTGAGCCATGCATTCATTAGGTCAGCACAGCGACCAGGGCAGCACCATGCAGTTTACATTAGCTTTAAGCCAACTTAACCAAACCTTAAACCTTATCCTACCAAACCCCCGCTCGTATCAGCACCTTCAGTACAAAATCTGAACCCCTAGTAGGCACTGACCGCTGTCAACTTTAACCCCAAACCCTGGGAAAGGAAAAGAGAAAGACTTGGACACCTGTGTTCAGACTGAACGCAAAGCCAATTTTAAAGTCAATACAAAGCCGCAAGTGGGCCCAAAAGACACTAATACTAGGTGGTGAAAATCACATGAAAATGTTTTAACTTCAGCAAAACCAAATTACACTTATTCCAAGACAATTTGACACTAAAATGTATAAACACACAAGATGAAAAAGGAAGAAAGCTGGAGGAAAATATCAGACCCCACTGGAGTCCCTGGTGAACGTTGAATTGAATGAATGTTCAATTCAATTCAACTTTATTTGTATAGCGCCAATTCAAACAGAAGTTATTTCAAAACACTTTTCAAATAGAGCAGGTCTAGACCGAACTCCTTATAACATTATTTACAGAGACCCAACAGTTC
>NW_023339674.1:27800563-27806184 GCF_004916995.1 Morone saxatilis
CCTTCTAAGAGGCAGAAACCTCGGCCAGACCCCGGCTTTAGGTGGGTGGCCGTCTGCCTCGACCAATATATGTTACTCTGTTAAACTTGTGGGAAAAGTCAAAATGTTATATTTTGCTACAGGAGGTTGTAATCCCACAGATGTAGTACCATATATGTCTGCTTTCTGCTCGGAGTGTAAATATAATAAAATGTTTTCCTGGAGCAAAACCAATGTATGAATCCAATATTTCCACTGACCATACCACACTGCTCTACTCCTTTTCTTCTCCACTGCTCAAACCACAGCAGTGGTCTGAAATATTGGATTTAGACTTTTTGCCCTTGGAAAACATTTTATCTTTCCAGGCAGATAGAAGTTGTAGGATCAGGAAAATACGTTCCAAGATATAAACCAATGCTGTACAACAAGCAACAATGATATTTTGACTTTTCTCTGATGTCTGTGCACGGAACACAAGCGACCAAATTGTTGCATAACATCTGCAGACTGCAGAAACACAAGGCAAAATTCGCTTGCCGTTCAATCAGATCGCACCTCAACGCAGAATCACCAATCCACAACCCCAGGCAACACATTTCAATACACTGCTATACAATTGCAAAACCTTGGAGGTTAAAATATGGCACTGATTATAAAATATTAGTCTCTAAAAATCTAATTAATATTCACTGTTTTTATCTCCAAAGAGATGCACATCTACTACTGTTGTATTGAACAAATATCAATGGTGATATGTTTAATAATTTGATTCTGGATGTTATTCTGTGTCTACAATCCGCTCTTGATTGATACTGAGATGTTGCTATCCCTTGAACTAACATCTCACTCTGTTACTCCTATGAATGTTCGGTTTTGAGATGCCACCATTGTTGAGATAAGGATTAATGTTTGGTTTCTATTAAATGCTAACCTTGTCAAATGTGACAAGAGCATTCTAATCACATTTAAAATTAAACTATTAAATGCCTTTCAAAAGATTATTGACTAAATGATGCTGTGAAAAGCCAGCCACAAGGAAATATTGCTTTGCTTCACAAAATTACTGTCATAACGCAAATATTATGTCAAGGTAGGACAAAAAAGCAAGCTTAAAAAAATCTGGTTTTAAATGCTAGATTTGTTGTGTGTTGTTAGTAGTGACTTGAAACCAACCCTGGCACCAGTTCACGCCTGCCTGAACCCCTTGAGCGAGTACTTGGCTAAAATCTCGTGATCAAAAACATTGCTCTGCAGCTCAATTCTGTAAAGAAATTTTCTAATAAATATAGCAACTTCAGATAAGCCCCTCCCAATTAGAGTTTAAGCCACCCACACCCATGTTAAGCCCCACCCATTCCAAGTATGGCTATAAATACATATCATTTAGTTGGCTGAACAGATGCAGATGCAATAAGGGTATACTCGCTCATCGCTAACTGTCCACACATTGTTCAGGTTGAGTTGGGGTTAAGCTACACAGTGACACAGAACCTGTCAGGGACACCTTGTAGACCACCACTTATTCTAGAGCTGGACAAGAAACCTGGATTTTGTGCTCAGGTCAAGGCAGTATGCACCAGACCTGCTTTCATAAACGTTGACATCTTCAAGAAAAACATACAACAGCCTGCAGGGTTCGTAACATCATCACTTTCTCAAAAAGGAACTTAAGCATAGTGCAATACCTGCTTTTCTCTTTCTAATCTACCTACATACAAGTACAAACCCCGCCACTGTCCTTTCTGAGACACAAACAAAATCTAGACAACATCTCCTCAAAACAGAGTGGGGAGGAGGGTGGAAATGCAGGAACCTTCTCATTCTTACACACAGAATGTCTCTCTCTTTTTCACACACACACACATACACACACACACACAAACACACACACCTACACACACACACACAGACAAGCACACCACACCGTGCTACAGTTTCAAACACAGAGTTCAGCAACCACTTTACTGATACGGGTTTTAGTGCGACTTTGCCTTTTCTCAGTTCTACTGAGGCCTTTCTTTATGGCAGGTGCATGTCTCCTCAAACACTGTGCCTTTGGCTGTTTGAGTAAGTGCTGTCCTGACAAATTGATCAGCATCTGAAGGGAAGGAAGCAGCAGGATATTCATATAAAAGATGTCCTGTGCTAGAAACAGATACCAGTAGCACTGGGCATAACTCTACACTGGTGTCCAACTGTAGCATTGTGTGCTGTGTTTTAGGAGGCATAATTATAGCTCTTATATTCCACTATTACTCATTGTTATCTGATAAAAAAGCACAATCAAACAGTCTTAAAAACATGAGCAAAGCAACTTAATGGTTTCAGGCTGATGATTGTCAATAAAAAAGACAAAGCCTCTGTCTTGTGGTGGGAAGACACTGCAATGTCCAACTCTTAATTTTCTTTAGATGTATCTATAACATATTAAAAAGTGCAAATAAACATTACATTTTAACAACAGGATCTCTCTTGCTAGTTGTTTCAGAAAATAAGGGAGGCTTATTTGCATATATTATAAGCAGCACCTGCAGCGGAGAGGGGCATTCTGGGAGTTGAAGGGGGATGAGGTCTATGTCTGTCCCAGGGAGGAGGCCTTATACTAGATTTAGTGTAAAGACCCAGGATACAGGGGCAAAGGCTGACATCCATCCCAGGGAAACAGGCCTCATCCTGGGTACACAGTTAGGTTACAGGCTTCTTAGGATCTGGTATGTTGAGGCCTGGTTCTGGTCTGCAGTTCTTCTGGACCAACCAGACATCTGTATCACTCCATGACTTTGACTTGAAAATCTCATGTCAGTGGCCATTAGTGAGACCCATTTAGTGTCATATAGCATAGTTCATTCTTTCTGTGGCTGCAACAATAAGTGAAAGCAGCATCCTTCTTCCATCCAAGCTGTGTCTTCTGGGTATATACACATATATAAATATATCACACTGAATATTTATATATATGTATGACCACGTTATCATTCTACAAAGCAGAATATATTTTTCCTCTGGCAATGTCTTGACAACATTGTTTGCTTTCCTCCAGGACAGTACTGCCTTGACAATCACCTTTCCTCCAGAGTTCACTTAGTTGCCCAGATACCAAGACTGCAACAGAGACAGATACACAATTCGAATTTACTTTGAAATGAGACACATAATACATGTATATAACCTTAGTCTACTTTTTTGACAATATTGGATTAAACATTGGTAATTAAAGGTCCAGTGTGTAGGATTTAGTGGCATTTAGCGCTGTAGGTGCAGATTGCAACTCACTCAGAAACTATTTTTGTGTAAAATCACTGCTTGATACAAAAGATTGTATCTTTTATTCAGATATTAATATCCAGAAACAATTAAAATCCCCAAAGAAGCATGTGTAAATGGTAAAAAATTTTATTATTTCTCAAATATATATATACATATTTGACAATACAAATAAAATGATTGAATGTGCTGTTTTAGAAATAATAAACAGTATTTTTCACTGAGAGATTTGTGTTTAATCCTAAATTATGTTTAACTAATGAAAACCAACATAATTTAATTTAAACTGACTGGATTTCAACCTCTAAGAATTTATCTCACCATGTATTTGGTTGTGACATACTTTAGAAACACACAGAGACAGACAGAGGGGTAGGGAGAGGACTCCTGGCCTAGCAGTGTTATCTGAACTGTTTCTGGAGCAGAGGCACTGCAGTGCAGCACCAACAACACTATCCACACTTCACACAGAAGGTCCAGCTCTCGTCTTTATCAACACCTACCACCTTTACTGCAGACCTACTGTAGTCGTTTACTTCTCTACCCCCAACTACTACACTGATCTCACAGTCTCTGTCTCTGTAAACATTCATCTGCCAACCAGTGGTTTATTGTCAGATAGATTATAGGTTTTTATTTCTATGATTTTTTGAAATTTCAGCCTTGTCAGAGGGCTGCACAATTCATCAAAATATTATCGAAATTGCAATATGACCAAGTGCAATATCCAAATTGCAGGAGCTGCAATTTGATGAAGGTAAAATGTGTCAAAACATAACAGAGATGCCTTGGTCTACAAATCTTGCTCTCCAGAGTTCAAGAATAACTTTAAAAAAAAAGCGTGCAAAAATGAAAAAAAAAAAAAAGGAAAAAAATACGATTTCATTTTTAATAGTCTTTCAGTGAAAATTTAATTTGTGTGCAAAAAATTTTTCCACACTAAATGTGGATCAATTTGCAATCGCAAAAAGTTTGATGTTTTGCCACATTAGCAGCCCTAATTTAAGCCACAGGGCACTGACTTTTTATTGAAAGCTATTAATTATACTAATACTTAAAAGTGTCAGTAGAAAGCGACAGAATACAATTTAATTTGAAGAAAAGAGCTATGTACAAAGTCTATAGTGGATGCATAACATCATATTCAGTCATCCTAATTAAGCACAAAGGGAAAGACAACATTTGTTTTCTTTTATTCGACTTTATTATGCTATGTTAAAATATAGCAACATAATCAAGGCTTTGAACATAAACCATATGTTATTTGTATTATTTAACCAAATGTAAGTCTTGCACCTTCTAATTTGGGACCACTCCCTTGGAAGTCTCAGAGGCAGATATATATCGCAAGCTCACTCTGAGGCATCTTCTGCAACTATTTGCATTGCTAGATACTGTGAAAAAGTGGGAATTGATATGTTTTATTAAAACAGATCCTAAAGGCTGATAACCCTCCAACAATCTGGGTGCTGAATTTCCCCTAAATTTAGCTTGACAATGTCAAATGAACCATACTAACCTGGGCTTGGTAGAGTCCACCTGGGTCTCGAGGGGTGACTCCAACGAAGGAGGTGCGATTGGCAGGGGGGGTCCCAGGGGCCGAGTATGCTGAGGGTGTTTGCGTTAACAACATCATAATATGTCTATCATAATTCCATGTCACTTGTAAAGTTGCATGAGAGAGTACTGTTAACAAAATCTGTCAAAATCTGTTCATATCACAAAGGACCTACCATATATATATTTGTGTGTGTGATTGTGATTGATGCGAGTGAGAAAGTGTGTGTGCATTGATGTGATGATAAAAAACCTAAAAAATGTTAGTATCAATATATTCCATTAAACATTACACAGAAAGTTTATTATTCCAATCGCGCCCATAACCTATATTCGAAAACAGACCAACTCCCACTCGTTCCATTCCTCTCCTCTTAACACCACTCCTCCCTCCTTTTTAATTTTCAGTTCACATCGGCTCGCTTGATGTTTAAATTTTGTTGCTTACCTCGATTATATCTTTGCTTTAGCTAGTAGTTTTTTGCTGCTATATATTCATTCCGTAATCTATATACCCAGGTAAACATCTTATGGATAATATCACAATATTGGATATGGATCGTATGAACCCGACCTTTTTTAACATACCACACACACACACGTCTTTGTGCATTCCTAAAGTTTGTCACAACTACATTAATGGCAGCTCGGACTGCAACCTGGGCTCAGTTTGATTATTAAGATGAATCCATCTCTTTTTTCATTTACCATGAGTTTTGTTTGACTTTCTTTCCATAGTATTCTAAGTGGTCCTAAAGATAAGAAAAAGTAATAAGACTTATTTTCTCTTGTGGAATTTAAAGGACTAGTGTGTAGGA
>NW_023339674.1:27806284-27808505 GCF_004916995.1 Morone saxatilis
TAGCATTAATCTTTTAACCATCTTCAAAATGTGGTTGTCTTTTTAACATAGATTAGCGTAGCATATAGCATATATTAGTACAGGAAAGCAGAAAGCTGACCGAGGTTCTGGCCGAGGCTTGCTGAACTCTTATTGGAGCACAGTCAGAGCGAAAAGGGGCGGGACTTAGGAAGGCTCCATTTAAACTGACCTGACTTGAAACTGACAAAAACAAGTTAATTTAATTAATTCAATGAAATTGTTCAATGTAGTGTGTGGTACAAATTCAGAAAATCAAAAAAATATGGAAAACAATCTTCACTCTGTAATGATTCATAGCTGAAAATTGTTATTTTTCACAAATTAGAATTATGCCAAAAACTAGGACAAAAACAAATCAACAAAGCTGGGTTTCAGGTGGATAACTCTGTTCTCTTTTAAATGCTAACAGAAAGATGGCGATGGCCCACTTAGACAATTTATTGCAACAAAAGGATGCGTGTTACTGAAAATCAGAATACAGGTGTATTAGAGAGTCATCTGTCATCAGCATGACAAAAAACAAGGAATGAAAAACAAAATAAAAGTCAAACTATAGATGGAAAACCACCAGATTCACAGTTTACAGCTGAGTTTCTGAACAAAGGGGCTGGACATTTACAGTTGAGTGATTAACTTTCAGACCAAGTGGATGCATGCCATGGCAGAGAATGAAAATTGCCCTATTGGGGGAAATTGTTCTTTTCATTCTTTTTTTTTCATTTTTTTCAACATTCTTTTTAAAATGTTATTTTAACTCCAAAAAAATGTTGAAATGGATTACATAAAACTTTTTAAAAACACAACATTTTCTAAGTTAAAAAATATTTTTGAATAGTGTGACTAACATAGTTTTGTAAGTTGAAGAGCACTTTTTACTAGGTATTTTTCACAGTACAAATAACATTTTCAAAATGTGTGTGACTAGAAATTACTAGACTTCCCAGTTTAAATGGAATGACTTATTAAATATGCTATGTGCTAGGCTCGTTTACATCTTTAAGATAGTTAAAAGATGAAAGCAACATTAGTCACGGTACCTGTTAACAAGATTAGTTAGATTAGTTTTTAGATTTAACTAGCTAGCTAACAATTACAGTAGCTAGCTAGTGTTTTGCTGTTGTAAAATGCTAGCCAACAAATGATTGATGGAAATTAGCTACTTGATCAAGAATCTTTTGAACATAGAAAATTGAGATAACAGTTTCAACAATTTTTGACTATAATTGAGTTATGTGGTATTACAGTGAGTAGAATGAATTAGCCACCAGCTTTCTAGACAACTATATTTTATTTTCATCAATATTAATATCACTTCCATTCACATTTTTGCTGCCATGGAGTGAAAAGCTCCACCTGACTGGGCATAATGACAGTAGTTTGAACATTTGGCACTGCTCTGGTAACAATAAGGACATTGAGGAAAGTGGGAGGACATTTCATTGGAAGGACTATTAACAATTCATGGAATTCACTGTGAGAGCCCAACTCAAGAGTCTCTATTCTCCATCAGTAAATAGGTCATGTTTAATGGAATGAAGTTTAAAATACATGATACTTTTTTGTTCCCTGTTACCCCTCCACTATAAGAGCTGGCATAATCCTGGACAAGATCAGTAGAGTGCTGCAGGAAGTTAGCATCGTCCTGGGTTCTTCTACCCACAGCCAATGGGAATTTTCCATTTGATTTTGGATTATTACAAAAAATAAAGTCTGTGGTAAACAAGTTCATGATACTTGATGCATGTTTTGTTCAGCAAGATAATCTTTACAAATGAACACCCCTTTTATGATTTTTGAAGTGTAAATGTGATCACCAGAAGTAAAAAGCTAATGTATAAACAAACTATACCAAGGTCCATGACTTCAACTTGTAATTAAATCTTGTAATTAAAATCTACAAGTTTTAGTTAAAATGAACAGATCCTCCTAAATGTTATACACTGGGCCTTTGACAATGCCTTTTGCATTTTTTGAGAGTTTCACGGCCACTAAGTTTCTCCCACTATACAGCACGTTCTCGTTCCCTGGTCATTAACTGTAGGTGTGAGTGTTCAGTTGTGAAGATTTGGTGTCCAAATAATTAGCTCATTGACAGTGAGGATAGCAACTGTGTATGACACGCTGGTAACTGAGTTTTGTTAAAATTGATTAATTGATGAATAAAAGTGTTAAAAAAAAGTCAAATATCCCCCCCCCCCCC
>NW_023339674.1:27808511-27809521 GCF_004916995.1 Morone saxatilis
CCCCCCCCAATCTCATCCCAGAGGCAGAGCAGAGCAGCAGTCCCAGTCGTACAGGAGTGGGTTCTGATCAGGAGGACAGTCGAACCGCCACCATGGGTAATGTAAAGGATCTTCCATTACAGAGGAACATTCTGTTTTTACTTACTCTGTAGTGTAAATGCACATGCATAAACATTGTCTTCATCAGTTTGTTCAATAATGTGAACAAATACAGTAAAGAGGCCATCAGCTCAGTTTGATGTGATAGATGATTTAGTAACCAGAAATAAATACCAAGACCCTAAGGATGTTTAGAATGTTTATAAGAGAAGAAAGATTGTGATCAAGAAAAGTGACCAGTCATCTGTAAGAAAGGATGAAAGATAAGATAAGATAGACTTTGTTAATCCTACACTGGGGAAATTCACTTGTTACAGAAGTGAAATTGTATGGCCTGTACCACTTATCATCATCTGCTGTACCTCCTGACAGTTGTGTATCCTTTTGCTGATGAGTCAAGCAGTAACGCAGACACTGGACATCAGTGCCACATGCCAAAACAACTGGTGCTCGGGTTTTTTGTTAGGACAACTGCAGTTGGATTATGATATAAGAGTGTGATATAAGATGACAGTGTGCTAAATTCTTTTTCATGATCATAATGTTACACAATATATAAATAAAGAAAAGGGGAAACAAAATAAAAGCAAGCCATTAAAAGCACCAATGAATGAACATCTGATTATGCAGGATCTGTCAACATCTGAACTGACTGACAAGAACTAACTGCTACTGCTCTAGAGTCACAAAAATAATTACAAAGAAACAACATAAGTGTGTAACTGGTGCTGTGTTTTTACAGATGGTCCAGAGTTCCAGGAGAGTTTTGTGACATCAGGAGTTTTCAGTGTCACTGAGCTGGTCCAGGTCTCAAGAAGTAAGTGTACTTTACTATTAGATAGATAGATAAATAGATAACTTTATTAATCCCACAATAGGGAAATTCACTTGTCACAGCAACATTTGAGTGA
>NW_023339674.1:27809621-27809872 GCF_004916995.1 Morone saxatilis
AGTTGCAATCTGCAACTTCGCCACCAGAAGAGGCTGATAATCAGTTTTCATTGTGTAGGTTATAACCACACTTTTCTTCCTGTGTGTAGCTCCTGTAGTCACAGGAGTAGGACCTAGTTTCTCTATGGGGGAGCTTCAGGGTCATCTGGCTTACGACCTCAACCAGTCTGTCAACCAGCCAGTCAGCCTCAGACGATCACTGGCCAGCACCTCATCCAGCGGGTAATCTCATACACACACGCGCGCGCACA
>NW_023339674.1:27809892-27810204 GCF_004916995.1 Morone saxatilis
CACACACACACACACCAATATACATCTGGATTAACTACCTTACTTTAACCTTTACCATCAAAACATCAAAAAGTCCACAACATGCTTTGTAAATGATTTACCTAATCCTGGTATTAAATTTAACAATTACTCCATAACTAGTGAATGGTGTCATCCCTATGATAGACTGGTAAACTGTTTATAGTTGGGGCTGATCTGCTTCCAGTCTGATGGTTTTATTAATTCATTATTTTAAGACAATAGCCAAAATCTTGTAACACAAATTAATAAATTAACTAATATTTAAACAGCTCTACAAAGATATCCAGTAGT
>NW_023339674.1:27810229-27827242 GCF_004916995.1 Morone saxatilis
GATAAGCAATGTTTGTATTTTACTTGAATTTTCTGACAATAATGGCGTGTTAATGAAGCTACCACTGCTGTGCCACTGGTGTAAATGCACACCTCTCTCTCATTTTAAAGCTGTGCGTATGGGTTCTGCTGCTGTGTGATGCTGAAGTCAAAGCAAAGAATCTGACACACAGCCAGCTGTGGACAGCAGACATGAAAGTTGGTTTGTGATGTTGGAAATTTCTCTGTGTGAACACGTTTGCTTAGATTCGAACTCTGGCATGTGCACTCTCTACAATTTTCATTATGGACCAATCTTTGTGCTGAAAGTGGAGAAAAGCCTGAAACAGTGGAGGAAGCTGCAGAAACTGCTCTGCTTACTGTAAAAAATAACTTTACTCACAATATAATTCACCCATTACCTGTATATTTTAGGTGTAGTACCCCCACTCTGCTTCATGTTAAGTTCTGCTTTGTTACATTAAAATACCAGTTTGATACCTTGCAAGAAAAAACAATAATACGACCCCAAATCACAAAGATGCCAATTGGGGCAGGACTAAAATGATCACAGAACCTCTGTGTTTGGCCAAATATGGTAGGTAGTTTCTGGAATTGTGGAATTTTTACCACCTATTTACAGACATGGCAGATTAGCATGGGATTAGGATCAGAGACGTCCTCCACAATTATTTCAAATCACATAAGGTCCCAAGATAATACTAGTCTGTGCGAATAGGGCTTTAGTGTCAGTGGGTTTACATGATGGATGGATGGATGGATGTGATTCAGTTAAAAATAAAATGAACGGCAGCCTGGTTGTAGATGTCATACAACTAATTTGTTGAGGGAAACTATTTTTACCACCATGGCAGTAACATACACATTTTTAATTTAGAATTTACTTGCAAGGTAATAAGTAAATAAGTATTAGATTAGATTACAACTGCGAAGGAGAAGTCAGAGGTAGTTAAAACATTGATAACTTTTCTAAAATTGAGTTTAGTGTTTTTATTTTTGCATAATTTTACAGCAGCAAAGTGCCATTGTCATTAGCTGCACAGATATGTTTTATATTTAGATATGTTATGCAGGGTTTTGGGTTGTTAAACCTGGTGGTGAAATGGGAGGAGAGTTGCAGCAGAGATGTGTCATGGTCGGAATTGTTGGGTGTCTGTAAATCATTTTAAAAAAGGAGTATGGTCTAGACCTGCTCTTTTTGAAGAAGACCAAGAACTTGAATTGGTGTTATACAAATAAAATTGAAGTGAATTTTCAGTAATGATCAAGTGAAGCAGTGCTGTTATGATGTGAAGCAAATCCTTTTTCCATACATGTGTTGGCTTGGCTAGACTTGGTTTGACTCGGCACAAACTACTGTAGCTCAAATTGCTGAAAAAGTTAATGCTGGTTCTGATAGAAAGGTGTCAGAACACACAGTGCATCGCAGTTTGTTGCATCAATTCCCAAGCTTTTAATGTGATTATGGGAACTTGTATAAACATTAGACCACAGGGTTCAATCGTATGTTATATTTTTTTCCTAAAGCTTTCTGCTTTTCATCGCTTGTCCATCAAAAGCCAGTTTTTTATTCTTATCAGCTTGGGTGGCGTTTCCCCATAATTGGGGAAGGTTGGTTGGCTTCGATCCCGCCTCCTATTGGCCCAACATGTCGAAAGTAATTTGAATGTGTATGAGTAGTTTTTCTGTTTTCAATGGGCTAGTTTTTTGTTCGATGGGCTGTTGCCATCACTGAGGTGAAATGTGTGAAAAAGCGGCGAATTGTTTGCCATGTTAGTGTAAAAAAAGTGCTTTGAGTGGTCGGAAAAGATCATTTAAAGTTTTTTCCATAAAGAGCAAAGATTTTTTTCGCTCTTGGACGACTTCTTTATAGTATTAAATCATTTATTTTCAATGCAGAAATTGCCCATGATGTAGTATTTTGTGTGTAAAGTAGTAATGTTTGTGTAAGAATAAAGCCTGTCAACCAAATTATTCAAACCCCTATATTAAATTTTACTGTTATTAAAAAAGCTGTTCCTTGAACAGTTTTTAAGGCCTAAAAGTGGAGTTGAAACATAATTTAGGCCTTTGGGACTCTATAGAATGAATCCTTTCATTTGCTTCAGGCTCTGTTTTTAGGTTAAGGGGTTTTTTAATTAAAAGTTTATTGCAAGATGAGTTGGCAAATCATGCGGAAAGACAAAAGGAGCTGAGGAGAGGAGATTGATTGCTCGACACCTGAAGCGGGCCTAAAACTTGGAGACAGCTGCAAACCTGCCTGGCATGAAAGAAAGTCCAACATTCCATCAAGGACCCTTAGCAGACTTAGTAGAACAACTTAAGATAAAACCCTGTGGACTCAGAGATACCTAAAAAAAAGGACAGGATGATCCTGATGAAGGCTGGTTTACAAGTGCTTTAGTTGGCACACAACTATAAGACGTGCACTGAGACCGGACTCCAAGACGTACTCCACTATTGACCAAAAGGGACATCAAAAGTCCACCAGAATATGCCAGGAAGGAATTTTGATAAGACTACAGAGTTTTGGGAGACAGTTCTATGGACTGATGAAACCAAAGTGGAACTGTTTGGACAAATGGACCAGCGGTATGTCTGGCGTGTGAAAGGCCAGGCTTATGACCAGAAGAAAATACCAATCGCCACGGTCAGCCATGGGAGGTGCGGTTCATGAGGATGTATGGGGCTTGTTTTTCTGTAGCAGGAACTGGCAATCTTTGTCGTGTACCTTGCATCATGGATTCCCAGAAATACCAGGCCATTTTAAAGAGGAACGTGATGCCTTCTGTTGACAAATAAACCTTGGTGATCATTGGACTTTCCAACAAGACAATGATCTCAAGCACACCTCTTTTTTTTTTTAAGTACTTTTCTATTGCCTTTATTATAGTGACAGCTGAAGACAGACAGGAAAGGGGGGCAGAGAGAGGGGATGAACGACAAATTAACAATATTCAGTATTGTAGGTCCCCGAAATCTTTAAAAAGTTTAGCTGACGGGGGAAAGAGGCCGATGGTTAGTTTAAAAGCTGTGGTTTGTTACACAGAACCCTCTGGAAAGTCGTTGTTGTAAACTGTTTGGAAAAGGGCATGCGCTTTCAAAAAATACTCAACAGTTGATTGGATGAACCATCTGTCTCTTACCGTCTATCACAGGCAAACTTCGACCAGTCAGATCAACAAACCATATAAAGTAGTCAAACTCTTACTGAAGCCAGTCGGGAGAAGAGTGAAAACCTCTTTTCCATGGAGAAAAGCTTTCAGCCCTTTCTTTGCTCTTCTTTCAATAAAGAAACACAGTTTGGATATAACTGATGTTAGCAGCATCTATGCTAATCTCTTTAGCAGTCGCCATAGTTTTTTTTTTTTGAGTGTACAGTCACTTATCACACATGTCATTGCACACACCTAGCATTACACCACACCCGTAGTTCATGCATTAGCTGACAGTAGTTCCTTGTAGGACAAGTCCACCTGGCTCGCAAGGTTAGCTAACCCCAGCTTTGACAACGTTTGAAGAGAGATAGTCTTGTCTATTTTTCTGTAGAAAAATTGTGAGCCATAAAGGGTGAGCAGCTTCCAAATCTGGCTTGGATTGTGTCTATTGTCACTTATTAAGTGAGAAAAATAGGCTCCTTTGGTAGTAGACAGAGCACACTTGTAACACATTGCACCATGAAACCATGATCCTAAATGTCTGTATATGTGTCTTTATATGTGTCTGCAGGAGTAAGCGTCATAAGTCTGGCTCTATGGAGGAAGAGGCTGACAGTCCAGGAGGGGAGTATTACCACTCACCTTCCTCTCCTGCCAGCAGCTCCAGAAACTGGACCGATGACATGGAGGGAGGTAAGGGAATAAGAACAAGAATAAGCATTATAGTATCCAGTGTCTGTAATAATAAATACAAATATAATTTATCACTAAATGAACCTATTTGAACAAGTTACATATACTGAAATCATTGTGTGTCTTTGGTGTACTAACAGTGAGTCATTGTCTTTTATTTACTGTTCATCTATAATAACATTAGAAAATGTACTGTATGCATCCCTTTTACTCCGTTTTTTTTTCATATAGTATTCCCAGGCTGAATAATAACAGCAAACATCAACCCGTATGGAAGCACAGAAACTAACACGTATACAAATATCAACTCACACATCTCTCACAGGAAATATTTCTGCGTAACATGATCTAATACTTACATAACATTATTACACAGTTGAGTAAAATATCTCACTTTACAGACACAATTGTAATACACTAATGACATTTGACCACAAACCACTCCACCATCCAAGAAGTTAACCCCCCCCCGCCCCCCAGACCTTCAGATAAAATTAATCTCAGTCTCAATTAATCTAATGCTAATGAGTTATCACTGACAGAGGTGTGGACTCACATGAGCAGGGCGGCTGTGGCTCATGAGGTAGAGTGCGTCGTCCACTAATGAGAAGGTTGGCGGTTTGATCCCTGGCTTCTCCCATGCAACTTGACATGGACTTTAACACCAGTGACTTGTAGCTTCACTTCGACTTGAGGCTTTTGACTTGAAAATACTAAATTTCTTCCCCTAAGCCCAAAGATTAAAAGAGTATGTTGTTTAACCACACTTTATTCCCTAGATCCACATTGTTAGAACCAATGGTAAATGGACTGCACTTATATAGCAACTCTCTAGTTTTCTGACCACCTTGTACGGTACATGTCACATTCACCCATAGTCATACACTGATGGCAGCTGGAATTGCTTTTCAGAAAAGGAACACACTTACAAATCGATGACTGACCATCAGGAGCAATTTGGGGTTCAGAGTCTTGCCCAAGGACACTTCAACATGCAGTGGGAGGAGCCAGAGATCGAACGGCCGACCTTCTGATTAGTAGACAACCTGCTCTACCTTCTGAGCCACAGCCGTCCACCAATCCAATAGCATCCAGTCAAGTTGGAGGAGGGAACCATAAAGAGCTAACATTATAGACCTATTAAATTAAAGCATAGGCTACAAGATAAAGTTCGTTAACATGCCACTGTGCACGTATCGCACCACAGACCTCTTTGTCTAAAGCAATAATATATTCCTTTTTGATAGAAAAATTGCCAGCGGAGCTCCATGGGTTGCAAAAATGTCTGACAGAGCTCCATCTCAATCTGTAGTTTTAAGTCTTCTTCCATACAGCATGATGTTTATTTAGTAGATTATGGCCCCATTTAGAGTAAAATAGATGATGAAGTAGGGTAAGCTTTTAGTGATTGTTAAGTTGCTCTTTAAAACCAACATAACAAATAAATGGGTCCCAGCACCTTTGGTTCTTGCAGTGTTGAAGTGAAGTGCAGTGTTTTTATATATATATTTTTCTAGGTCTGTCTCCTCCAGTGAAGAAGGCAGAGCTGGACAGTCCCTCCCCCCAGGAAGACTCACCAAGACTGGGCTCTTTCACTCAGCATCATCGACCAGTCATAGCTGTTCACAGTGGTCAGTAACACACACACACACACACAGCTGAGACTGTTCCAATCCAATATCTGTATTGGAACATTTTAGATATAGGACTGATGGCATTAATCCATGCACCAATCCAGATTCCATAGTGTAATGCTTTTATGAATTAATAATTGTATGCTCATAACCAAAATGTTGTAGCAGAGATGAATTAATTAGTAATTAAACTGTTCTATAAAGGTGCCACTTACGGACAGAGCTAGCGCTGGACCCTGAACCTGACATAACGTAACAGGAGACAATCTGTAACTGAGTGAGCTAAAAAAAGTTGGCTAACTCAACATGTCTTGAGGATATTTTAAAGATATTTTAGTCTCAAAACACAGAATAGCAAGACAGCAATTTGTAATGTGTGTAAGGCTGACATTGAGACAGGTGGAAGTTATCCTGCATCATACAGAACTACCAATTGAATTAAATGTATTATTATCAGTATCTGCAGATATCCAAATTTAAGTATTGGAATCAGATCTGAACTAAAAAAAAAGTGGATTGGTGCATCTCTGCACACACAAACACACACACACAATTTACTCCCATTAGTTGAATTCAAAGAACAAAATGTAATTTACTGTATTGTTTCTCCTCTCCCTCTCTGTCTCATCTCTCCCTCTGTCTAGGTCTGTCTCGGAGTCCCCACCCCTCCTCATCTCTTCATTTCCCGTCCTCCTCCTACTTCCCCCATGGAGCAATCCGCTATCCTCCTCACCTGGCCCAGGACCCCCTAAAAGATCTCGTCTCACTGGCCTGCGACCCTGCCAATCAAGCGTCCAGCTCGGTAAGGACAGCCAGTCAAAAGTTCAGCTCCAAGAAAAGTGTCACAGAGCTCCAAATACTATTTCCTTTCTCCACTACTACATTAGCTGGCTAACAACTAGCCTTTTACTACAGAAACTACTAAAGTCTTCTTGAACTTGAGGTTGGGGGTACAGACACAAAAAGAACAATCTAGAGGAAATGTAATGTGTACAACAGAGGCTTTGGGTTTTCATGAAAATTAATAATCAGGATACCAGCAGTATATAATATCAGAAATATAGAAAAACAAAAAGTAGTTATTATTCCAAAGTTATTATTCCAATGCCCTAACTCGAAAACAGGACAACTCACTCTTCTCTTCCTCTTTTTATTTTCAGTCGGCTCCGCTTTGTTTATTTTGTTGCTACTCGATTATATCTTTGCTTAGCTAGTAGTTATTTGCTGCTATATTCATGTACTAAATATCATATATATAAAACCTTTAAATGTCTGTTTCAATAATTATTATTGATGCACACATCTGTATTCTTTTAGTGTTGCTGTGGGACAAGACTAATGTATCTAGTTATTAATACTCCCAACCACCAGAGGGCAGCAATGACTAGCATTCCTACCTGTTCTACCTTATTCTCTTGGTTAGTAGCATTGACAGTATATAGTGTCTTAAACCGGCATTCTATGTAAGGCCAGCAAGGGGCAGCTCCATTGGCTGCAATAAAAAAACAGATACCAAGGACTCTAAAGGAGAATGAGCCAATTAGAGCAGCTCAACTTAGTATGTCATGTCCACTGGCTCTGACAAACTGTCATGGTGACGACTATAACGCCAAACTCGAGTCTTTAAAACAGTAATCCCCAAACTAATAGGTGACGTCACCAAGAGGTTCACACTTGGTTAGTAGACAGGGAGATTTAGTAGGAGACCCACAATGCTTGAACTGACAGCCACCGTAAGGTCAGGTGGTCTTAATAAAGCTGATACGCCTGGATGCGCTGCGTTTCTCTGCTGTCTTCTGCAGTTGTCCATTATTTTCAGGTAGGACAAAAGTATTGAGTATTAGGCCCATTTAAACTCCCAACACTGTTCATGAGTAACAAAAAGTGACCCACCTGTCTTTTGTGGTCTGTAAGCAATCGTGCACGCCGGGCGTGGAACCATGGTTGGAGTTGAGGAAGAGATGAAATGGTATCAGGAGCTGTGGGGACCACGGCTCTTTCTAGGGGCTCCCGGGGGTACCCCCTAAAAAACCCAATGAAATATTGCCGCTGGACATCAGGGTGGCTCTTCATCTAGTCCACTAAAGGCTCAGAGGGTTTAGGAAATACAGGACCACGGCAGACAGGAAGGCTAACCGACTAGGAGGGGTGCAGGCTGGAGGCTAGCTGACTCAAGGCACGCAGGCGGGTCGGTTGTTGTTTATCTTACTGGTTTGAGGCACTCCTGGCATAATTTAATGGTGTGACAGAATGACTGCAGTAACATCATTATAGCACAAGCCTACATAAATATTGTCAGCCTGGCTTTCAATGTGACACTCTGACCACAGTGACACTGGCAGGAGGAGTTAGGTGTGTGTTCTGTATGGTGTACACTGTGTGTGTGTGTGTGTGTGTGTGTGTGTGCACATCAAAGAAAACATGAATACAGGGCTATCCAGTGTAAATATTTGCAGACAGAAATGAGGTGGAGGTGCCAAACCAAGCACTGGAATATTAACTATTGACAGAGACAAAGAGAGTGGCAGTCCCTGCCTTCTCCCTGCATCATCTACCTCTTACTTCTCTCCCCCCCTTTGTTCCGTCTTTGTCTACCTGCACTCCTTTCCTCTGTCAGTCTTAACCTGCCCCTCCATCTCTCTCCTCTCGCTCTCTCCTGGTCTTTCTCTCGCCGGCTCTCTCCACCCCATTCTGTTTGATTTTAATGTTTCTCTTGCATAGAAGCAGCTTTTAATCATTCCCGTATTTTTGTTCCTCTTTATTAGTTTTTCTCCCCAGAGATATGAGCGCAGGATGAAGACAGAGTGAAGGAGAAGGAGGGAGAATATGTGTATTAATGTTTCATATTTCCCCGGTGCAGAGGGAAGGAACTGATGATTATTTCATGTTGTCGACATTGTCTTTTTCTCTTTTTTTCCTTTTTCTCTCTCTCTCACCCTTTTTTTGGTCTCTGAGGTGTCAAGAAAATAGCCAACAATCATTGTCACCCAGACAGACATCAGAAAGAGGGGTCCTGCACCGACACACACTCTCTCACACACACACACACACTGCTGATAACACTGGAGAGGAAAGGCTCAGGTCAAGTCTATGTTAGCTGTCCCCCCCTTGTCGCGATGTCAGTCACCCATCCTATTATCTGCCCTTGTCTCTCTCTGTCTTTGTCCATGTTTGAACACACAAACACACAGTCATTATAAGGTTTTATTTGTTGTTTGTTGTAATTGTTTAAATATATTTTACTTAACAAATGTGGTTCTGTTTTAATGATTGTATGGTTTAATAGATGATAAGACCTATAATTCAGAAAGTCAAAACACCCCCATTTTCATAACTTCAGCTGGCAGCCTGGAATCTGCAGGGCTGAACATTTATTCAGCTCCAAACTAACTGACACGATGTGAAATAGCTGGCAACAGTCCCCAGTCTCAGAAATATCAGCTGCAGGAATTCATTTTCTTAAAGGACAAAAATGTACATGTAAGTCGTAAAGAAAAGGTTCAATGACAGGGAAGAAATGTAAGAGTATGAGAGACAATGAGGGTAGGAAATGAGGAGAAGAAGGAGAGGGCAGGAAAGGAGGAAAGATGAGAGAGAGACATGAGAGATTGAGAGAGGGAGGTGTGTTTGTGTGTCACCTGGGGCTCAGTACCCCTGCTTTGAGCATTGCCTTTAATTATGCAACAGCAATCAGAGCAGGTAGAGAGATTGTCTTCTTCCTGGGCCTTTTATGTCTGCAGGTCTGTAGTGAGGAGAGACAGGGAGGGAGGCCATAGAGAGAGAGAGGAAGGAGGGGGGAGAGGGAGGAGACAAAATAGAAGGGTAGAGTGGGAGCACTTTAGAAGTATTCTAGCAGGAGATGGTTCATGATTCATGGAGGAAAGTTAGGTTTTCAAAGCTTTGGTTAAGGTGCCAGTTGGAAAATATGATTAAAACCACAACTTTTTGGACACAACTTTTTGGCAGTGGTGGAAAACGTATTGCCAGTATGGTTTTCGTAAAGGGAGACTTTAAGCAAACAAGTAGTAACCCAGCAAACTATTCTTACTTAAGGTCCACTTACTAGCTGCTTCCAGAGATTTCAACCTCCTCTCTCTCTTAAATAGCATGTCACATTGTCCGCTGATGAAGACCATAAGATGGAAGTGAAAGCTAGAATTTACAAATTGTGAGTGAAAGCAGACTTACAACATGTGTAGACTGTGGGCCTCAAACAAGAACCACTCATACAAACATATTCAACTGATTCAGGAGAACTTAAGGCATTCACCAATTCTGCTGTTCTCCAAACACACAGT
The DNA here is from genome assembly GCF_004916995.1 of Morone saxatilis. Classification (NCBI taxonomy): domain Eukaryota; kingdom Metazoa; phylum Chordata; class Actinopteri; family Moronidae; genus Morone; species Morone saxatilis. The sequence continues at coordinate 27,820,012 of NW_023339674.1, forward strand.
TTTCACTAATGAATTGTATATTGCATTACTATAATGAAATTTTGAGTTTTCTATGTAAATTACACTTCATAATTATGTTGACATTATCCTGTTTGACTGTATAGTTTGAATTATAATATAGTTCTAAATGTATCATATAGCCTAACAATATCATCATTGTTGATTGATTGATTGATTGATTGATTGGTTCTCTTCACACTAAGGTGTATGCAGGTGGCTGTACAGAGAAACATCCTCTGTTACAATGCCTGACAATGCAACATCACCTATTATGGCACAGAATCTTACTAAATTAACGTTAAAATAAGAATACAAAAATGTTCTCCAAATGTTCAAACAGAGGAATATTGCAATTAAAAAAGTTCCTTCAGGAATGCTTAGGACTACTATTAATTAGTTTATTTGAGTCAGTGTATCAAAGTAAAAAAATCTGATCAGTTTTTATTGTGACACACACAATCACACACACTACAACGTATTGTGAAATCCGTAGCTGCCTACCTCGTGAATGAGTCTAACAAATAGATAAATTAAAATAAAGATGAATCTAACAATACAATATAAAATAACCTTGCAAATAGATCAAGTTAAATATATAAAATAGAGTAAAAATGAGCAGTAGAATAAGGAACAATGTGATCAATGATCATTTTTCAATCTCGAATGTGTGGTTCAGAAAAATGAAACAGTAAAACAATATGACAATATAAATATAACAATATAACCACTAGTGAGTTTCAGAAAAATGAAAGGATATAACCAGTGCCATATAATAATATATGCAATATGACAGTGATGTATGGCAGGCGATGGATTATACATTACAGTATATATGTGTGTAAAGTCATTGATTGAAGGCCCAACTGGCCTGAGGGAAGAAATTCTTCCTGGCCCTCAGGCGCCAGTAACGGGTGGTGTAATCCTCCCATGCCTTCTGATTGGGAGAGATCCTGATGGTCACTCATGATAAAAACAATATTTTAACGGAGCAGACACAATGGCTGCCATTAGGCGCCAGTGCCATCTTGATAAAAGATTAAAAAAGTCCTATCTGGATATTCTATCCATAAACTTTTCTCTTAGTTTCTCAATTAATTTCTGAGATAATGTCAGATACTAATAGAATTATTATTAGTATTATTATTATTTCCGGTCAGAAAGTCTTCCCACATTCCCATCCACCTCCTGCTGCGAGTGCATACATACATTTAATGTGCTGGTTCCACCTGGCCACTGCACACAGATAATGGATTGAAAAAACTCTTTGATGTGGTTGTAGACCTTTTTCACAGCAGCTATTTTGACATGAAACAGTAGGTTTTTCTGGAGCCTTTCCAGTGAGCCGACATGCACAACAGCAGCACCCTGATTCTGTTTGACCTGGATGGAACAGAGCCTTAATAAGTATCAATGGTAACACCTGTGTTTACCCTACTGTTTCATGTCAAAATGGCGTCTGGAAAAGAAGTTCTATTGGTAACATTTAAATATACTTTTGGTATAATAGACCTGATGGTTTAAATTATTATATCTATATGCTCTGAACATTTTTACATAGATCTTTTTAGTAATAGATGTGTACGTCAAAAGATGTTTTTGTGGGCATAACATGTGACTGTGTGATTGACTGTGTCCACATGGACCACTTCCTGAGGGCTAGGGTCCAAAATGAACGTGGCTCATCTGCCAATGGCAGGTAAACTGAGAAAATAAAACAGCCTGTATTATTTTGCAGGCCATAAAACTGCATTATTTAACTCAAGGTAATGACCTATTTTAGCAAAAATGCAGATCTCTGTGACTTTCTCCTTAGTCTTCCTCTTTTTGCTGTCTTGCTATCTTCTTTTCGGTGGCTTAACACTGGAAATGTGTCACCACATCTCTAATAACATAATAACACAGATGTTTCTTACCAGAAAAACATAGACAGACATTGTGTAGAAAGCACCCACACTTTTCTACAAATTTGACCAATCATTGTTGTTTCCAGCTGAACCATAAGCCACCGAACTACTGGGGATTTTATTCTCACTGGAACAAGTTGCCTTCCATTTTGAAAAGAAAATCGCAGTTATTCTTGCAATTTTCACTTTTTCCTGCAACTTCTTTTTACAAAAAAAGCTTAAAAACATCAGGAATTTATGGCCGCAACAATCTGCAGAAAAGCTAGTGAAATCCTGGAGGGACTGACAAGCTGCTTTGATTTGATTTACTGATCTCACGATAGTGCAGGCGGACAGTGGGTGTCACATAAACACACAGCAATGTAAACCTGGCCCTATGCTGTGATTCCAAATTTTTTACCTGCCACCTGGCGACTCCAGTTTATTTATTCTGCAAAACCCAGAATGTACCTGCATTTGAGGTTTGTTAATATTGGATGCTGCTGAATGGTTATTTCAGTATCATTAGTTTGCTTTCCATCATGAAGTCGAACACTGCTACACTGTTGAACCACTTTTCATTTAAATGTTTCTTTTTTTCTTTTGTTCCTAGGGAACAGGCAGATGTCAGGCAGATGTGGATGAACACTGTAAGCTCTGGATCTGACCAGGCCGGCCTCGCATGCAGTATAATGCAGACTGTGCAGGAATCACTTCCTTGTTTCCTGCAATGATTTGTAAAGCAGCAATATTGAGTCATTTCCTCGACACTTGGATTGTTTCTAATAATACATGTCGCCGTCTGCTGCTGCCTGCCTGTGACTGAACCGCATTCTGTGACATTTTTATGAACCTTTATTTTTTTCTTGTCTATTTTGTCTCTTGAAAAGCAGATCTTGATTTCAGTCAGACTCCATGATTAAATAAAGGATTAATGAAAAATACACACACACAAAGGAGGCTGACGAGCAGCATTGACGTGCTGTGGCTGCAGAGGGGAGCTCTCAGCGGTGCTGACACAGCCTCCACTGTCCCGCCATCGATTGGCCTGAGTGGAGGGAGAGGACTGCGGTCGAGAGTCACACACACAGAGTGGGAGAGGGAGAGAAGCCTGTTGTTTTAATCTGCTGTAGCAGGGGGCAGTGTCGGCATGCTCACTGCTGCACATCTCTGGGTATGTCACATTCGATTCCTCATTAATAAGACTAAAAGAAGATTGGCGTGCTTACACTCTTTTACACACACACACACATACACAACCTGGGGTGAGGTCAGCCTTAAACTTTTTCTTCATTGTGTCCTTTCCTTTGTTTTTCCTTTTCTTCCTCTTTTTATCTCCATCCCATCTTCTTGTTTCATTGCTTCCCATAAAACTGTTTTTTAGCTCTTTTTAACCATTTTTAAACCAGTTTTTTTTGGATTTAACTTGGGTTTGGAGACAATTTCAATTTTGCTATTCATTTTGTACCTTCGTAGCTCTCACTTTAATGTTAGCGATCAATGAGCACAGATGCTTAATAGTCATATTGGATTTGTATATGATTTTTGCATTAATGTGACAAAATACTTTGATATGTCTGCTATTTGCTGGGTTAGCCAAAACGGATTTCTTGCATGATTACTCATTTGAGTTTGCAGAAATATTAATATGCTTATATATGTGTGTGTATATATATGTATGTATATATATTATTACTATCTTATAGTGCAATAACTAGGTAACTAGGTTGTTATTGCACAATAAGATAGTTGATGAATTCAGGATTTTATCTAGGGACGCACGCTGTGGATTTTTTAATTTCAGCTGATACAATAACCGATACTTACCTGCTTCTCGAACCAATACCAAAAAGATAACTGATAATTTCACAATTTTGTATGTAGTTTATGCACAGCTGATAGTTAGAAAGGTTAAGATGTAGAGAGAAAAGATTGATGATTTAATATTCCATAGCTCTGATCTAACTAAATCTAACTGACATCATGTGCACATACAGACAAATGAGTGCCTCGCAAACCAAAGCCAAATAAAGACAGATCACAAAGAACAACTTCTCAGACATAAAACAATCTAGATGCATACATAAACCTTACGGCATATTGAAATTAAAAGTATTTTGTTGTCCTTACAAAACTGAGCTCAAGTTAACATACTGCAAGGTTTTCATCATAGAGTACTCTCTCCTCCTCTTCATCATCTAATAGATCCACACCCTTCACAAAAACAGTAAATAGACAGCAGACATTTTTTGACATATTTCATAAATATATTCCTCTTTCCAGAGGGAAAGTTATTCGCATTTGCCTAACACAATGTGTAACTATTACTATGCCCAAAACACTGCGATCAAGCTTTTAGCATGACACATCATTCATGTCCATCATTATTTGTTCACTTTTGGCATACTTAAGGTCTTTGATCTCACAATGAAATAGTGTCCCCTTCACCTCAGTGCAATCTGTGCATATATCTGAATATATCTATTGTTACTGAATTGATTTAATTCAACTTAAAAATTCAAATTTGAGTAATTTATATTTTCAATAGCCATTTATACTGTAAAAATCTGTAAAAAGTGTGGGCCTTCATACATACTGATTCCCAGTCCTGTTTCTAGGTCTCTCCACACGTGCCACTATTCATCACTATTGTTAACACAACAAAAACAGACAGTTCTGACTCTTTAAATATTAATTTCTAGTCAAGGACATCAAAAACTTCACACACACTTTCGTAGAATTATCAAAATATACATAAAAATATACATTTCCCATTATCAGACAATAATTTATCAGCCTTGATAATTATCAGGCATCCCTAATTTAATCCATATCACCTACCCCTACATTTAACAAACATATAATGAAATACAAAACTCTTTACTTTTAACAAAGGTGGGGGGGGCTAAGGAACACCAGTAAATATTCATAAACTAATAACAAAAATACACATTAAAAAATTCAATAAAATTACAGGCTGCACCACCTTCACCACTAGAGAGACCACAGCACTATGTGGCCCTGGTTCCTGGCCTATAATCAGCACCTCTGAGCTTGAGAGCATTATAGAATCAAATCACAATCCTTCCAAGTCTGTTATTTTGGTGATGTGTTATTCAGGACTGCATAGCGTCCTGATTACTGAAAAAGCACGGGGGGAAACAGGAGTTCAATCTTTAATACCTAATAAACCATGATGAAAATTACAACCAGGACAATCTATGTTTATGCTGTATATACACAGCTACGGCATGTGCTCTGAAATATTAATGCCTTGCCGGTAGCCCCTCGGAGGTTGATTATTTAGTACAAGCCTCCTATCGGCATGTGCTAATAAATAGACGACATCGCCATGTCTGTAGCAGTCCATTCAAAGCGCTTGCTGAATTAAAAATTTATATTGCTCAGAGCCCTCACATATAGAATCATGTATCCAGTACCTTGAGAGCTGTATTTCACAAGTACCCACAAGCCCCCAGGGACGAGGATGGCTGGCTGTTGGGTGACAAATGTGGTTATTTGGTAAATTAATGGAAAAAGAAGTGACCCTCGTATGATGCTGCGAAGGCTTGACAGGCTGTTTGATTGTCATAACCATGTGTGGGTATTATCACCAGTGCAGTATGGGATGGTGGTTGAGCAGGTAAAATCAGACTGCTGATGTTGTTTAGAAACAACCCATAGCTATGTATGGAAGCTACCATTAAACCATTATCAAGCAGCAAAGTTGCAGTCAAATAGGTACATGATGCTGGCATGTTTCTACTGTAGCCCAGAACGGACAAACCAAACACTGGCTCTAGATAGATAGATTCGCAGCCACCGTAGTTTCTCCTTTGCGTTTGGAATGGGAGAGTGAGGTGAGGGGGTTGTTATCTGCAATTACATTGCACTACACTACACAGTTGTTGGCACCAAATCCTACACACTGGTCCTTTAAGGGGAAATAAAATGGATGTTTTAGAAGATTTTTAATGTCTAACTTTGAGATGAGCACACATTGTGAGATGCAGACCAGTATGAGCTTCTATGAATCCAGCAAAATTAAAACACGTTGCACAACTCTTCCCCAGCAGGCTATACACAATGCTTTATGGTTAATTTATTAAAAAAAACATGGTGCACTGGGGAAGAGTTGTGCAACAGTTTTAATTGTGAAGAGGAAAAAGAAATCTAAGGAAGGATATAACAGGGTGTCCACAGGGTCTTAAAAAGTCTCAAGTCCAATCATCTGAATTTTAGGCCTTTGAATGTCTTCAAATGCCTTAAACATGATTCTGACAGGTCTTAAAAATTGATTGGATTAAAGTTACTTATTAATTATTAATTTGCATTTTTCAACTTGTATTGGTCATGCTGTAACAACAGAAAACAAAATGGACATGAAACTAATGCAGATCTATTGTTATTTGCCAGTATGGATGTAAAATATGTATTGAAATGCATTTACAAGGTCTTAAAAAGTCTTAGATTAAACCTGTTGAAACCTGTTGAAACCCTAATGTTAGCAACCATCCACAAAAAGCAGGGAGTGTGTCTCATTAGGCTTCTGTTGGTCTTGTACTGTGTTGCCATGTTGGTTTGAAACCTTACACATAAAAGGGACATCTTTAAAACTGCCAATCACCCATCCCAGTCCCTTTCTACATGTTGTGTCATAATTTTGTTTACCAAGCAACTCCTAGTCATTGAATTGAAATTATTCATTGAAGTTATGAACAAGGCTTTTGGAGACAGTTACTGTCTCTTAAGTACTCTAACAAATGAGAGGCTATTTATGTTTTGTGTTGAGAGACGCTGTGGTTATTTGTCTCACACAGAGAGTAGACTGGAGCCAACTTTCATACTGCAACACATTAGGTGTGGTCTAGCTAATGGTTGTGGTAAAAGAATGTGATTGAAGCTGTTTAGTTTCCTGCATGTTCAGCTGACAGCCTTATTGACTACCTAACAGTATTGGAGCCCTGGGGTGTCAGTGTTATTAATGTTACAAATAGCATCCATCTGATCTCAGCGCAGCCTTGCATGAGCCTCACTCAGAGCAATTTGCAGTCAAGTGTGCCATCATGTGGCGTCTGGGTGGAATCAACACTGGCTTCCACAGCTTACAGTGCCTTGAGCACAGACACACATGACTACAACCCTTTGTGGTAGTGTTTAAAGCAGTGCTACCCAAAGTGGGGCCCGCAAGCCAAAGTTGACCAGCCATAAGGTGTGATTTGCCCCACCAGATACTTATAGAGAAATAAAATTTTAAAAACAGTTTTATTTATTGTGAGGTATAAATGTAGGAATCCTAATCACATTGTACAAGTTGCATACTGGACCAGGACTGACTTCCTAACTAT
>NW_023339674.1:27827314-27827480 GCF_004916995.1 Morone saxatilis
ATAAATGTGAAAACATCCTTCTAGAGTCAAACTCTGCACAGACAGCATTCGAACAGCACACTATAGGGACAGGGACTGACTCTTAATTGGAGGGGGTGTCAAGGCCAGTGTTTTGACTGGACCCACAAAGACAGGATGGACGGTTTTAAGGGTCTTTATTCCACAC
>NW_023339674.1:27827580-27836557 GCF_004916995.1 Morone saxatilis
GTTTCTGGTTAAACAAAAGGTATATCTCTGTAAGGACCCTTTCCATAATGTTGTCAGACACTTAGATTTAGATTTATTAGATTTGTCCCCAAGTATTAACATTAGGTTATGTAATGTTTTGACCAAACCAGCACCGGTGATTTTTGGAAAAGAGTGTGGAAAGCCTAACAAAGACAATTTTGGGGAGTTTTATCTTGTTTGTGTCTCATTGTTTTGGTCTGTTCTAAAATCAGTTGCATGGAGCCGGTAGTGTTAACTGTGTTTTCTGTCTGAGAAGAAGTTTGCAGAGAAAATAAAGTAGGACAGTGAAACTTAGTAAAACTCTGCCACATTTGCTGCAGTTGAAACATTATGTGCAATGTCGGGAAAGTTACGGATTAATCGAAATTGTTTTTTTTGGGCAATACTTTATTTAGCTTCAAACAAAGAAAGAGCATGAAATAACCTGTTAATGAAAGTCCTACAGTACCTAAACAGTTTGGGGTCATTAAGTTCTGTGATCTAAAGAATTTGTACTAAGTTTTAAAGATGCAGTTTCAAAGACCTTTTAAGAACCAAACAGGGTTTTTCCATTCAGATTCATTACATTTTTAAATTTAACAAACCAGAGGCTTCTTGCTGCAGTGAAAGCAATGAAGCAATGTGAGGTGGGAGGATCTCTCCAGTGACCCGAAAACCATAAAGCATTTATTGTCTGTGTTGTTGTTATTAGAGTACAAATGCACACACTGAGTTGTCTGTAGGGGGTAGAAAAAGAGAAGAAGTACACAGTGGGGAGGTGTAAAGCGGGGTTGACGCCACTTACGGCCTGTTTCAGCGCCTATTTTATGGGTGTTAAAACAGCAAAATAGGCTTTTAATGCAGGCCGAGGCCAGATGTCGATGTCGTTTTGGGCTGCTCTCTCCCCTCCTGCCTCCCTGTGTACTTCATTAATCGAGACGTTAAAAGATTTATCTGTGTCTTCTGCTTTGTCGTTTTTTTCCTCCTCTAACTCCCATCCTCCCTGTTGTCCTCTTTTGTAATTAAACGGTTCAGGATGCCGCTCTGTGTGTGTGTCTTTGTGTGTGTGTGAGTGTGCATTAAAGCAGAGAGCGAGAGAAAGACTGTGTTTTCCTCCCCTTTCTTTCACTTTGCAGCAGATGCTTCTGTTCTGCCTTAACGGCCAAGGATTCCAACTTAATTAACACTAAATAATTAACTGAATAAACATGCTAAGCACAGCAAACTCACGTACACACACATGCAGATACTCGTACACTTTCTGCATCATCTTCAAGGAGCTGGTCATTCGGGGCTGTGAGAAAGGAGAGGAAGCGTTGTGAATGTTTGCAGCGAAGCTTGTGGTAAAGACACAAGCTCATTTTCTAATCAGTGAGGTAATTAATGTGCTTAATACTGTCATTAATCATGTTGTGCAGCACAGGTAGCACACTGACAATGTTCTGTCTCTGAGGCCACGACTGTCTCTGTGTGTCTGACATACACATATTGCTTTATAGGTCCATACTGACGACAATATAGGTCTTAAAATAGACAGAGATTGGAGTTTAGTCATTGATCTTAAAGGACCAGTCCAACACTTTGCCACTCACTTACAGCCAGATGAGAAAAACTATATAAAACTAGCATAATTGCCATGCCTCACTGTCCCTGTCTAATGGTGTGTTTCCACCGTTGACAGATATAAAGATGGACGACATGACACAAAAATCAAAAAAAAAAAAATCCCAAAGATGGTTTCTGTCATTTTAGGTAGCTCTTATCACATTGATGTATGGTGAAGTGTTCATTTTTCTGATAAGTTGGTATTAATTAGTTATTCGAGGCTATAAAAAGAGGGTTTCACATGATTGACAGCTGAGCCGTGCTTGCTATTGAGTATTGGGACTTGGGTACTGCCAGCCCGATCACTACTGTGCAGACTCTGGCTCCAAGTGGAGAAACATGGCAGGGGCTTTAGCCGGGATATTTTGGCTTCATTTTTGCACAGTGAGAGGAAGTGGAAGTTTTATATGTCAGTGGTTCCCACCAAACATAAATAAAATTATTTGTGTAAGTGGGTTATATACAAAGTCAATGCAAAGACACCAATAGATGTTAATTCGTGCCAGGCAATGGAGTGATGCAATTTGGATGACGTGAATGGCGTGAACACACAAAATTTGCCTCATTTGTGTATTTGCTGCAGTTGAAAATATTGGGCTTTGAGTAGAACAATTTGCATGTACCACAGTGTAGTGTAGGGAAGACGGCATAGACAGTGCTGAGCTAGGGGAGCTCTGCAGAAGAAAGCCAGGGGCAGATCTGGAGCTTCTGGAGGAATAGACACCTGTACTCACACCAGATTCTGCTGGAAAAAAATGAGATTGATTAGAGAAAAGTAAGAAAGGAAGTTAGACTACTTGGTAAGATCTGAAAATATGTCTGTTACTTGATTCCAGCTATTGGTTTTTTTGCTATCTGAACTAAGTTAGCATAACCCTGATTAATCCAAACTCCATTCAGAAAACGAGCATTTTAAAGGTTGTTCACTTGTTCTCACAGACCTAAAACAGTGGTTAGCACTGGCTAGTGTTGCCCAGCTTACTCAGCATGATTAGGTTGATTTTTTTGCTAAAAACAGTTGGTATTAGAATTTCCTAATGTTCGGTACTTGTAGATCAATAATTGTCTGTTCACACAGAAAGCGTACTCACGCTAGTTTGACTGTGGGCCACCATAAATTTAGCGAACATAACGTTGCCCATAGTAAACATAATGCCCCTGGATTGTTGGAGTAACATTTAAGTGGGAACTGTTGGGTCTCTGTAAATAATTTTATAAGGTGTACGGTTTAGACTTGCTCTATTTGAAAAGTGTCCTGAGATAACTTCTGTTATGGTTTAGCACTATACAAATTGAATTGAATTACACTGCATTGAATTGAATTGGGCTGTTGGAATCATGGTTTATCTTTAAGGAACTACTAAACATTTATAGTTTGCATTAGCATTGTGTAGGGCAGGTCTATAATACATAATATATTAATATTTGACCCAATAAATATAATCATATATTAGCAATTTGTCGTGAATTAAATTAAAAATATTTCATTGTAAATTTATTTTGTACACTCTGTGGGTATCGTGTATATTTATATACTGTACAGGGATCCACAGATATGGATTTTCAGGGCTGGTACAGACACCGATTATTAATAATCATGGAAACCGAGAACTAATATTTGTAACAAATATACATGGGCAGTAAACATGAAAACCTTAGTGTTAAAATTTGGAGAAACAAGGGGTGGAGTGTAAATAAGAACATTACTGTAGACGAACAAGCACTGTATGAAAGTACAGTTTTGAGGTACTAGTACTTTACTTGAGTATTTCCATTTTATGCTACTTTATACTTCATGCTTTATACTACATTTTAGGGGTAAATATTGTACTTTTTACTTCACTATGTTTATCTGATAACTTTATACTAAACTAATAAAGTACGGTGTACATATAAGCATATTTTCATGCTAATACTTTAGTACTTTAGTATTTTTACTTATTAAATACTGTGGTATTGCAACTTTTACTGAAAGACCCCAGTACTTTAAGCATAATGTTTAGTAAAACGCATAAAAAAAGAACTTTTCAATCATCATCTTAAAATAATTATTACTCATGTTGCATAGCCAGTAGCAGGACCCTGAGCTAGACTAGAGTGGCAGCTGCATCAGAGACAAAGTACCACAATTTTAAAAAATCCCTGGGGCAGTCTGGCAAAAAAATATACAGAGAATTCACTCCTCCTCAATATGCCTTAGACACACTGTAATTCAGTTTAAAATTGTTCACCATCTTCCTTAGTCCAAAGATTATCTAAGATAAGACAGACTTGGACCCTACTTGTAATAGTTGAACACAAGCTCCGGCCACTTTAATACATAGGATTTTGGCAAACCATTTGCGACCCATCTCCATTAAATGGCCAGAAGGCTTGAATTCAAATGGAATGATTCTCTCCCTCCAATTTATGGCCAGTGGATTAGAGAGATCATGTGTCATGTCCACCTCAAAAAAAATCTGTGCCACGTGGCAACCATTTATGTGCTTTGTTGATGACATCAATGGCTCAACAACTTTGTAACCCATATGTTTTTTTTTTCATTCTGTATTTTGTTATTATTTCTGTACTTCCTTTTCTATGTGTATGTGAACTTATTTGTATGAACACATTTATATAGATATATTTTTAGGTGGGTGTCTGGTGTCTGTACACACATTTACCAATTTTCTAATGGTCTAGTTATTGGGGGGGCAGGGGGTTTGGGGGGGATGGACTTGACTGTCCTATGCTCAAGTTGTGTTTGTCTTTTGGCATTTATTTTTAAAAAGTAGCACAATTTGAAATTAATTTTATCTGCAATCGCTTGAAAATACAAGCTAAATATAGGATCCGATAATCGACCAGGCCGATATTCAGTCTATCCCTAATAGTGTATGCATAACCACTGGGTATTGAGTATCAAATCTGTATGATTTCAGTCTCAAGTATTGTTCTGGTATCGAGTATTGTAATACTAAACTTGATATTGGTAATAAGGAAAATTGTGGTAGCGTGAAAACACTAGTACTGTCCCCTCAAGAAGCTTGGTTCAAATCTGCATATTTGAAACAACATGTTCTTCTGCAAGAAGAAAACAATCTGACATGTGTTTGATGGTGCACGCTGCTTCTCGCAAGAGGGGTTGCGGGATCCAGGGAAAAAACTGATGGACTACTTTGAATTCGCAGAAACTCTGAGAAACTCCATACTGACGAATGTAAAGATATTGGATATCAGTATGTATAAATTGCTACGATAAGCATCTTTTGTTGGTGTTTCTGTTCAGGGTGTAAATTCAGGGTTGTGGCGGTATGTGTGTGCACATGCAATATTAGTGTGTGCCTGTATAAGCGCATGTCTGTGTGCGCTCCAGGGACCTGCTTCATCAGAACTCAGTCGAGTGTGTCAAGCGGTGATGTGATCTGGTCCATGGTGACATGCCCTGTACCCCCCACAACCAACCACACGCCCCCATCTCCTACACACACACACACACACACACACAAACCTACAGACACACACACACACAGCTCTGCTTCAGTGTGGCCCAGAACAATAAGGGCTCATTTGGTGAAATGAATCCGTCTGCCACTGAGGCTCTTCCTCTTAGGAACCTAATCGCACTCAAATAAATGACTAAACTCTGTCTGTGTGTGTGTGTGGGTGGTGTTGTGTCAGACACAGAACAGAGAACACTCCACTCAGAACACTGGACAAAGAGATAGAAGGTGTTCAGCTGCTTTACAACACAACTCGTAGCATTTGAGGCCTTTCATCTGGGCTGTTGAGGGGGCACCGTTTGCCCAGATGCTTTCCCTTTCAATCCCCACTAATCAACAGCTCAACCTGCACCAGTACCCCAAACCCTGCCCCCACTACTCCCAGTGCTGCTTCCAGCGGCCCCGATCATGTAGCTTCAGCAGCAGTGACTGCAGTACTGGTGAATGGTGGTAATTAATGGATTTACACATTGAGCTCTTGTCAAACACATGCCAAGGGCAGGATCCCAGCACACCATGGCGATTAAGTTCTTACACACAGACACGTAGACACACACACACACACACAACGAACACTGGTGAATACAGCAGCTCTGAGTCCCTCCAATATAAAAAGCACCTGCATAGTTCCATCACAAGCAGACACATACAGGCTATTACCTTGACCTAAGGCCCTTCACTAGAGCACTGAGACAGGTAAAGGGACTGTGTGTGTGTGTCTGTGTATGTGTGTGTGTGAGAGAGACAGGATGATATTTTGAACTGGCAGCTATGAGAACAGATTCGGAACAAGAGATTCTGATAGAAAGGTTGAAATGGCCTGGGCAGGTATGACATTACCAGCACTGATACACTGATACATGAGCTCATGGCTTAACATCAAATCTGTATCAGAACCTGCAGCTTTGAGCTCTGATTGGCAAGCACATGTGAATACTGCGAAAAGAAATATTTTAAATACAAAATATAAATATTTTGTGGACACTTTGCAAAGAAAAAATTGTCTTGCAGCCATTTTGACTACAGCTGCTAACTTAATAATGAATTCTGATCCCTACCTACCCACCCAATTTTTTTATTTATTTAAATACCTTTTTTAAAATCTTTTCATTATTTATTTATTTATTTATTATGCTATTGCACTAAATGTATTGAATGAGTCTGAAGGTCAATGAAAAAAAAACCATATTTGGAAATAAAACAATGTATTGATTTCTAATACCATCTTTATTTTGCCACATATTTCTATGCAGTGCTTTACCAGTGTTCAAATATCTACATTTGGAAGCCACCTCAGTCTCAATGCCACCCTCTGGACACCCCATGAATATCTCTCTAGATTAGGGCTAAACAATTAATCGAAATATTATCAAAATTGCAATATGGCCGAATGCAATATGCAAATGACAAGAGCTGTAATGTTTTTATGAAGGTAAAATGTGTGAATGTTACTACAGTAAAATGACATTATAATGAAGTACTGTAGTGCCGCAGAGGATGCCCTGGTCTACAAATCTAGTTCTCCACATTTAAGAAAACATGTTTGTTTGATACAGACCCCCAAAAATTGATCATCATGATTTTAAATTCTCGACATACTCCTCTAGATCCACCCCTGCCTACTTACCTCTTTTTCCCAATAAAAACACCATTTAAAAATTAAGAAGCAATTATTATGCTATGTTGGTAAATTCTCCTCTGCTTCTTCTTTAAATATATCATCATCATCAGATCAACATTTTCTAAAAACATTAGTTGACTTTTGTCACTTTGTTTCAATGAAAAACACCAACTCTCAATAAGAACTAAAGCATGAGAAATGGATTTAGCGGGAGGAGTTTTCCATCTTCCATCTGTCTGAGCCTTTTTCTCATTCCCTCCCTCCTCTAAACATCTCAGGCCATTTGTTTTATTCAGGCTGGGAGAAAAGGGGGGAAAACAGCGAGAGAGAGGGAGAGGAAGAGGGTAAGAGATGTGGAAATAAAAGTCTACGAGAGCAGTAAATAGAAATGGAGGAGGAGAGGAAGAAGAGGGCAGTGCAAGTGGATAGTGTTGTAAACACTATCTGGCATCCCACTCCGATTGCATTCCTCCATTTTAAATAGCCGCTGGCTGAGCTGCCTGCCTGTCTTCAGGCCAGGTGTGTGTGTGTGAGAGAGTGCATGCATGAGAAAATGTCTGTGTGTACGTGAGTGGATGTGACTGAGATAGATGACCAGTGGTAAATAGAGCTATTCCTCACAGCCAACAGTGAGCAAGGCCACTGGCCACACAGCAGGATAGTGTACACTCTCATGTCAACACTGTGTGTGTGAGTATGCTAAATGCTTCCTTTGTACCAACCAACCAACAGACCAACTGTAGTATCTCAGAGCCCTACATTATTTATTATTGAATGTGAGTATATATGTGAATAAAGGAGTTATTGAAATAGAGTTTATAGAGAGTATATATTGGCATTAATTTGTGTGTGTGTGTGTGTGTGTGTGTGTGTGTTTACACTCTCAGTCCACACACACACTTCCATCTAGGGATAGACTGATTATTGCTTGTGATATTCAGCATTTTTCCGATTATCGGATTTGTTATGTTTTTTTATCCGATTGGCCTCTCTCTGTCTCATTGGTTGGACAACACTGGAGACTGCTGTGCCACAGACAGGGCAATGGTAACATTCAAGTAAAGCACAACTGCCTCAAATTGTACTTGAGAAAAGTACTTGAGTAAATGTTTTTAGTTAGTTTTAATCACACTCTTGACCTTTTTTTTTCTTTTTCTATATATCTTTTTCTTATTTTTTCCTTTGTTTTTTTTTTCTATTCCTTTTTTTTTTCTTTGTGTGTATTCTTTCTTTTTTTTTTCTTTTTCTTTTTTTTCTGCTTTTTTTCTCTTCTCTCCTTTCGATTCTTTTTTCTTTATGTTTCTATTTTTACTTCCTGTTTTGTTTTTTAACTTTTATGTCATTTGCACATATAGTACAACTATCAGGTAATGTACTGTTCTAACAGCAGTAATGATAAGTTTACCTTTTGTCTATCACTGCTAGAAGTACCTCAGATCACAAATTAAAAACTAATATTTGAATAATAATTAGCTTTTAATATATAAGATAATATAAAACAATATAATTAAATATAATAATCAATAAAAGAATTAATAGAGCTTAGTCGCTCAGTAGCAGCATTTGTAAATGCCAAAGCAAAGCACCAGAGTTTAATTATGATGAGTCTTTATCATTCCAAAGCGGCACTTCACTGTGCCACTTCCATGGCTTCAGCTATGGGGGTGGGGTCCGGTGTGATGCAGCCAGAAAACTGTTCAACTGTAAAGAGGTTAGCGTGATGCTACTAGCATCAGTTATATATCAGAATGGAATATGAAGAAGTGAGCAAATAAGGCACAGAAGCTTTTCTCCATTGAATGGAATGGTTTGTTTTATTCAAACTGACTTCAGTAAAGATTGACACACTTATAGAATGTTATAAGAGATGTCATCCAATTACCCTGTCGAGTATTTTTAAAGTGCATCCCTTCCTTTTCTTTTCTTGAAACAATATTACGCACGATTCTATCCTGATGGTACTGGTTTACAAACCGCACAGTTACAAGGCACTAGCCTGTACTCTGTCATTGGATTGTACTTGTTAAGACTCTGATATAGCATGTAGATCACTTGACCCGTTCTCGATAGTTGACATTCTCTGAGGATTAATCAGAAAGCCGTCCCTCACCCATACAGTGGTTGTATGAGGTGAAGAGAGAGAGATGAGAGTGATGAGAGAGAGAGATGAGAGAAGAGATATAAAGAAATTAACCATAACTTTGTGTTTCATAGCGCTTCGAGCTGTTTACTCCAGATACAGCCAATACGCATACAGAGTTTAGAATAT
>NW_023339674.1:27836582-27857859 GCF_004916995.1 Morone saxatilis
CCCCAACACTGAACTAGGGCGCTCAACCAAAAACCTTGTTTCTATGCACCTGTGTCTGCTCTCTCCTCTCTCTCTCTCTCTTCTCCTCTCACTCAATTGTCGAACAGACGACCTAGCCACTAGAGCGGGGTCTCCTGTCCGTGAGTGCGCCTTAAAAGCATTTCCTGCCCTTGTTGAACGTTGTCCGTGGTCGACGTTTGGTCTCTGTTAAATGTTAAATAGTAGTTCTGTTAGACCTGCTATTGAAAAGCCTGAGTAAGCTTTTAAAATTGCGACAAATAAAATAATGAAGTGAGTGAATCACTGCTGTTGAAACACTCATTCTCTCGATAAGCTGAGGTTGAGTTCACCGAAATGGTTTCCAACAGCTTGAAGATCCAGAAGCTGAGCACTTTGTGTGCCCTTTGCCTGTCAGCTCGCTTCTATCTTCATCCCAACCATCTCGATGGTTTAGTCAGGTGACTGTGGAGTCTAATCATCTAGCGCAGCACTCCACATTCCTTCTGGTCAAATAGCCCTTACAAGCCTGGAGTTGTATTGGCGTCATTGCGTTGAAATACATAATAATGATGAGAACCATGCATGTAGAGACCATCGTTTACCTTCTCAACACAAAACATGCGGTGAAACCAAACCATGGTCATCAACCAAAGCCACGATTTCCCACTGTTCTAATGCATTCCTTGGTTTTTGCAAAACAAATCTCTTGCTGTGTTTCCTTTATAGTGTTTTTTAGCAGCTATTTGACATAAAGGCTCTTATTGCGCTAGTTCCTTTGAACAGTTGAGGCTGCAGCTGTGTACCAACCGGAACTTCTGCACTATCAAACTTGAAGCCCAACCCATTAAGAAGGCAATCCAAAATGACCCTTAAAGCGACACCTTGAAGTGAAAACATCGATGATAATCATGATAGCCATCGAGAGAACCAAGGTTTGCATAGTGCTGTCAACAAAGCAAAGTGGACTTTGAAATCAAATAGGAAAGGGTTTGTAGTTATTCACACTTTGTTTACTACATATTCCAATGTGTTCATTTATAGTTTTCTGTCCTTCTAGTGAAAACAATAAAAGTCAGAACAATTACGAAAAAACCATTAAATTGAGATGGTCAAATCTGTAGTTATGTATGACTGTATGTTCACACTCTATTCTCCCACTTTAAACCTGTTCAATAGATTTCATGGATGAATATGAAAAAAAGCTAATACATCAGCAAATAACACATAATGAACACCCTAAGAAGGTAGAAGAAGATTCTCATACAAATAAAGACACACTGAAGCTTCACTCTCTTCACTCTCTTTCTTCTCTCTTTCTGCACACTATTAATAGCCCCATCAATTAACAGATCACATTGCTAATAGTACATAACTCAATCAAATATACCTATCCCCGGATAAAATACAAACAGACCCAATTATTCTACACCACAAACCATTCATTCGAATCGTTTCACTAATCTGTGCCCTGTCATGGACATCCTGGTGGAGCTACCTATCCCCCATCCGTCCCTCTATAGACTCCAATCCAGAGTTAATAATTACTGATTATAGTTACGTGCCACCGCCTTGTTTTGTGATAGGAAATGAAACCTGCTTACACTGTTTGTAGTTTATTACAATCATTATATACAACGGCTCGTGTTGGAATCCTCCGCTTTTAAGAAACTAGGTCGTCCTAAAATGCCGAAGCCTCGCCTAATTTACCTGCATAGAATATGCCAATGGAAAGAAAAAGAAATCATTCACCAACATTCTTACCACCTTCTGCCATTACCCAAAGTTGATGCTAGATGGCCTCCGCGACGCGAACACACCGGCTTCTTCACACCATAGTCAGCGAAAGCTAGCACAGTCAAGACAGCTCACCACACCTTGAACACAACTACGCGCTGCCAGCTGACTGCTCACGGCAAGCTGCTTACAAATTCACTCATGATTTAACTGCGATGACCTCACGTTGCCACTCTGAGCTTTGAACTTAGACTAGATTCAGTGTTGAGTGGAAAATGTTCTGGATTACAGCATTTGTCTGCAAAAATATTTAGTAGATGGCTTAGTGTGGTTGTTTATGTTCCTTCCCTCAGGAACTGGTCCAGGATTTACTTTTAGTACTGATCTGTTTGCACACGTAGAAACAAACACTAAAATGAATTAGTCATCATCACCCAAATTTTTAGGGTTCTTGATGCGCTTATGTTTGAGTTTGAATTAACAGAAAGAGGTATATATATGTAATTCAAATGAGCTCTGTATTAGTAGCGTTAAGTCATTAGTACTTGTATAGAAGATCGAAATCAATTAAATATATGTAAATTTTCAATTGTTTACACAGCCACCACGGCCCATTTTCTGTTGTTGGAAATTCCTTTTGCTTAAACTCTGTTTGGACCTTGATATTTCTAAAACTCTGGTAATGCGTATTTGTGTATCTGTGTAAACACGCTCTGAAGCGCTATGAAAACAGCACTGAGTTATTGGTTAAATTTCTTTCTTTCTCTCTCTCTCTCATCACTCTCATCTCTCTCTCTTCACCTCATACAAACACACACTGTTGGGTGGAGGGAGCGGGCTTTCTGCTTACATCCTCAGAGAACTGTCAACTATCTGGAGAACGGGACAATGATGACTCTAACCACAATGACTATATGCAGAGCTCTTAACACAGTACAATCCAATGACAGCAGTACAGGTCTGTGCCCTTGTAAACTGACTGCGGTTTGTTAAACAGAACCATCTGGGATATCGTCGTAATATAAACTGTTTAGAAAAAGAAAAGGAAAAGGGCGTGCACTTTTAAAAAATACTCGACAGGTAATTGGATGAACCATCTCTGTATCACCATCTATAATGTAGTCAAACTCTTACTGAAGTCAGTTTGAATAACAACAAACACATCTCCATTCCATGGAGAAAAGCCTTTGGTGCCTTTCTTTGCTCTTCTTTCAATACTCTCCAGTTCTGATATAACTGATGCTAGTAGCATCAACGCTAACCTCTTTAGCAGTGAACAGTTTCTGGCTGCATCACACCGGACGCCCACCCCCATAGCTGCAGCCCAGGAGTGGCAGCAGTGACAGTGGCAGCTTTGGAATGATAAAGACATCATCATAAATTAAACTCTGGTGTTTTTGGCATTTACAAAATGCTGCTATGAGCACTAAGCTCATATTATTGCATTTATATTATTATTATTTTTATTATATTGTTTTATATTATATTATATATGTATAGCACTATTATTATTACAAAAATATTAGTTTTTATTTGTGTTCTGTACTTTTAGCAGTGATAAACAGACAAAAGGGTAAAAACTTACTGCATACTGCTGTTAGAAACAAGTACAATTACCTGATAATTGTACTTGTGCAATGACAATAAAGTTGAATCTAATCTAATCTAATTAACCTGATTAACCACCGTCAGTAACTTATACACGCATTATTAAACCATTAATCAAACCACCAACTAAAAGCAGTCAACGTCAGACAAACTTTATCATACTTGTGTTTCTGTAGTGTTAACAAAATGTTACAAAATACACACAGCATTTTGAAAATATTACGCCAAACTCCCTTAAAGAAATTTGACTTATTAACGAAATGTCTCAATACGTCCTCACACAAGCTAAAGGGCATCACATGTCAACAGTCTTCTTGTCAATTCGACATCAATATAATCATAAAGACAGATTCCGTACAAACTTTACATTTTGTCTCCTAAACTTACTTAGCCTCTGTTGGTTAGCAAAATAATTGGTGAATCAGAAAAACACCATATTAAACACTGATCATTCATCGTCCATCACTAAACCCTCATTTGTGTTAGCATTATATAAGGGGGAAATTGTTTTAAATGTAGATGTCTGATCTCAATGTTTTGAATTTAAAACAAATTCTAAGCCTAACATAAAGACTGAGGAGACAAAAATTTATATTTAATCTCCTATTGCAGGTCTGCACACCCACTTCAGGATGTGCCTTTGTAGAGAAAACCAAGCTGTGTGTGTGTGTGTGTGTGTGTGTGTGTGTTTGTTTATTAATAATTTAGGTTGCATAATGGTAAGAGTAAAATCCATCTAAAAATTCAGTGCAATATCCCAATGTTGTAAATTGACATTTACATCTTATCACTGAACTCTCAAATGAAGGTTAACACACTTTGATGGTGCACAACAAAGAGTCACATTAAAGTGTGTGTTGGTACATACCTCTTTCCTGTACATAGTAAGCGAGGTAGAGGTCGAGCTCTTTGACAGAGACAGAGATATGTCGAGGCTGTACACAGAGGACTGGATTGGAGCACTGGCCTCCCTTCACCAGCCGCTCTCCATCTGTGCTTTCCAACGGGATTCCTTTAAACAGGATGACCATCACCAGGTCCAACCTCCACACCTGGGAAAAAACAAAAAGCCATCATTGTTGAATACAAATAACATGAATCTAACTCAATATATATCAATAATATATATAATATATGCATCACTGCACCAGTGCTCCAATCTATAATGGACAAATGGTTTATTGTACATTTCTCATTTCATTACCTGCTAACCATGACAACTTTTCTGATATAAATATGTGTGTTTCTATTAAGTGGGATGGAGCAAATCAACAGAGGGGGAAATTGAGTATTTGTATTTCTGTGTGAGAGTTCTCATTGGAGCACATGTTGCTATTTCAATATTTTTGCCATGTTTTTACACAATGAGCATGTAATGTTGACCAACAATTCCAGAAGTGCTACTCGAACTGTCACTGAATGAATTAAGCAGACCCAAGCAACAGTTCTGTGGAGCCAGAATCCTAAATATAAAAATAAACATGAATCAGATGATACAGTATGAGACCAGATGTCTGTCTGTCCTTCATAACTAAACCCTTTACATGATGTCTGAGATGTATGACAACGTGTGATGGAGAATCATAAGGGGTTCAATTAAAACAAGTTAAATATCAAAACACGTTAAACCTGCAGACTGTATTTTTTGTCTCCCAATCTGGCCTGAGAAAAATGAACTATCAAACCCTTTCTCTCTTCTCCAAAAATAAAACAAAAAAAGTGTGAAAAAATCATCCACTCTTTGATATGATTTTTGGTTAGAAGCTTTGAAATCATCATTTACTTATTAGCCAGCCAATTCCAAACCTGTGAAACGGAACTACTGGAAATGAACATGTACTAGGCAGAGTTTAGCTGACCTTGTCTGCTTGTCGGAGACAGTCTATGCGTCTCATTTTGCCTTTCTGGTCAGGGTTTGATAGGACGCAGCATGCAGCTTTCTTCCCAGTGATTGACAGGACAAAGTCTTCTCTGCATTCAGGTCTAATGTCCTTTCTTAGCTTGGCCAAAAGACGGCTGGCCCACTTTTGTTTCACCTAGAAACAGAATGACATGGTAAAGTGAGTTAAGTCTATTAATACACTGAATAATTAATAATTAATTAATACAAAAAAATATTGTACCAGCATATTACAAATAGCTGCAAGACTGTAATTTGGGAGTGTGTATATTAAGTATATTAAAATGCTATAAAACAATGGTTTGACAACAAATAAAATGTCCATAATTATTATAAGTACATTTTAGCTACTTGATTTGTAAAACAAAATAAAAATGTATTTCTACTCTCCACCATTCAATGTATGCGTCCTACCTCTGCCTTCTCCCCCAGCAGTTCATCTTTGACAGCTCTCTCTTCCTCTTTAGTCATCCTTTTCTCATGTTTTTTGAAGTACTTCCTTTTCCTGGCCTGCAGGTTGAACCAGGTGTAGGCGAAGGCACGGACCTGGGGCAGCAGAGCCTCAATGAACGGATGGAACTCATCCTACATGACAGAAAGACAGATAAACTCTTGTCCATATCTGTTTTTATTTTAGCAGTTATGCAGATGACACCCAGCTCTATCACTCCACCAAGTGGAACCATGGTTATATATACCCATATCAACTATTGCAATTCCATCCTCTCTGGTAAATGGTAAATGGACAATACTTATATAGTGCCTTTCTAGTCTTTTGCCCACTCAATGCGCTGTACACTACATGCCACAGTCACCCCATTCACACATACAATGATGGCAGTGGCTGCCATGCAAGGTGCCAACTGCTCACCAGAAGAGAAACTAATCCTTCATACACACTCACAGCAATTTGGGGTTCAGTGTCTTGCTCAAGGACTTCGACTTCGACATGCAGTAAGAGGAGCTGTGAACCGAACCGCCAACCTTCCGATTAGTGGACGACCCGCTCTACCTCTTAGCCACAGCCACATGTCTTCCTCTCAAATGTCTTCCCAAACACATGCGGTACACACACAGTTATCAGTAACCAAACAACTTTAACCACAGCTTCCTTAGATGGATAAGGGCTCTATTTTCACAGCAATATACCAGCATAATGAGGAAAGAACACAGCAGAGCTGTGTTTTCTCTCCTGGTCCTCATGGAATCTTCCACACTGCTGGATTTGGTAATACTGATGTGGGTGCATTAAATATCCTGCCTACACTGTTCCGATTTGACTAATACATCACCACCTTTGACAGAACTATGACAAACAATTTCTACCCATCTGGACAGGACGTAGATAGTGTCCCCTGACATCTGATCTGATATCATAGGAGAAAGGGAGAGAAGAGGCAATAAATAAAGTACAGTAACATGCTGTTTACACCAGACATATTTCAGCTTTTAGTCATCCATCTGACAGTACAGATACACTTCAGTGGAAATCCTTACATGTTTCACTCACTCTTTGCGCATATAAAAGCAAAGCATTGCCTGAAAGGGGCCAGTACTTACAGGTACATGTCTACATGAGTACCCTTACTTCTTACTGCATACCACCAGCTCCTGGTGAGTCTAGCTATGTACCCCTAAACACCTGTGTGACGTTTGTTTGTTTTTTTCCCCCACCAGCATTCCACAAAGACCAGCCCCACTCTGCTACTGAATGTCTAGTGTTTGTTGCCTTTGTTGGTTGGATTGGTTAGGTTCAGGCATGAGGAGTGAGATGGTTAGGGTAAGAAAAAAATGTCAGGGTCAGAGCCAATCAGAGGCAGAGTCTTCAAGTCTATTCTTTTAACATTTCTGTTTCTACTCAGGTTACCTACACAGAAGCGGAACTAAACTTCTGCTGCCGCTGCTCTCTGGATCTTTTTATTGTTGTTAGGTTTTTTTTTTTGTTCTGCTGTTGTCCAGAACTCAGCAGCCCATACTATCACCAGAACTCCCTCCTTTCCTGTTCTTCAGCAACTTCACTGGCTCCCTGTCAAAGATTCAGTGTGTACTGGCAGAAACTCAATATAATATGGTAAATGGACTGTTCTTATATAGCGGCTTTCTAGTCTTTCAACCACTCAACGTGCTGTACACTACATGCCACACTCACCCCATTCACACACTGATGGCAGTGGCTGCCATGCAAGGTGCCAACTGCTCACCAGAATGGAAACTAATCATTCAGACACACTCATACACTTCAACATGCAGCGAGAGGAGCTGGGGATCGAACCTGGACGACTCGCTCTATGCATAAATATGCATAAATATGTATTCATTGTCACCTGAAAATAATAATTCTTGTGTTTTGGTCACCTAAGAATGAGCCGTTTATATCTACAGACACCATGGGTAGCCTTCTCTGGAGCCATGTTTCTACAATAATGCAGAACAGACAAACCAAACACTGACACTTGATAGGAATGTTCACGTTTTTTGCTGACCTTCCTTCAATCAACTCATCTACCCAACAGTATATCTACCCCAGTGCTACATCTACTCTTTGGCAGCTTGCTGCCTTTGGTTTGTGAGTGTGAATGGTGGAATTTTGTCTGGAACTGGAGCTGAGCAAAATGTATTTCCTCTTGGGGACAATAATCCTCAAATGCACTATTTTCTTGTGTTTGAGTGAAACTGTATATTTGTTTTGCCTTTTTAAAGACTTCATAATAGGATGAGTTTGAAAATGAGAGCCACAGACAGGGTAGGGAAGTCAGAAGGTAACACATTCTTGGTTTTGGTCTTTTCATAGGATTTGTTGACACACAATCTATATCCCTTAAGATGAAGCCAATTATCTTTTGCCTCCACTTCTATCTGTGGTCACTTTTTTTAAATGCAAAGATGTAATAAATGTCTATGTGACCAATGACTTTGCAGATTTTTTTTGTCTCAGCAGTGCAGAAATTAGTTTTTCTCTTGGTTAACAGGTAGTGTTCTTAAGCTGTGATGAAATCACTACTATATTCCTGGTCAGACAATAGAAACAGAAGGCTTTGTCAGTGAGAACAACTACATTGTATACAACTAAATCAAAATATCATTTTAGTGATCAAGAAGAGTTAGTGAAAACATCAGCGAGTTAACTTAAAGTCAAGGGACGAAGTCACAAGACAAATATGCAAACAAAAGTTTGACCATCTTATAAACAACAATGAAACAGCCACTGTGTTATGAATATGAAACAAGCAATAAGTTCAGACACCACCACCAGAAGCATTAGGTGGAGTCCCAGCACAGACTAAAACAAGCAGAAATGACAATGTATACCATAACCTTTATAAATATTCATAAGTCACCGTCACCACCACAACAGCAAGTGATGTCACATCATCATGTTCATTTTCAGTATTTATGTTTTTAAATGGGAAAGCGTCCCAAAGCAGCCAGGCTGAAGAGACTCAACACAGCAGAAGCGCTGTTTGAAACGCAGTGCTACTTGGTATCCTTACAATAAAACCCAGCCCAGGACTAGGTTGCAGCAGCTATGTGTAAGTTCTCTCCTATGTTATGGTGTAAAATTACCACTAGAAGCTTGGTAACTACTACTGTGTTTGTAACTCAACCTAACTAGTGTGGCCATAACTTCATAACTAAGGCAAGTGGCCAAAGAAAGCCATTGTTTCATCACCATGGTTTCCGTACATTAGCTTTCTGGCTGCCATGAGTAGCACATCATGCACATTGTCAAGTTAAGTTGTAGCGTCACAGAGACAATAGCTATTTATTTACTTTTAGTATTTTTTGGGGCTTTAAGTGCCTTTAATTGACAGTGACAGCTGAAGACTGACAGGAAAGTAGGTAGAGAGAACGGGCCACAGGTCGGATTCAAACCCTGAGCCACTGCAGCAAGGAAAAAAATTTGTGCATTTTACTATGGACTGCTACGGAGTAACAGGGGCTAGTAACGAAAGGTTTAAGCTCAATGATGGATTGATAACGTTAACAGCTGTCCATGACC
This sequence comes from Morone saxatilis, assembly GCF_004916995.1. NCBI lineage: Eukaryota > Metazoa > Chordata > Actinopteri > Moronidae > Morone > Morone saxatilis. Next base: position 27,845,825 of record NW_023339674.1, read on the forward strand.
CAACTTCAAACTTGGAAGCTAAATCTTTTTAAGTTTTATGTTGTTGTTAATTGTGTTGCTTAGCCTGCTGAACTTTGCTTTAGTGTGCTAAGTGGTTACTGCATCAAGCTGGGGGATGTTGGACTAATTTTTTTTTTAAATATTGAAGGACAGTCGAGAGAAACTGTGTAAATGTTAAGTGTAATTTGAAGCCATCTAAACTAAACTTTTTTTTCATGTTGCTTTTTGTGGAGCTGCAGCTTGCTTGCTCAATGATCCTTGCCGGTGTGTGTGGTGCTGCTGTATGTAAATATACTTGATATGTCCTGTAGTCCTGATATAGCTAGGTGTGAAAAAGAAATAGTGTGGAAAAAGATGCAGGAATGCCTTTTCTTGACAATGATGTGTAACTTTGATAAGCACCCAGCAGCTAGCAGGTAGAGTGCACTCATGGTAGAGTTAGCTAACTTAGAAACTTAGAAAGATTTTTTTTCCCATCGACCAATCAATTGGTAGTAGACTAGGTAGAGTAGAGTAGGTAGAATAATTTTAGTCAACCAAGATTGATGAAAACTATTACAGTGACAGCTACAACACACTTCACAGGAGCTCTCGATTCATCACCACAAAATACTAGCCAAAACATAGAGAAACTAGAGTGGTGTATGACATCATAATGACATCACACAACAGCTGTGGGGAACACTACATCTGTAAGACAGCAATGACCCTGCACAAGAGAAATGGACAATAACAGGTGCCAGATGTATAGATCTCTGTGTGGATTCACAACTAAAACACACAAAAACAGAAAACAGCCCGTTTGCCTGGCTCTGTTATAAACCATCATTGTGGAACCGGGCACAATTGCAGGACCCCATTTCCACTTGCGAGTCATGAATGCACATAGATACTTCCCTTTCAGTCATCAAACCTGACAATGAGAGGAAAGTTTGATTTCACCAACTGTGTGACATCTGCAAGGTTCTCCAGCAGTGCCAGAACAGCAAGAATCAATCTTGCCAGGATTCAAGCTGCATGCTTGTGTCTAAACCACAGTGGTAATGGACCAATCATCGTCCTTGAAGAACTACTGGCAGCTACGTCACAAGCTTTGGACGTGGTTTAACGCTGGCTGTATCCTTGCCTTTTCCTTGTCTTTTTCTTGTGTTTCTCCCTCCCTTGTGTCTCTGTCTGTGTGTTGCGGTAGTGGTGGGTGCTGTCTTTTAGTATCCTTTGGGCTCTGCACAGGCACCTCACCTGGCCAATATTGCTGATGCTATGCTATGCTTTATCTTGTGTCATGAAACTCTACTCATGGTTATGATAATGTTGCTTGAGTACACCACTGTCACCCTGCTAAACTCTGCACTGAGGAGACCCCCCTTCCCCCTGAATGACTGAACTCCCACTCCACCCCACCCTCCATGGACTGAACAGTTTTTCTTCCCATATTCCCCACCACTGACCCCCCCTCCAATATACCGCGACGCTACTCCACACTACCGCACACTTACCTAAACTGAAGTCTCTTAACAAATCTGTATTTAATTATATTGCCAAACCCAACTGACATTCACAGAACCTGGGAATTCTGAGTAGAGAATTGTTTAGCTAGAATGAAACTAACCTTTTCTGTGTAGATTTTGCTCCAATAGGACTCTTAAAGGGTACTCAGAAGACTGCTTTCCTAAACAAATAACTTTATTAAAGAATATTTAAGTTAAACGTTCTTTAACATGTTCAATAATTAAACATGTATATTGTCAACCAATTGTAGTTAACACTGCTGAGATCTGTTCTTCTCTCTTACGCTGTGCTGCTTGACACAGTATTCTAAATCACAGTGCACTGTGCTGGTTAAACACTACTTACATCAATATATTACCACCAAAGTTTTTATGCATTGTACCCCTGAAAAAAAAATGTTTTCATATCAGATAACATATACCAACATCGATAACAATATATCTGCAATAGGTCAAAATGGGCAGACCAAAATATCTTGTAGCAACAGTAGTAATAGACTTTACAGCAAAATAAATATCTTATAGTAGAACTGAATACTTGTAGCACTGCAAAACTAATTCAAGAGTAAAAATAGCAGTAGTTGCAGTAAACTCAATGTACTCAGAAATGTAATTTATTAATCATTACTCGTCACTCTTTTGGTACTTTTACTATATTACCATTACTTTTCTGCTACTCTCACACAAAATTGGTAATTGTTTCCTTTCTCCCCACAATTAGACTTCTGACAATTAAAATCCAGTTTTGTTTTCTTAAATCAAAGTAAGGGGAATATTTCCAGCTGCTGAATATAAGTATTGCCATCTTCCAGTTTCATCCATTATTACAAAAATGAATCGAAAGATGTGATTGGATTGTTGGATTTCAAATGAGTAGGGGGTGACAACAAAAGTAAGGTTATATATAATTACCGTTACATACAGCCTGTACAGAGAAATGGGGTAAGATTGAAAAACTCTGCAGCTATCTAAGTCCTGCGGACAGAAAATAAAGCACAGATACACACACACAAAGCATACGATAAGCAGACGAGCTAACTAACATACCGCAGTCTTTCAAACACTCCTTTCTGCATGTTCAAGCTAATAACCACATGTAAATTCAAGTCCCTGTTCAACAGGCCTGGTGCAGTCTTTGTGATTCAGCTCTCCACCCTTTCACTCTGTACCTGCTCCTGATATTAATCTATGATTCATATCTGCCCACCCCACTCCACACACTGACAACAGCTGGTGAAGTAGTTTAAATGAAGACATGTGTCATTAATTATTACAATTATTATTACAATTCATACATGCTTCATTATTAAATTAACTCAGTGGATAATTAGGTACATGATAGCTTCATTTACATGTAGGGCTGCACAATTAATTATAATATTATCGACATGGCAATATGGCCGAGTGCAATATGCAAATCGCAAGATAAAGGTAAAATGTGTCAAAACAGCCTTATAATGAAGTACTGTAGTGCTGCACAGATTTCCTGGCCTACAAATCTTGTGGACATCTGCAAAAAAACATTTTTATTATATTATATTATATTTTTTGTTTGGTACAGACCCTTACAAATGTCACAGGTTTTTTTAGGTCGCCGAAACTTTCCCACTAATAGTGAGTAATACCGCAGTCCCAGTATCTGTCAACATAATGGCAGTAGGATTTTTATACCATATCGTGCAGCTCTATTTCCATTTAGGGTAGGCTATCTAACAGTGCAAGTGTAACAACAGTTGTGAGGAGGCACAGAGAAGCATAGTGCAGTTTTACCTGAGACAGAGAGAGAGGAGAAAACATCATTTTGATGAGCAGAATGTGAATCAGCGCAGGCTGAGCGGTAACACAAACATCCCTAGGCTGAAATCTTTCATTTCCACAGTATCGTCATTTGTCTGTGCACATTTCTACACGCTGTTCCCCGCTGATAGAGCTGAGCAGCGGTACCTCCGGGTTAGAGAAAACGCTGCATTTCCTGGGGTGTTTAACTGGGCTTTTTTTAAGAATCCAGATATGAGAGAGCCTCGGTCGCCTCGGATGACTCTGCCGCGTTAACTCCAGAAATGATGACACGCCAGAAAAGTTGAGGCCCCGGAAAAATGCCCCGCAGGGAGAAAAACACAGAGAAAGTTCGGAATAATCATTCTTGGGAGAATATGGCAGGAGGTTTGAGGGAGCACGGGGGACTGTGTCATTTAGAGAGGGAAGGAGATGGGGGGGCGAAGAATAAAAGAAAGAGAAGTGAAATGACGTTATGAATTCAGCCCAGCCCAAACGACGGGCTTAAAGCCGCAGCAGCTGTTCTGTTCTGCCTCAAAAACTGGCCTTATAGCACAGCACATCACAGTTCACCTCAGGACTAGCTTTACATTCACTACCTCACTGTCGTCCACTGGTGCCTTCATACAGTCTTGAAAAACATCTTGTGTTCGAACATAACAGCAGTAAACACAGAGAGTCTCCACAGAGCATATTCTGTGTTCATCCCAAACACAAAGCAGCACATTATGTCCACCGTAAAACGGAGTTTGGCCGTTATTCCCACAGTGTTATTCATACAGTGAAGGGTTATGATGTGCTTATAAACGTAAGTAAAGTACATTTACTCAAATACTGTATCTACTTAAATACACATTTGAGGTACTTCTCCTGTAGCCTACTTTACTTGAGGGTTTCCATTTTAGGCAACTTCACTACACTTCAGAGGGAATAATAGTTTCCCTAATTTTTACTGCACTACATTACTTTTACAGTTACAAGTTGGGCTACTTAACAAATTAAAATTGTACGTATGAAAAAATAAGATCAGGTTATGAACTATATGATGCATTGTTATACATTGGGCTTTATGTTAAAATATTTAAAATGAGCCCCCACCTTGAACAATTGAAACACTAAAATGGTAATTCATTCTGTAGGCCTACATTGACTAGCACTATCAAATAATATAGCTGTGTAATAGGCACATTGTTCTGCTCAGAATACTTTTTCCTTCTCTATACTTCCCATTAACTGACCGTTAGATATAACCCTACCACTGGCTTTTTATGACAGGCTGTGTGGGTGTTTATACTCTGTACTTTTTTAGGCATATGCAGTTTTTCAAATAAACCAATTAGAAAATATTTCATCTTTAAAAGAAATTTAAATGGAGGAACAATAAGTTTTGGCAATATGTTTATAAGGTGTTGCCACATCATTTCACATCTATAGGCTAATGATATCATGATCAGTCTTTGAACTCACTGGGCTACTCTTAGGCTACTCTCATCATTTAAGGCAATTGTATTTTATTTTGCTTTAAATTAGTCTTGTATGATCCTAACTATGTAATAAACAAACTGTTACATCTAGACATGTAGAGCAGCCTACTTTTATTTAAGCCTTGTGGGCATTGCAAGTGTGTTGTGTGTGAGAATTTACACACAGCAATCAATTTAAACATTTCTTAAATTCAATCTGTCAAGTATCATAATGGAGCTGATGGTGATGGAGGGGCAACTTTTTACTTATTTCTTCTCTAAAGTGCCATCTGAGCTGTTGTCAAGTGTCTCACTTCCCAACTGGAATCTAGCAGTGAGTGTTTCCAACGAGACTGCTGGCACACGAGCACTGGCTCAGCCAGCTGCAGCTGTGCTCTGTGTTTATCCTAACGGCTCTCTACCCCAGCTGTATACCGGGACAGGAGGCCCTCTGTCGGCCTGTCATACTAACTCAGCCCGCTGGCTCTAACTGCGGCCATTTTCTGCTGACTAACACACACACACACAAACCGAGAGAAGCAGGCTTGAGGTGAACTTCAACTTGGCCTTCCGCCGTCGCTTTGTGACGAACAGACCGGGGGCAGCCGGGGCCTGCCGCTGCTTCCAAAGCCCCAAACTAAACAACTTTCACCCACAACTGCATTCGATGATACACACACACCAAGGCATGTTGTCCGCTTACTAATGCGCCGCCAGGGGTCGGAGACCACATTTGCCGGTGGGATAAAGCCTGTAAAACGCCAGTACATCCCGTTCTGCGGGACCAAGGCACCAAACTTCATTCAAAAACTGTAAGACTTTAAAGTTTACTAGTTTAATGTCACACATACGTATAGTCTCATGCGATAAATACATTATTATCTTGTTTGGTGGTCTTTTGGCAAATTCGGCGACTATGTAACACTCAAAAAGAGCCTTCTGTCAACAAAATATCAAGTTCTGTAATTATCTTACACTGCTGGCTTCCGCCCTGCACGCTGTGTTTGGACGGAAGACGCCAAATGGAAGAACGGGCAACACCGATTCTAAAAGTTAAGATTTTATTAAAGTATGTGGTGTTTTGCGTGTCTCGTGTGTGCCGAATTTAAGGGTGGATCCTGACAATTCGGCATTGTTTCAAGTTGTGTTGTGTCAGGTGTGTACATTCGCCGGCGCGCAGTCCATATTTTATTTCCCAGATTGTTTAAGGAAATTTAGCGACAAAATCTCACCATAAGTCAACGTCACATATACACCCTGTAATGTTCTAACGCTGCCACAAACTAACAGCCGGAGAGAAACAGAGGAGAGAGGCTTGCTGACATTCGGAGAAATGGATGGAACTATCGCCGCTTACTGCTCCACTTTGTGCTGCGTAGCTGCTACTCATTCAACTCCTCGCATTGCGTCTTTTTTGGAAAACACGGAACAGCACACCAATAGGAAGGGACACTCTACTACATTAGACTATTGTACCGGAACAGGTTTAGTCCTACCATTTCGAAGCTGAGCCGCCACCGGGGGAAGTTAAAGCTGATCTTAACGCCTGCCCATCTTGCACTGTCGGTCGTTATCATTCCATATTCATTTCCATCATCGTGCGCGTGCAAGGTGGAGTAAATCCGCGGTGCTCGAGACCAGAAGCGTCCCGCGTCAGCTTCGGGATCAACGGCAGTACCCCCCACCCCCTCCGACTGGTAGCTGCGGCAGAACAGAATAGACTACATTCACCTTCTACCTCTCTTCCTCTCAGCTCTGTCTCTCACTGTTCCTGTCCTCTGCTCGCACTCTCACACTGTAAGCCGGCTCTGTTTTCCACTCTTTGTATCCTTTCGTTTTCCTCACTTTTTTCTCTCCCACCGCATTACTTTGTCTTTCTCAATGTTTCCACTTTTTCTCACTCTTTTGTCAATTGATTTACCTCTTCCTTCACTGTAACGTTATGTGTTTTCTACAGGCTAATACATTTTTCAGAACCCATAGAAATTCTAGACTACAGTATGTTAACTCACTGAGGGGTGTGAAACATATGGCCCGCGGGCTAGGACCGGCCGCCAGAAGGTCCGAGAAAAATAGCACAATAGTCATTAATTCAAAACTTTCAATAACATGCACTGCTATTACTGATCAATGTTGGGTTAGTTACTCAATAAATGTTATTTATTACTCATTACTCTTTTCAAAATGAAAATTATTACTTTACTTATTAATGTAATAGTATTGCTAGTAATGCCTTACTGTTACTGATTTGTCCACTGGTCACAGAAAGTAGTAAAAGTAAAATACAAAATGATTCAGTTCCGTGTGAGACAACATGCACAGCAGCACCATCCATGACCCTGTTTGACCTGAATGGAGAAGAACTTTAATTTGTGTTATTTTGTGTTGTTAACATTAGACTGATTCTTGAGAAGTGGGACAAAGCAGGATTCAAAGTTGAAAAAAAAAACCTTAAGCTCAGATAAAATAAACACTCATGTATCTACCATGTACTCAGCTACTGTGCTCTGCTTTGATACAACCTCCCAACCTTTCTCTTTTTTAACAAAATGTGCTTTTTGCCGTGCCACCTCTTTTTTATGTAAGCACATTTTAACCAAGGCTGTCCGAGCCCTCAAGAACATTACTTTAAATGTGAAAATATTTTTATATTATACCGATTTTCATCTGTGTTTTTTTATTGGACGGTATAATAGAAGTTTAACTTTACCATAAACATAACTCAAAACGTGTTTAAGAATGAAACCAATCAAATACCTGTATTTTAAAACAAACAATGACTATGTTGTTTATACATAACATTTTATTCACATTGTGTATTTCATCTGAACAAATATCAGAACAGTCTGCAGTGCATCTGCTAGGGTAACAAAGTAACTTTTAAAACTCTGAAAGTTGATTTTCTTTAAATCATAACAATAGGAATACAAACAAACTGTAATAACATACAGTATATTTTATCTGAATACAATGTCGCAAAACAACAAAATGTGTAGATGAAGCAATTTGCTTACACTTACATACAACTTGTGGACGTGTTTTGTCCCAGGTCTCAAGAATTAGTGATTATAACTTAATGCTTCTTTATTGGTAAAGCCTGTTAGGCCTGGTACCATTCCTGAGGTTAGGGTTGGGAATGCTGTTTTGTTCCTCTGTAGACAAATAAAGAACTTCATTTTTTTTTTTACTTTATAAAGAGAGAGTGACAAATGACCTATTTGTCTGTGATACTGTTAATCTCAACAAATGAAGGAAAAGGAAACAGTAATTAAATAGCAACAACATCAAACTGCAGCTCAGAAGCCTGACGCCCATGTGAGGAACAAAGTGCCTCTTACTCTCTCAGCCATCACCCAGCTTAGTTTGTCCTGTACTTTTTTAGCAAATAGCAAATAATGTGTTTAGTTCTTTGTTTTGGTGGATTTTTTTGTTCTGTGTTCCAAGATGACAGCGATCATGATCCTTGGATAATAAAACCTTTGTTTTACACAGTTTTATCTCAGTTTATTATTTAGAGTTTTTAGACTTTTTTTGTAGGTGCAGTGGTCATGGAGGTAGTTTTAGTATTTATCTTTTTAACTCTGTCATAAAAAACCTGTAATATTACTGCAGTTCACACTCAAAAAACAGCCCCCTCAGGATTTGGCAGGCATTTTTGGAATTGTTGCAGCCTAAAATCCCTGATTTAATCGCAGCTTTTCAAAAAAAAAAAAGTGTGACGCTGTTGTGATAATTTGAGGCGAAGAAATTGAAAATTACATTATTATTATTATTATTATTTGTATAATTCATTACAAAATTGAAGGCAACTTGTTCCAGTAACAATAAAATGTAAATGAGGGTTCCTGTGAGACGTTCGCATTGCACAGGTCTGCATCTTTACAGACACAAAGAAATTAGTTTGGTGATGTATGGCTCAATGTTTTGTGCAGGAAACTACAATGATTGGTTACATTTGCAGAAAAGTTGCAGTTATTGGATAAAATTGCATGGTCCACAGAATTCCCATTATTCATGCACATACAAACTTTTGAATATAAAAATGACTCAACGACAACTCAGTTGGCTGGTGTAGGATAACGTTATTCAGTGTGGCTGGGTTGCAGCTGGCTGGCTATCCTTAGGTTTTGGCTGATGTTCAGGATGATGCTCACTCACTATTGACTGAATGTTCATTTTTCTATCACACACCGATGACGCAGCATCTGGAGCAATTTGGGGTTCAGTATTTTTCTCAAGGATTCTTCGACATGCAGCGGTGAGGAGTCAGAGATCGAACCAACAACCTTCCGATTATTATTAGGATAGACAACCCACTCTACCTCTGAGCCACAGCTGAAATAACCACTCTAAGATCTTATGTAGAATCTGTGTATGATAACTGTGTCACTGAACAATCAAAAAGTCAAACATTTATCTTTTCGGGCCTTTAAGGATAATTTAATAAAATTATAAATGAATTAATCCCAAATGAGGTCATCCTGGATCAAAGTTGACTTTGAAACATTGAACTTCTTACCAATATTTCTCTGTCTTCATAAGATACTACAAAAATCAAATATATGTAAACTACAATATTGGGAAATAATAATAATGATAATATTAATAATAGATTATTATTTAGGATTTCAAGTTCAAGCTGAAAACAAAGAATGACCACGTGTTTACTGTTTTTAGGTCCAACTTACACAGCAGCTTCCTCCTCAGTATCTGTGTACATGACCTGATCTTCACATGTAACTGACCACTGGACCAACAATTACTTTGCAGTGCTCACTGTGCAGTGTGTGTGTACAGTGCACCTTTTTTACTATATTTGTGGGGTCGGGAGCCCACTACACTTGGAGTGGGGTCCGACAACTTTGTGGAGACCAAAATGCTGGACCCCACCAGTTAAAGGCCTGTTTGATGGTTAAGACTTGGTTTTTGGTTAGGGTTAAAATTGGCTTAAGGTTAGGGTAAGGGTTAGATTTAGGCACTTAGTTGTGGTGGTTAAGGTTAGGTTAAGAGGCTAGGGAATGCATTATAATCATGGGTCCCTACAGATAGTAGTAAAACAATATTTTATGTGTGTCCTGGAATGAAACAAAAGAGGAGCAGTTGCTGACTCAGCCTCCTTCAATCTGCATATAGTAGTGACTCCCCCTGCAGGCCTGCGTGTTCACTCGTACACGGACAGACACCCACTCCCTGAACAATTCCATTCGAGTCAGCAGACAGAATGAGAAGGTTCAGCCTGCTTCAGGCTGGCTCTTCATTACTGCAAGATGGGTACAGGTGGGAAGCTCTAAAAGTAATGTAGATGGCTGATGTCAGTCTTGCAATAATGAACTTTGCAGTTCAAAACTTCTCCTTGTACTTTTGCACCTCGCATTGTCACTGTACTCTCCCTGGATCAGTGCATTGGGTTAACCTGGTACAGGGTTGTCTGTGCTAAGGTACTAAACATGGCTATAATGTCCTCAGAATGGCTATGTAAATTAAAGCAACATGGATGAGAAGTGCTCCAAAAAAAAAGAGATTTAAATTAAATTTTGAGTAACATCATGATTGTCATCACTCCATCATTCACTCCCCCCTTTAACAGACACTATGGGCCAGATTTACTCAAGGAGTAAAGTCTGGCAAATGAAGCTAATACAGAAGTAACAAAAACTGCAGTTCCTCTAACAGCCACTGAGGCTGGCTCAGTCAAGCTCAAGAGTTTCACCAAATTTTTACTTCTTTCGTCTTTGGGCAAGGGAACCCACAGCAAGGCTCAGACCATTGACTGATTGGTACTGATTGACTGAGTGGGACCATTTTTATTAAGTTAGTAGCAGATACAGTGAGAAAGGTTTGGTAGTAGTGTTCAATCAGTGTGACTGCTGAGTTATATCAGAGGTAAACATGCCCCCACGCCTTGTTGTTTTCTTCCTTTTTTTTCTGCTAGAGGGCAGCCTTTCACTATTCATGGCAGATGAAAGCAGAAGAGCTTTGTATTGAATCTACCCACTGACAAACCTTCTGGGGTTGTGATGAGGGTGAGATGGAGAGGAGGGAGATGAAGCACAGGACAGAGCCGTGCATCCAGAGGACAGATGTTGGTGAAGGAATTATCTGCTTTAAGACTGATGAGCTGGGCTTACAAAGCTCAGCCTCCTTCTGCTGGATGCACACATCACCATAGTACTAGTGTTTGATGAGTCTTTCTGTGACGACTACATCTGTAATAAACTCACAGTTTGATGTCTTTTTCACTGTCTTGGTCAGTGGTGCAATAGAAGGGTCAGTTAAAGCACCTAAAGAAAGAACAGTTCAACTGTTTTTTGCTGCTATTGCTGCTGTGTAATTTCCAGTGTTGGGCAAGTTACTAAAAAAACATAAATCGTTACAGTTACTAGTTACTTCTCTCAAAATTAATTGAATTACTTTACCAATTACTGCATATAAAAGGAATTAGTTACTAAGTAAAGTAATTTGCATTACTTTTATGCATCTTTATCAATGCACACAGTTGTCCGCTTATTCAATTAAAAAACATAATTAGTTACATTACTAGCAGGCTTGAGCAGTAACAGATTACATGTAACTGAGTTATGTAATCAGGATACAAAATCAGAATTAGAAAAGGGCAACTTTAATCCCTTAAAATATATCGGTTTTTCTTTAAAAAATACACTGAGCAGAGAACACATTTTTGATGCTAAAAATCTAGGTTTCCATTTTCTTTTCAAAGGTTAAATTTTACTGTTGTCTTATAGAGTACATAAACACTTATTCACATTTCATTTCTCTTTATTTTCGTATTCGATGTTGAGCTAATCCAAAGGTTATCAACTGAATATTGTCATACTCAGATAAGGTTACTGGACTCAATACTGCCAAGATGGTAGCTTCACAACGGTTCTTTAAAAACCTATGGGTCACTATGTCCATTTTTAATTATACAGTCTATGCTCCCAACACAATCATTTTACAAACTATAACTTGATAGCTGCAAATCATTGTTTCTCTTACCAGTTTTTCAAAGTTTCAAATCTGTTATAACACTGACTACACCCAACAGTGATGTCATTGTGTACTGGCCACCCCATGATCACACTCCAACATCACTGCAGGAAGGTAAGAACTTCAAGAAGTTAGATTTTCAGCTGATGCTACTCCATTATAAAATGTATGTGGAGGATCCAACACTTCCTTCAGAGATATTCTGTTTTTTAGAAATTTAGAATAGAATTTAAAATCCTCCTCCTCACCTACAAAGCTCTTCATGGTCAGGCCCCCTTCATATCTTGAAGAGCTCATA
>NW_023339674.1:27857959-27861955 GCF_004916995.1 Morone saxatilis
TAGATGGTGGAACACACAAACCAATCGTTGGTTTTGTGTATAGTGAGTGCATAAGGTTGGTTGTAAGTAAAGGACCTTTAAATTGTTCAGTGAGTCCAAATTTCTTTATTTCCCTTTTATTTTGTTCAGCAGTGGATCAGTGCAGCATATTCACAGTGAGGAGCAGCTTGGCCCAGACCGAAAAAAAACAACAAACTAAATAAAAATGAAAACAAACTGAAAGCAACTGGGGAAAAAAGATAACTCTGCAAAATCAACTCTGCTCTTGGCTATGCCCCTTTTAAGCTTGGGCCCCTGGCAACCAACAATCCCTGTGGACTGCTCACCAACATCATCTAGCAAAAAGTCTTCCTGGGAGAACCCTCAACTACTGCTTATATGTATATCCTGTAGCTTCTCTATGAATACATGAAGTAAATGAATGAATCACATTTATCTAATACCCAATAGATCTTTTTTTTTTTATAATTTAATAATTATATTCCTACCATCTGTACTAATGACCAAACCCCATACACCTACCGGCTAGATGGTATGTAAAAAGGGACTGATGAGGACAAGCAGTATATGTTGTGTCTTATAGAAGTTACAGGTTACAGGGCATCCCTGTGGCACAGTGGTTTTCAATTACAATTTTACATACACCACTGCTTTTAGTCAAAGCCCCTACAAGCGACTGGTGACAGGCATTAAGAATCTTTGTGACTAGTGGCCACTAGTCTTGTGCCTCCCTATCTAGGCTAGCTATGGATTCCAAATCCCAAAAATGAAAGCGGGAACTAGAGAATATAGTGCATAGAACTACACCAATCTGTCAGTCTCAGAACAGATGTTAAAATTTTACTGTATGACATCAAAGCCCAGAGCAACCTGGCACATCAGTACTACTCTGACATGTTTATCTACCATGGACCTCTCTGGTCATCAGCCACAAGCCTACAACTAAATCTGATGAGTTGGCCTTTAGCCACTCCTAGCACAGAGCCTGCTGACCTGATGTCGTCCAAAACACTAAACATTTTTAAAAGGAAGACCATTTTATTCAACTGGACCTGCATCTGTCCTATATTAAAAAGTACCTTTACAATTCTATTTGTTTTGCCTTGGAGTATACTTACAAGCTGCTTTTAACTTGTATGTGTTATGTGAATTAATTTGAAGGACCATAATAAAATAAACGAAAATAAGTCAGACACATCAAAACAGAGGAAACCATCTTCAAAATAGGCAGTTAGACAGTCTTCAACACTGACTGTGATTAGTCAAAATTATTATTTTAGCACTGATTGAAACAACTGTGTCATTTGTTAACACTGACACTGTTCATTTGACATTTGACAGTATTTTAATGTTTAAGTTGCAACAATAGCAAATATAACGGCCCCCCATTTCTGTCTCTGTCTGTCTCTCTCCATAGTATTTGGGTCAGTTCTGCTTTTCTTCATGCTGGTAATGAGAGGCTTCCTTTGCTGTTTCTCCAGATGTCCCCCCACCCCACCCCACCACCATCAAACCTTGCATGCTGCCCTCCTACACATCACTTGCCACCCAGTGAGTTGTTTAAGCCCAAATGGGATGTGACTGGAGTTATAGGGAGGCACTAGGACTAAAAAAAGAAGTATAATGCTGTACTGTAGCATAGCCAGTACTGCACAGTTCAGTACTGCATTGCAGCCCAGTCATTAAAATCACTGATCTGACCAAATCCACACAAAATGATAATGATAAAAAAAATAAAAGCAACACAGAGCCATAAAACGTAAAACACACTGTTCCAAACGTAAAACACACTGTTCCATGTAATATATATTATATCCTTCACTGACAGGAGATGATCACCTGTACAGAGCCCACACAGGATCAAAAACACCAAACTGACAGGACATTGAATTTTATTTATTGTTATAAATAATTATATATTGTTGATATTACTTATATCACAAGTATAATTATGATTTTTTACTCAAGTAAAAGTGAAGTACAGGCTCTGAAATGTACTCAAAGTATAAAAGTAAAAAGCACTCTCTTGGTTTCTCTGAAGAACATTTCTGCCGTGTGTGTCTGTGCAAAGCTAACTAAAACTTTAAAAGGGTTAAGTCTCCCTCTCTGTCTGTTTTGTTTTTTACATTGTTTTTATAGTTTTCATGTGATATGCACTGATTTCTATCTTGGGAAGGATGCAACAAATTGTGTAATCATTTAGAAAAACAACAATTCCTCTAAAATGCATTAAAACTAAAGTTACAAACTTGTAGAGGAATAGAAAGTACTGATAGTTGTGTCAAAATGCAGGGAGTAAAAGAAAGTCAGAAAAAGTATTTGTACTTTGTTACTTCCCCCCTGCTTTCATGACACACAACAGAACACACAATGAATACAAAATTTTCAGGGATTGTGAGCCTCCTATAGCCTCTTAATAGTGCTGCCTTTGCACTAGAGCGCTGCTTCAAGGGCAGGTCGTGGTTGATTTTAAGGGATGTAAGAACTAAAAAAATATACAAAATATACACCGTAGGCCTATATCTCAGTATTTATTTCTGGATAGAAAATAGAAAAAATAGAAAAAAAGAAGTTGCTATTTTTAACATTTATATTATTATTTAAGATCTAAATTTTAAAGAGCTGCTATAAGTCCAAGCTATTTTCAATCTTCAGTCTGTCTAAACAGCCTCGTTCTGCATTAGAAAAGTTCAAACAACCAAAGAGCTAATAGAACAATGAATTCTATTAAGTATGTCTGATTGTTAAAAAAAATGCATTATAGAGACTTTAGTACAAAATTGAGAATTGTATAACTCATCTCTGATTAATAATCTCTTGTTTTACACAAACTGTTATTGTGTTCACTGTTTGGGTTCATTGTACAGTTTATCAGTTGATATGAAATATCCATACAATATGTCACTTAGTAAGTTTACTCAATGACAGAAAAGGGCTCCCTTTAGGGGAAAGGTTGGGAACCACTGATCTAGAGAACAGAAGGGAAGAGAAAGAAAATCATATGTCTAGTGTGTTAGCAAACATCTGCTTCCTTCAGAGACAACTACACGTTGTTACACCTAGGGTTTATTTTTGTAGGGTCATTGGTTTTATTGGTCGTGATAACATTGTACTCCACAAATTCACTGCTGAGATCTCAGAATTCTATGAATTTGCTAAAGCTAGGTTCAACAGGGCAAGAAACGTGCACGACTGAGACTGTATATCTGGAGGTGACCAAAAATATCCCTAATAATCCCTCATTGAAAACTGTGTGAACAATTACATTAAGTAAAGTAGAAGTTGAAGCACGAAGTGGGTATGAGTTTGTTATTTTTCTACCAAATATTTTTGGATCAAATGTTATTATTACTGAAACAATGGCCAGAGGGATGAAATAGGAAAGTTGTAATAAACTGTAGGTTTTCTAAAAGGTGTGTACAGGCTGTTACAGGCGGTGTAATTGAATACAAAGTTAATGAAAGACGAGAATTTGATGCAAATTCTCTCTAGGGAGCACGTGTTAAAGCCCATGTGATAAAAGTACAGAGACAAGAAGAATGGGGAGGGGAAACTAGAGGAAAATAAAGAAAGAATTGGATATCCTAGTTTTTAGATCAACAGAGTTACACAAACACACACACACATACACATACGCATACACACACAGACACACTCCATACACACAGTGGGTATGGGCTGTATGTTCTTTGGTAGCGACAGAGTTTATGTGATATTGATGGAATATGGTCTAATTGTCCAACATGTATCAATCTGAATGCATGCTTAAACCTTTCAGTGGCAGTGAGAGCCATTGGGACTTTTTTATATTAAAGTCCCCCTCCAGTCAAAAACCTGTTTGTTCTTGTTCCTACAGTGTGACATATACATGATGTATATGCCAAGTTCGACACTAGAAGGATATTTTCACATTCATCTACTGAAAGTGCAACGTTTCTCTGTTCTGATTGAAAATCTGATTTTAAGGGACAGGTCTTGGTCCAGTATGCAACTTGT
>NW_023339674.1:27861976-27864395 GCF_004916995.1 Morone saxatilis
TGCACATACACTGAGAATGGACTGTACAGTGAAGTAAGAGACATCTTGTGTCCAGCAGGAATTACTTTAGAAATTAACAAAATTGCTGGAATTTTTAATGAGGTAGAAGGAGTAGATGATTTATATGGAAACTGAAAAAACAGATTAAACATTGTTCCAAGCAGAATATTGTATATGTGTCTTAATACATGTCTGGAGGGAATCTTTAATATTATTGATACAGTCATGAAGCTGATCAAATATTAGAGAATATTAGAGTCAAAAGTCAAACTTACCATCCACCATGTCTTGGCAGTGACATCATAACAAAGTTGCCACTTTACTGAGCTGTCTGCTTCGCTGCAGCCTCCTGGCGTAGCTGACATTGCCATGACAACAGGGGGGAACCGTCAAAATGTCAAAAAAACATGGCTTTGAAGTGAAAACAGGATGCGTGGTAAAACCAAGAAACTCAAGGGCTTTTGTAGTAGTATGGTGTTGTGCTTCTGTTGCTTTCCCAGCCTTTTCCTAGTTTGTTGGACAGGATCTTTGTGAGTTCAGTTCCAGTCCCTGTAGATCCCAGTTCTAGTTGACTCCTTACACAAAAAGAAAGTTCTTTATAGGTAAATTTTAATTGTAATTAATGAATAAGAACTTCAGCCTCAATAAAATTAAGGTCTGCTATGTTTTACTTTCAGTAAAATGAAAGAGCTTTACATAGATTCTGTTATTTAAGTGAACATTTAAAGATATTTCTGAAATCTGCGGACCTTCTGTGTTCCTTTAAAATAAGGTCCTCTTGGTTCAATGCATTTATCCAGTCTCGGAAACTCAGAAAACAGGTTATTCACTCACAGATGTTTTAACCACAGAGCTTACACAACTTACACCAAAAAATACACCTTTGAACTACAGTCATCCTGTCTAATTCAGCACCATTTCTTCAGTACTACTGGACACCCAAAACAATATTAGGTAAACATCAAAAGTCCCATGTGTTGCAGCTGTCCACTTATAGCAATTCACCATACACTGAGCTTCTTACCTGCCACTCTAAGCTGTGGTCCTCCTGCCTCCCACAGCTTCGTGTAATTCCTCTGCACACCACAGAAAAACTTTTACACTAAAAGATTTATACAGCAGCAAAAAACAAAATTCTTCTGGTTGGATCAATTTCAGATCAAGCAATACTTTATGTACTGCTTTTGTTAATAAGGCCTCTTTCTGATTGTCCCCATATATAGCTCTGTCCCACTGTCTTAGTCCTGAATAGATTCCAGTGTTGTTTCTCCAGCTCCTCTCAGCATCTGTCCAAGTCCAACGGTGTCTTCACAGAGGGACTCCCAGTTCCCAAGTCCAATCATGTTCCAGTCCCTCTGTATTATTTAAAGTGGAAAAAAGGCACCAGCCACCGACCAAACCAGCCAGCCAGCCACCCCCTTTCTTGATTCCAGTGGGCTGTCATTCTGAAGAGGCGGCTTAGGAACTAGCAGACACACACAGGCACACACACGCACACGTACATCAAATGTTTCTTACCAGCTGTGTAAACACACACATATATGTGTTTTTTCAAAATACTTTCATGATATAGTTTTTCAAAACACAAATATAAGATCAAAACTGTTTTTATCATGACATGGTCTGTCCTTGTGTCTGTCCACTGTGACTCAGTGGCCATTTCAAAATAATGGCACTGACCTTTCTCTGTTTGTCTCGCTCTCTCACTCTCTCTTTCCATCTTCCTCATATTCTCTGAACGGAAAGGGTTCTGCAGGGGATCTTAAATGTTTCTGTGACTGTGGATGAAGGATGAATCCTTCAGGGTGCCACTGAAAACCCTTCAAGAAAGCATAACATGTTCTAAATGACTTTGGTATAGTCCAGTAATACACTGTCAGGAACAAGCTAGCTATCCCTCCTTATTAATCCAATTTGTGAAAATCCAATAACTATGAAGTCAGAATCAGTTTGACAAAATAATCATAAAGGAACGCTAAATATTTTGAGAATTATGCTTGACTTTCTTATTAGTGTCTGAAGTACACAGCTGGTGTCAAGACATGGTTATCCTAGTTTAGCATTAAAACTGGAGGCAGGCAGTTCACCTGCTCTGTGGAGTGTTCAAAAATACACCTACCAACACTCTAAAGCTCACTAATTTACATGATATACTATTAAATCCATACAGAAACAGAAACGTAAAAAATTAAAGTTTGTTGTGGAGTTACGTGTTGGAACCATTAAAGTGGCTCTGATGCAGAGGCAGAGCGGGTCGTCCCCTAATCGGAAGGTTGTTGGTTCTGGTGCCACATAGGCATATAAGATATTTAACCCCAAATTGCTCCCAATGCCGTGCATCGGTGTGTGAATGTGTATGAATGCATTAGTTTCTGTTCGATGGGCTTTGCCATCGCTGTGTGAATGTGTGTGAAAGGGT
>NW_023339674.1:27864495-27868628 GCF_004916995.1 Morone saxatilis
AGACAGTTACTGCAAAAGAAATATGCCACATCAATATACTATGAAAATATGTAATAAATAAGCCATAAGCAAATCAAGATCAAGCCCACTTTGAGTTATTTGTGAAAGAAAGCTGTAACAGTGAAGTGTATATTAGTATATCACCTATAAAGAAAGAACGTGATAATAATCTAATTATTTATTAATTAAAATAATAAGGGGCGGCTCCTCTAATCAGAAGGTTCTAACCCCGGCTCCTGCTGCAACTTGTCAAAGTATCCTTGAGCAAGATACTGAACCCTGAATTGCTCCTGATGCTGTCCATCGCTGAGTGAATGTGATGTGAAAGGGTGACTGGGGTCATGATTAGTGTAAAGCGCTTTGAGGTGGTTGAAGACTAGAAAGGCGGTATACAGAGTAAGGTCCCTTTACCATTTACCATTTAATCTTGCAGGATGAATTATATTATTATATTATATATTATTATAATATTAAACAATTTTATAAGGAGAACGGTCTAGACATGCTCTATCTGAAAAGTGTAACGGTTTCACACAATTTTTGACATCATGTTGAGGGCTGGAAGGAGGGGGGTGGAGGGCCAGGCTGGCAGTTTGAGATTCCTGGTGTAGCAGAAACTACAGTGGGTGCAAAAAAATGTGAAAGAAGGAAGGACCTGCAAACTGCAAGAACCGACAGAAAGTTAGTCAAAACATTTTTCTTACAGCACCTTTAACTGACAAAGACCTCCTGCAGCTGTGTAACATATGACTGTTGTCTATCAGGAACACAGTCAGAAGTAGTGTAATGTTTATATAGAGGTTGTGGTGGGTTAGCAAAGTGTTACTGTGACATAGGAGCCCACTGTTTGTTTCCTGCCAACAGTCAAGTTGCTTTCCATGACTACTTTCATGACAACCAAGTCATTCTTTTTTTAACCAGGACTGCCCAGGCTCCCTAACCTTAACGATAGTTATTTTCACCCTAACCTTAATCATTCCCCAACCTGCACCGAGTACTGTCTGCATCTTAATCTAACCCTTGACCATAGTGGTTGCAGATCAGAAAATGCTCCTATAAATCTTTTTGTATTAGTGAATTGTATCATCTGAGGAGGCACTGGTTGGTGGCAGAGTCAGGCTGTTTGAGGGACAGGGGGGGGAAATTAAAAGGGCACCAGCATGCTGAAAGTAGTGATGCATTTATGGTGAAACAGCTTCGTAAGGGTTAGGACTAGCACCCTAGAGAGAACTATATTGTGTGTTGACCATTGGAATGGAACCATATAGGGCATTTATCAGTGGCACAGGTAAACTATATTGTCCTGTCAATACAGGCATCATATCCAAAAACACTGATATGGGTCATTCAACTAATGCACAATGAATAGTAACTTCTTACTAATCAGTTCTTTGTAAATCAACCAAGTCACAGTGTTTCACCCTCAGCAGAGAACCCTTGTGTAGAGGACCGGTGGTTTTTCAGAGTGTGGTGACAGTGTGGTCAGGTTAGTGTCTATGTCAGCCCACAGAGCTAGAGCCCTCTAGCTGAGGGCTTGAGGTCTCAGGATCAGACCAACCACAGCCCACAATGGAGAAGGTCAGGACTCCCCCACCAAATGTCACACTGCTGTTTTAGGCTTGCTTTTATTTGGCATAATTATTTATGGTAGCCTTGCTCTTCATTGTCCTTTTCAGTGGATTTTTACATTATATTTACGTCTGCAGGAGAGGAGAGGACTGAAACTTAAACTTGAGGGTTTAGCTATGTGAAACAACCCACCTCCCACCACACACATGCACATAAACCAAAACACAATCTTGTAATTAGTAGTGCAATCAATCAACTCCCATCTTTCCACCCCCTCAGTTAATTAGCCAATTAACCGCCCTCAGAGGTGTAAACAGCCAATCAGGCTTAAACACAGCAGCCCTAAACCAATCACAGTGACAGTCAATAAGAATAACAGAAGCTATAGATAAAATTACAGGACAGAATACACACACACACACACACACACACACCCCATTACCCCAAACCCTGAACAGACCTCACACTTGAATGACAGAGCAGAACAGCCCTTTGTCCTCTCTGTGGCTTTAAAATCTGCTGCACTTTTTCTGTCAATTCTCAACCTTGATCCATTGCTGCTCCCTCTCCACACCACACATGCTCCATAAAAACAGCTTGCATGTATGTTTAAGTTTAGTTTAATTGGAACAGCTATATTTAGTAGTTTAGCAAGCTTAGCAGACTCTGTTTAATTCAGTATCATTAAACAGAGATTGAAAGTCGGTTTGGACTTTATGTAACATTTTCTGTAAACTCTGATAGCTGTATGAACAGTGGTCATGGCTGGATCTATCTATTTAGGGGCCCTTTGGTTAGTAGTTAGTAGTAGTGAACAATACACAGAAGACCTATGATTATAACTGAGTAACTTTTATCTGACATATTCAGCAGTGAAGAACATGTTTAGTTATTAGTTTGTCAAAAAGGTCAAATGGGGGATCCAAGATGGCGGCGTGAAGTGCGGAGGTAGTGTAACCAGCTCCCATACAAAATCCTTACTTGCCCCCTGTCCTGAGTTACTTAATTACAGAAACGACTCCAGCTACATACTAATAAAAAACAACGCGGTTCAGCTAAAAATGCCCCCCAAAAAAGCTGAAACAGCGGCGAGGGAAGACAAAAGTGAAAAGCCCCCTCTGTCAGCCTCGGTTAGCGCCTGCACAGCTCACGCTGCTAACGCTAGCTCACCCAAGGGAAACACCGAGAAGCCGCCGGCCTGGTTTCACGAAGAAATGGAAAAAGGGTTCAACAAAATTCAATCCATGCTGGACCATAAACTGAACTCCCTACCCTCTCTGTGGTAACTCTTATCAGCGAAAACCGCGCACTGGGGCAGCGCGTTAAAGAGATTGAGGACGAGCAGGTTAGCCACACACAAAGCCTCGACTTCCTCCATAAAAGGTTGAGGACCATAAAAACAAGACGGAGGAAGAGATCAGCGGTCTTAAAGACAAGCTAGACGATCAGAGCCAGACGGCAGAATTTAAGGCTGGTTGGATTCCCGGAAGGTGTGGAAGGGAAAAACGCCATTGCCTTACTACATGAGTGGCTCCCGAAAATACTTGACCTCGAGACTGACACCCCGATCGAAATCGAGCGGGCTCACCGTACACTCCAGCGCCGACCCGATGAAGGTAACTTCCCCCGGGCTCTAGTTATCCGCCTTCTCCGGTTCACAGACGTACGAAAATCCTCGATGCAGCACAGAAGAAAAGATTGCTTAAGTACGGTAACTCAGACATCATGATTTTCAGGGACATGTCCACGGCTCTTTATAAGAAAAGGAAAGCCTTCATGCCACTGAAAAAAAAGCTACATGACAACAACATCTCCACCCTACCAATCTGGTCCTGGACCTCCCGGAGGGACGACACACCTTCACATCCCCCGCGTCGGTGGGACACTACCTGTGGAAACATGGGGGATGTGATGGCATGAATCCGTGACTGTCATGGTCTCTTTTGGCCAGAAAAGCGGCCACCACCACGCTCAACAGGCTCCATGTAAGTTAAACAGAGACCTGGAAGTGTATAATCTCTTTTGATTTTGCCTCGCCTAAAGACTGTTTGTTTAATGGACTGCAGTTAGTCACATACAACTCGAACTATGGCTTGGAAGTGTTTTTGTTAATTGTTTGAGTGGACTATAAACTGTTACATGTGAGATAGCCCAGGCCTGGGTATGTTCTATTTATCTTCCTTCTTGTGCAACTAGTCGCAGGTTGGATAAATTAAGGCCTGGCAGTATCCTCATTTCACCTTATTCTTATTTCACTTCGCCCAACCCTAAAGTCTACCTGTTTAACTGAATTTTCACATATCCTCTGTTCTGTAGGTAATTTGTAATGCTGTCAGCGACAAATAGTGTCACCTGAACAAACTTTCAGGATTTTTCAAGCCTTATTTGAGAGACTGTGGACACCTGCTTAGAGTTATTTTTCTGAATTTACAGTAGCGGAGTCCTCCTCTCACTACATTATATAAGTGAATTCTGGAGGTGTTTCATAATGGTGTTGTGGTCATTCAATTTTGCACTCCCTGACCTAATTTGGGTAGCTTGGTTACACCCGTTAGAGTAGTATA
>NW_023339674.1:27868728-27870505 GCF_004916995.1 Morone saxatilis
CCAGGAAGTCAGTCCTGGTCCAGTATGCAACTTCTACAGTGTGATGTAGAAACTTGAAGCCACCAGTGCACATCCACTGAGAATGGACTTTACACTGAAGTAGAAGACATCTTGTGTCCAGCAGGAAAACTTTGGAAATTGCACATTCATAGATTCTGGATTTTTTTATGAGGTAGAAGTAGTAATTAGATGCAAAAACATATCAGACACACATTGTTCGAAGCTGACTATTTGTATACATGTCTTAATACATGTCTAAGTTCTAAGTTTAGTATTATGAGGGATATTCATTAAGGCACATCTCTAAATGTAGTTAGCTAAACACTGGCCTACAATCTGAAATCTTGAACAGTTCATATCTTTCTCTTTTTGTATTTCACTCCAAGCGTTACGTCCACATTTTCAGCACACTGTTGACCTTTAAATTGGCAGAATGATACTTTCAGTAGTACTGGAACAAGCTAAAATTAGCTATAAGTGAAATTTACCTTCTGTCAGACCTCGGCCGGACAGGTTGAGCTGGCCGCTTTTCCTGGCTGCCTTCAGCAGACCGTAAGGAACAGTCGCTTCGGTCTTTTCCGCCTTGAAGCCCGCTAGAGAGTCCACCTTACCCGCTCTTTTGAAACGAGACATTGCTTGTATGTTTAGTTAGATATGGCCGTAGCACTGCGATGTGAGCGCTCATTTCCACACCCAGATTGTCCGTGTTCCGGCTGCCAGCAGCACGAATAATATCTCTTCCGGTAGAATTCTTCAGAATAAAGGCATTATCTCCTTAATCCAAACGGCCTTAAGACTTGCTTCAAACCTGCACAAAGTACAAGTCAAACTGTACTCTATCATTACACCATATTATTTGTCGTGATTTAAGACGTAACACCTTGTAATAAGTCATACATTAACACCTACATTATAGCCACTACCACAGATAGACTGTATATGGAACTTTAATTTTGTGTTGATTTTGGCGGCCCCTGTGGACAAAAGAGGTAGTGTTTTCACCGCCTCCTTTCATTTAATTCAGTCATTACATAGCCTTAGACACAGATTCAGAGCTAATCACAAAACAGTTTATTAAGAGTCTTAAATATGCTGATTTACAGATATGTCAGATCTAATCAATACATAATGATTAACAGGGTATTCGGAAGTTTCTTATGTATCTTATCATTATCTGCTAAAGACCTAGAGTCCATTCAGTTAAGGCAGCACTTCACTCCTGTGGCTACATATTACATAAAAATGATCCCAATGGCTTCCATGCACATGAGATATACAGATTTTACGTTTGAAAAAGAATTGAAATGAACACTGGTGTAGGATTGACTCTCTCTGTATCTGCAGGAACCCTGAGTTGAGGTATTGGTATTGATATATGGAGAGGAAAGGTTAGATCAGTGCATCTGTATACACAAGGCTGAATTATCCACCAGGCCCTCTGTGGATCTGAACTGGTAATACTATATGCACCACTACCATACAATATACACTCAAATGATAGGTTCCCACATAATTATACAATCTTAAAGTCTTGTAGAGTGGCTAAAGTTAAAATCTATTTTTTGGGCCTCCATTATTGCAGTTATATTGTTCTTACAAGCCATATATTCTGAAACAAAGTTGCAGGCTTCCTTTAGGCAACTTACTGTAACTGAAATGGAAATAAGCAAAAGGTTGATGGAAAAGCTTGATATGCAATACTTGGCTTATACAGCCCGTCATACTAACCTCTGGTGTAATATTGAATGATTTTTTATTTTATGTTAGCTTATTTTTA
>NW_023339674.1:27870520-27872038 GCF_004916995.1 Morone saxatilis
AACCCTGTATTACTTTCCCACCTTTGTATTTCAACCGTTGCACAGTAATTTCCCTCGGGCTAAATAAAGCTTCTTGAATCTTGAATCTTGAATCTTGAATCTAAAAAGCTTCATAGTGTGGTGGTGTGAATAAACACATTAACAGTTGGACTATTTATGGAAATTCAATCACTGTAGTTTCAGAGTTTAATGTTTTGTAGCATGTAGTATACAGGAATTCACAGTAGATAACACACACCCAGGTTGCTGTGACAACTTCCCTCTGGACTGTGAACTTTGACCCAGTTAAGAGTTAGGTGTGTGTAAGCTGAAGGTCCAAACCGAGTGTGTTTTCTGCATTAGTTGACGTGGTCCATTATATTCAGGATGGATCTGTCTTTTCTTGTGTTGTGTGTGCTACTGTCTGCCAGCTGCTCTGCCAACAAAGGTAAAGTTTTTCTGTTGTCTTTAACATTGCTCAAAACAGAAAAGGGTCATCTCAAATATGGCAGTGCCGTTTTATTCAGTTTTAAGCTGCAGCTGTAATGGCACTTCAAATTCCAATCTTATCTAGACTTTAATGCTTACACATCGTCTAACCATACTTCATCTTCATGGTATTTATTCTGAGAAATATGAAAATTGTGTGTGCGTGTGTGTGTGTTCGTTCAGGTGTGCAGACTGGCATACGAGTAGAATCAGGATCTCAGTCAGTGACTCTTCAGCCCTGGTTGGTGGCTCTGACCGCTGTTGTTGGTTTCCTCTTTATCGTCTTCACCATCATGATTGTTCGCAGACTACTCAGGAAGAACAGGTTGGGTATACACACACAGTCTCACACACACAACAATGCAGAAATTAATGTACATTCTTGGAAATTCCGTTACACTATATTACAAACAGCACTTTTCTATAGATCTGTAAAACCTGCCTTTGTTTGCTGAGCTGTATTTAAACATACTGTAAATATGAGATATCAAAGACATATTCATATTGTATTGGTATTGGTGTATATGCAGACTTGGAGAGTAACAGATTACATGTAACTGAGTTACATTATCAGGATGCAAAGAAAAGGTAACTGTCACCCACTACAGAAATAAGACTGTATTATTATTAGATTATTAAGCAGGATTACAATTTTAAAGCACATTAGTTTTTCAGAGCAGAGGACATGCTGTGGATCCTAAAAATCTTTCCATTTTCATTTCAAAGGATACATTGTTCTTTTGCCTTTTCTTTTCTTTTCTTTTCAATCATTTGTATTTGCATATTTTATGTTGAGGTAATCCAAAAGTAATGGAAAGCAATCAAGTTATGTAACTTTAATTTTTTGATACTTGGATTAGGTTTTTTTTTAACAAGTCATTACCAGTAGTAACTGCATTCAATTAAGTTTTAGACAGACAGACAGGTGCACGGCAACAACAGTAGCAACAACTACGCTAATAGTAGTGACTGATGATGATGAACATGAAGAAGACGATGACAACAGCAACGATGGGGGACAACGAGCAGCGACAACAGCAACAATAGTAA
>NW_023339674.1:27872138-27875672 GCF_004916995.1 Morone saxatilis
CCTCAACCCCACTTCCACTCCTCCCTTTTTCTCATCCCCCCATTCTCACTTGGCTCCGTTCCATTTGGTTATCCCACATTAATCTCCTTCCCATCTACACCCATCTTCTCCCAACCCACCTTCAGTGAATAAATGCACAAAGTGGCAGCCAGTAGGCTTCAGTGTGTAGGGATATAGACTTGGGAACCGTAGGGTTCGCGTTCACACTATGGAGATCAAAAATATGGCAGTGTGAACTGGTAGCCTGGAGAGGTGCCAGTTTCACCTTCCTGTGTACTGCTGAGGTGCCTTGAGCAAGGCAACGTATACCCCCGAAACCTGGCTCATGAGGCGCTGTATGCGGGCAGCCATCACTCAACCATCTCTCCTACATGTGCAATGTAAGTGTCGATTGTCAGCTGGTGTGTGTGTGTAGTAGAAAAAGAGTGAAAAAAACAATTTCCCCTATACGGGGATCAATAAGTTATATGTTCATCTTCTTCTTCTTCTACTGAGCTGCTGGAGAAGCGTTACAGGCGAAGAGTACTAGACGGTAGCAACAAGATATCAGCAAAATAAATATACAATATATGATAGAAAAAAATAAGGACTATAAATTAAGATATACATATGCAATTGCAAGTAAGAAATGGTGTGCAAATATTTTTGAAGCAGCTGACTGAAAACGATAACTGTACATTGTAGAAATTAAATATAAATAGATTTGTGCGTTGTAGGGTGTGAGTTTTAAACGAAGTTCTCTTAGTCGCTGTGGTGGCTGTGGTAGGTGTACTTGGTATTTTATATATAGGCAGCTGTGGAGTTTGATGGTTGATGGTACAGAATAGCTCCAACGCGCTTTGAGGCTCGGGGCTGGTCCCAGTTCTGTGTGGATAGAAAGTGCTCCTGAGCTGCCTCCAGCTCAGTGTAGAGAGGATGACAGGGGTTGTCCATGATGGCTTTCAGCTTCCCTCTTATCCTCTTCTCAGTCACAGCCTCCACACTGTCCAGCTCCATTCCCACCACGAGCTGGCTTCTCGTAATGACCAGGATGCTTGTGGAGGTGATCGGGGGGTGTCAGTCCCCAGGTCTGAGCAGTATCCCTCCCCTGTCCTCTTGGGAGTGGACAAGAGAGGGAGCTGCGGGGTGATTGGTGGAGGAGGGAAGGGGTGCAAGGGGGTGGGAGAGTGGGTGTAGTGGGGAGAGGTTTGTGGGGTGGACAAATGGAGAGAATGGGGGGATGGAGAAAAGGGAGGGAGTGGAGGGGGGTTGAGGGGGAAGAGGGCAGATGAGGGGGGTGGTGTTAATGTCATCTGGGTAAAGAAGGGGGAGACAGGCTGTGGAGGAGGAGGGTGGGGTAGCCAAGGTGTGAATGGGGGTACCCGCGGAGGGGGAGGGGTTTTTTAAGTCAAACCTGTCAAAAAGCAGGTTTAATTCGTTCGCCCGTCCCTTTGTCAAACCTACTGACCTTTTCAGGCCAGTAATGCTCCATGTTGGGTTAGGGTTATGGCTCTACCTTGTTGAACCCCCATGTATCCCAGTTTAGTCTACAGTAGCCCTGAACAGACGAACCTTATGCTGGCTGAAGACAGTAGGGATCGATACAGATACTAATCATTAGTAATCAGGATAACCCATACCAATATTTGGAACTGATGTAAAATTACAGTAAACGTGTGTGTATTTGTGTAATCATCATATTAAAACTTGTCTATCAGTCCCTCAGAAGGTGTATCGTCTAAACACTGACACACCAGAGGAGGCCCAGCAGGATGTGTCCTTTGGAGAGTCAGATCGCTGGTGGGAACAGACAGATCTTACCAAACTGCTGCTTTCATCCAATCAGCTTACACAGCTGTCTGATGACATCAGACTACTGCCTGGACTCACTACATTGGATGTAAGTAACGCATCCACCAAGTAAAACAGAAAAAACAAAACAAAAAACAAAAAGTCCCCCCTGTGTGAGGAATTTTACTGATTTATTTTTTCCTGCTACCAGTTTGGACTTCTATGTTCCGGTTCATGTATGCTAGTTGTATGGATGGTCCTGGCAACTAATCTTTCTGTTGATTAAGCGGAAATTTAAATTCAGAGTAGTCGACTATTAAATTAAAAAAAACACATTGGAAAATAGTCAAAATTGACCACAATTTATTTGAAAAGACTAAACATTGTCTGAAAAAAATGCTTGTATTTTAACAGCTATGTAAAAATGTTATTCATCAAACAATGTCATCTTGTCCAAAACACTGACATACCACACTCAAGCTACCGTCTTTCCCACTCGCTGGTTGAATTGTGACTGTCTGCCAGAGCTGCTCCCTTTACTGGCTGGTGTCTGTTTAACATCTCTGCAACAGTTAACTGGTTTTGTATAATGAATGCCTACATTTATAAAATATTTATAATAGTTCAACCAACTAATATTTCTCTAACCGACTAGCGAGGGTAGCAACGTTTTAACAACTAATTAACTAATTGCACACATCCCTAGCTAGTTATTGTTATGTCTGCTTCTGCCTAGCCTGAATAAAAGCTGGTTAAAAAGTACAGCTAATTCTGAAAATTGGAGAACAAACTGAAATGGTCTTAAAAATGCAAATTCACTTGAATTGGTGGGGCCAAAATGAGTAGACTGTTATCACCAGGCCAGTTCTCAAATGGGAATTAGTGTGGAATCTCTGTCTATTATGGATGCCCAAGGGGCGTAATCAACAGGCGCAGACCAAAATGCCTCTGGATGCAAATGGATGGACTTTCAACCAATCAGAGCAATGATGTAGCATAGTTGGTAAATTTAACTTTAAATCCAATTTGAAGTATGGCCGAGACATCCTTCTTATTAACAAAAGATTTAAGTACAGTTGCTCTTTAGAGAAAATATACAGTCTAGTTCGTTTATTACTGACATGACAGCAGATTTAACGGAAACAGATCCACATCAGTGGCAGCCATCTTTGTTATTTACAGAAATGCAGCCAATGAGGCTCCGCTGTTAAATATAAATGTTTTTAATTGGACCCACCAGGTCAGGTAGAAATCTGTTCAGATTTGTTTAGTTTCCAGGCTACAAAATGCCTGCCATTATGAAAACAAACAAGGCATGAGACAATATATAAATTTCATGTCACAATTATCTTGGCCAAAATAATTGCAATGTATGATATTATCAAAATAATTATGAAAATATACTTCATACTTTAAAATGGCACTAAAATATACTGAAATCACTTATCCTTACATTTTGAAACAGATGTATTTTTTGCATCACAAATAGGCACCTCACCTTATAAACAATAACATATATTGTCCCATCCCTAATTCAAATGTAATGTATTCAGGGGCATATATCCTCAACACACGCTTTGGAGCTTTTACCGGTGCAGGGTTATCTCCCACATCACTTTGTTTCAGAAACCTTACCATTTTGTGTCATTGCATCAGTGGGAATGTTAGATGGTAAATAGTAAATGGACTGTATTTGTATAGCACCTTTTTAGTCTTACAAAGCGCTTTTACACTACATGCCACATTTGCCCTTTTACACACATT
>NW_023339674.1:27875715-27876227 GCF_004916995.1 Morone saxatilis
ATTCACACACCGATGACGCAGCATTGCAGCTAGCTAACAGTGGCAAAACACATTTGTCTTTACCCGATCATGTGTTGTAATTGGTGTAGTGATATTCACATGTAACTGGTCAATAAAATAATGCATTTTAATTTAAAACTTTTTATTTTATTATTATTTAGATATAAAAATAACTTGCCAATAACAGAAAAACCCACAACCCACTGGTTGAGATTATTTTAACTCCAGCTGTTGAAAATGGCCATTTTGCTCTCACAGCTCCATGACAACCAGTTGAGCAGTTTGCCCAGTGCTTTGGGAGAACTGCAGGAGCTCCAGCAACTTCGACTCAGGTACAGACACACATACACACACACACACACACACACACACAAACACATGTATAGTGGTAGATACAGCACTAATATTTGATGTACCCAAGCTTTTGAATTGAATTTATTTTAAAGCATTATGTGAAGATGATTTTTTTGTCATATGATTCAGATTCAAAAATTAAAGGGGAACTTGGCAAC
>NW_023339674.1:27876327-27883412 GCF_004916995.1 Morone saxatilis
CTGTTCCGGTGAAAATGGTGATCTGATCTAGAGCCAGTGTTTGGTTTGTCCCTTCTGGGCTGCTGTAGAAACATGGACTCCATGGAAAGCTCATTCTAAAGCTAACACAACGATTCTTATTTGTAGGTGATTATACACTAAACCTGGACCTTTTTAATGTAATATTTAACATTTACTCATTTAAATGTCACATATTCATAAAATCATAAACAGGGTCTAATGTTTATGATTTTATTTTGTGATATGTTATATATTTAGTTGCATTGTGTACTTACTGGTGATAGACTGATTGTTCACAAGGACTAACATGAATGTTATTTTATCAGATAGTTCAAAATAGATAAATAATCAAGTATGAGTAAGTACCTTTTATTTGTTGATTGTATAATTGAATATGTAATAAGAAATTTTCCATGTAGTCATTTTATATAAACTATTTATCAAATTTACAGAATATGTGCTATATCATTATCTGAATATGAAGATTTTGCCCCACAGTGTCACTTTGTAACTCTTCAGTACATTGGGAGCGACAATAAAAAACAGGACCAGAGCTGAAAGACTGAAAGGGAACACTTTTTATCAGAGTGTATGTACATGGAACCAATACAGATATTCCTTCATATCCATTATACTTTATTTCTAGTTTGAATTGCATTCATAATGGTCTTAAAAAATCTTAAATTCATCCAGTAAGTAATTGGTACTTTTAATTGATTTAGAAGAGCCTCGATAGCAGCATCTGTCTTTAGTAGTTGCCGTTGGTATTACTTCTCTTTGGTTGATAACATCATTATTCCTGCCTGCGGTGCTCATTGGATTGGATTTTTCAACTGAGAAACCGCTGTTTGATGTCATTATGCCAGACCAGAATCAGTTAACTTGGTGGAGTGGGTGGATTCAGAGGCCCAGACCCAAGCAGCTAGACTTTTAATTCAGCTACATAAATCACAGAGTGGGACTAATTACTGAATGAATGAATGTATCTATTCATTATAAAGTAGAGTAACATCTAACGTGTGTTTCCTTTGCTGTGGGGCCAGTCATAACCAGCTGAGATCACTGCCAGTGGAGGTGTGTACTCTAAAAAACCTCTGCAGCCTCACACTCAAGCAAAACCTGCTGGAGAGCCTGCCAGAGGAACTAGGACAACTGGAGAACCTGACTGAGCTGGTAACTAACACATACTGTATGTAGCATATTACACTCCCACCAGACTCTTCCAACTGTGATGTGTGACTGGCTGACAAAGGTGTCCTTTGCTGTGTTTGGTTTAAGGACCTGTCCAACAACCATCTGAACGACCTTCCCTCCAGTCTAGGCCGTCTTATCTGTCTGCAGAAACTCAACCTGTGTTACAACAAGCTGAGCTGTCTGCCTGACAGCCTGGCCCAGCTCACAAGTCAGTCAGTTTTTTTACATGGCTGCTTTTGACGTACCATTAATGATCAAATAGTGGCTTTAATTTACCCCTACAGTAGAAAGAACCAGGCCTTAATTGAAATATGCTTATTATTATAGGAAGAATTTATTTTTTTATTTATTAGGGCCAGAGCACCACCCGGTATGAAAGCGCTGTTATATGAAAGGAATTATTATTATCTTTAACATCAATCACATTTTTGAGGGGCTAAAGTTATCATGTCCAGACTTAG
This sequence comes from Morone saxatilis, assembly GCF_004916995.1. Lineage (NCBI taxonomy): Eukaryota > Metazoa > Chordata > Actinopteri > Moronidae > Morone > Morone saxatilis. The sequence continues at coordinate 27,877,983 of NW_023339674.1, forward strand.
AAAAGAGTCACTTTGAGCCATACCCTCAAGCCAACAGAAAATCTGCCATTTTTAATGTAGTGGTCATTTTTGGCATTTTACATTGTACTTTAACAAACTCTTCCTAGAGAATGAATCAGATTGACTTGAAATTAGCCCAGTCATACTTGGATACACTCCTCCTAGAGGGTTGAGCAGGTCCACCTCAAATGGGGTCATTACCCACTATTTATAGGTTATGTTTCAGTATGTTATTACAAAAATGTAAAATTATCAGTATCAGCCATGAGAAGCAGCTTATCTGTCATTTTATCGGCTGAAAATAAATCCCTACAAGAAAGTAGTTTGACCTCAGTTGGTTAAGAAAAAATGTAAAAAGTGCTGTTGGTTAAAGTGCTTGACAAACTCAATTTAATAAATAAATTAAAAAACTGCAGCATTTAAATGTTTATTTAGAATTTGAATGTCAATGTTATGAATAAAGCAGAGCAGATTACTACTCCCTTGCTTCAAACTTCCCTTCCAAGTGAAAATTAGAAACTAGGGTGGCCACAAAACGTGTGAAAAACATGAATGTATGTAGAGCCACTGTTCTGCATAGGTCTCCATTTAAAGTGACCTGCAGCGTCTGTAGATGTAGAAAGGCACAGAAGAAGAAAAAAAGTAGGTGTGAGACACTTAAAAGTCTCGTATTTCCTTCTTTGAAAAAAAAAAAAAAATGACTTGCTGCCTGTTTGCTAACTTGATTTACAGATGTTAAGCTGTTGGACTGCAGCAATAACCAGCTGACTGACATTCCTGCCAGCCTATCAGAGATGCTCGCTATGGAGCAGCTCTACCTCAGGCACAACAAGCTCTGCCTCCTCCCAAAGCTCCCTGCGCCCGTGCTGAAGGTAATCCTAGCAACAGTTCAGTTCAGTTTTATCTGAATAGCACCAAATCATAAAAAAAGTTATCTCAGGACACTTTTCATATAAAGCAAGAGAGTAGTTTTCTAGTGGGGTAATAGGGTACTATGAACTCAAGGTACGAAGGTGTCTGCCAGTGAAGAGCTTTGTAGGTGAGGAGGAGGATTTTAAATTCTATTCAAGAATTTCACAGGGAGCCAATGCAGAGAAGCTAATACATGAGAAGTCCCTCCTAAATGTCACACACTGGACCTCTAAAAGTAGTTCGTATATTATGGCTTCAAGAAATGTAATTTTGCATATATGTTCATCTGTGTGTGTATGTGTGTAGGAATTGTACGTTGGGAACAACCAGATTGAGCAGTTGGATCCGGAACAGCTGGCCTGCCTGACAGCCATCTCTCTTCTAGAACTACGAGACAACAAGATCAAAACCCTTCCTGAAGAGATCACCTTACTGAGCACACTCACACGCCTTGACCTTACCAACAATGACATTACCACGTATGTTACTGGACACCATGACACCATGACTACCTAAAGCAGAAAACAGCCAAACTCACACCATGATTGAAATATCCAGTCAGTAACAAATATGTTCACAGCGATTTCACAGGGTGGATTTTAGACATTTACGTACATATGCACTACACTATTTATATTTTTATATTACAAATTATTTCAGCATGATGGGACATGTAACCATGCAGGCCCACTGCATTGGTATAAGATAACAGCTAGTATAGCTGAGTCTTCCAGATCAGTCATTAGCAGCTGAGACTTAAATATCTACCTCTAGATACTGTCATCACCTGAGTACCAGGTACCAGGTATTTTCATGTGAATTGTATTGTTTTCTGTCAGTCTTCCAGCTTCTCTCAGCCTGCTGCCCAATCTGAAGGTGTTACTGTTGGAGGGAAACCCTTTACGAGGAATCAGGAGAGACCTGCTCACTGTAGGTGACACACTGAGGACAAACACACAGCATGGATGGTAAAACTGATGGGTGAAGATAATGCAGTGGTAGTACAGCCTGTACAAATACTAGCTGAAATCACAGTTGCTGAAGACAATTGTTTTTCACTTTCCTAAGAAGTAGATGCCGCAGTGCAGGGTTTTAGAGACTGACTGAAAATTAGTGAACTTTTGAAAATATACCTTTTCTATGAATAGAATATTTAAGTTAACTAATATAGCATGTACATTGTCAACCAACTCTAGTTGACATTGCTGAATATAGTACCACAAGCATTTTTTTCTGCATGATATACCAAAAAAAGTTTTCAAATCAGCGCTGATCGGATAACATAAAAGCCACTACTGATATGTATTGTATGTACTGTATGTACATATCAGTATGTATCTAATAGTCGACCAAACCATTAGTCGATGAGAAGAGTCTTAGTCGCATACTTTTTATTAGTCTGATAGTCACAGAAAAACAACATGAAACTCTGTTTGGGAGCTGCACCTTGTCAACGGGACGAAAGTATCAGGATTGTAACGCTGGAAGTCTCCTACCAATGCACTGCTACATGTGTTAACTGTATTAGCTGCTGCCACTTACTAATTAGCGATCCTGTTAGCTGACCGTACCCAGGCTGTGAGCTTGAAGTACCATGAGAGTTTTTTACACCACTAGCACAGGACCTTTGACTGCAGGGAGGAGTAGGAGTGCAGGGCCAGAATGAGTACTATAGCCAAAGTTGGGCAAGCAGCAAGCGGTCAGGGATAGCCCTAGACTATACACTTAACTGTTCGCTAAATCATTAAGATGAAACACATTTGCCATTAAAGACTGCGGTCTTCTCTGTAAGATTCTATCATACAGCTTCTTATTTAAGAAAAGTTACTATTTGACAGCTTTAAAATGCAATGTTTGTCACAAATCCCTTCAATAGTCAGACATTGCACATTGCATTTTAATAGAAGTAAACCTATAGGATCAGATTTGTGTCAATAAAATCGAACAAAACTTCTTAAAAAGAAGTAGAATTTGAGAAATACGTTCAGGGGAGTAAAACAGTTTTGGTGGATAAAATGTCTGGTACACACACAACATACATCATCAGTACTTAATTACAAAAATCATTTATTTGCAAGTTGAAAATTTCAATGTTTTAATTTCTCTCTCAAATTTTTTTTTGTTTGATTACACTGGCACAAATCTGATTTTATACAAACTAGAAATGATAACGGTTCACTGCAGCTGTAGTAGTCGAGAAGTTTTGAGATGGAATTTCAGTGACATAGTTCCATGCAAAATTATAATGTTCTCACTGCTTCACTAGAGCAAACATTAATACTAATATTCAAACTTCTTACACTCCTCCTATGTTGTCCTCATCACAGAAAGGAACCAATGAGCTTCTGAAATATTTAAGAGGACGAATTAAAGGTACAGTTCACTTTTCTTTTTTTGCTGACTTGAAATAGTTTTGTCCACTGCACCTAAAAGGGCTGAAATGGTTCCAGTAAAGTGATGTTCACCACCATTGATCAGTGGCCTTGTGTGAGTCATGTTAAAGACTTTTCATTGGCTTGCAATGGGCAATAAAGTTTTCCTGAATTCAATTTTAAATGTTTCATCAAAGGTCACTAACCAAAAAATTCGGAATGATTTCTTGACCAGTTAGTCCGAATGTCTGTTTCACAGCAGCAACAACAGAAAACATTTCACTAACTAGCTTTTTCTGAGCTTTTAACCACATCTCAAGGTGTTTATCAGTGATGAGAGGATGATGAGAATCCTACCTTCTGACCAGGACACACATTGTTAAATCAACAGGGACTGCCATAAGCATCCCAGTGTGAGAAGCCATTGTGAAGCAGGAATATCAGAACATCTAACCAACACTTACTAAAAAGCGTTCAATAGCTTAAGATCTCTACTGGTATACCCTTAAACAGGACTGACTCACACTACCTCTGCTGCTGGCTACCATGGTTAAAATGCAGAGTTAAACTGTCTAAAGTTTGACTGTTTTTCACTTAAAAGGATTCCAACACTGAGCAGGATATTCCACAAAATGATTTCATGTAAAGGGGGGGAAACCTCTGCCGATGTACGGGTTACACCTTAAAGCAGAGAGATGCACCTTGCTTTACTGCCAGTTTGATCCCAGGCCAAATACATTAGTCGCAGTGTGGGTGTCCCTGGTACCCGAGATGGGGCTCATACATACAACACTACCTAACAAGACTAATAAATACTAATAAAAACACTCATAATGACCAGCCGTTTATTTCTACAATGGGAAAAGAATTAATGAAGTTTGAAGTCATAGTTCGTTGAATAACAACCCAAAATGCATTTTGCTTTTTTTGTACCATAACTTATTTAGTATTGAATTGTTGTAGTTGAGTAAGGTTGTATTTTTTATGTAAATTTGTTAAATGTTTAGAATGTATTTCAAGACAAGACTGTGAGACAGCTGCGATTGTGCTGCTTGTTTTTTTATTTTTTCTACAACAACATAATAATTTTCACAATCGAATGTCCAATCATTTTCACAATCGAAAGTCCGTTATTTTTTGCAATTTGATTATATAATCTAATTTTTATAATACCTTATAGTTACAATAATATACTTCTCACGTTATAACATGATATTAAACCATTTTTCTTTTTCTTGCATAGCAGCTATATGTTGCCGTAAAATACAGTGTGAATTATTTTCTCATGATATGTTTCATGCTGGTCTCCCATACTTATTTGTGTGTGTGTGTGTCTGTGTGTCTGTGTCTGTGTGTGGTTTGGTTTGCAGAGGAGCCTGACGGAGCAGATGAAGGACCTACAGCCCTGACGTTACCCAGCCAGGCCACTATCAATGTACATCACATTAAAACACTGAAGTTTTTGGTGTACAGGTTAGTGATACACAGTTCGGTCTGTATTTTCAAGAAAAATGGTGGCACCAAAATAATCTTTTCATGTGTTACTCTTTTGGTTACATTTATTTGCAACCAGTAGACTGACAAATCTGGTGACTCACTTCATCAAAGCATGGTGATACACACTTGTCAGTTCATTACTTGGACATAATATAATGGTAGTATTTGTATTTGCTGTGTAATTGTTAACAGTAGCCTCTCATACAGCTGCCGTATTGGTCTTGTCACATGAAGCAGCTGATCCTGTCAAACTTCTTTTTATTGATGTTCCCAGATCTCAGTAATTACCTTTGTGACTGCAGTTAGTCCATGTTGTAATAAGCTGCAATGATACATGGTTGGATATTAGTCTTCATTGGTGTCAGCACTAAGGCAAATGTCACATTACAGTCATTTGATTCAGTGTTTATATCAAAATGTAGCTCAAGGTTTGAGAAATTAGTTGTTGTTAGTTACACTCTAGTTACTCAACGAGTTAGAGTAACTCGACTGTAACTTTGTATGTTTTTGTGTTTAGTGAGAAGCAGGCATTGAATATTCCAGATGAGCTGTTTGATGCTGCAGCAGATCAACTCATTACCACAGTTAACTTCAGCAAGAACCAGCTGACCGCCATACCTCCCAGGTACACAAACAAACACACACACAC
>NW_023339674.1:27883512-27889958 GCF_004916995.1 Morone saxatilis
AGCTCAAACTGCTGAAAAAGTTAATGCTGGTTCTGATAGAAAGGTGTCAGAACACACAGTGCACAGTTTGTTTTTGTATGGGGCTGCGTAACACTATACCACCAGGGTGTCCAGGTGGTCATAATGTTATGGCTGATCGGTGTATATAGATCAATAAATATAGACAAGAAGAAGGAGGAGCTGTTGGCACAATGATAAATGGAAAGTCACTTCATCAAACAGGAGACAGACTACTAATTATGAATTGAATGTTTTATTGTATACAGAAACTGTTCTTATTTTAAGAGTGAACACCAAACACACAGTTTGCAGTTGGCTGACTGTTAATCAGCTGTCAAAACACATTAGAGTTTTATAGCAGTCGTGTTGTTTTAACAAGCACTTTGTGACTAAGGTTCTAAAAGGTACTTCTTACTGAGCTTGGACTGGGCCATATACTACACAATTATAAAATTTAACTCCTCTAATTCTCAACCAAAGTGTCTTGTCATTGGTTATTTTCAGTCACACAGGCATCAGTCTGAATCAGTTTGTCCAAAAATATTCATCACGTTCAGACATTCAACATCTAAAACAAACCAGATCACTGTAGCTACATTGATTTTGATTGTTTGTTTTAACAACTTCAAAAGGCAGAAGACTGTCTAATGACATCCCGACTGTGGACTTTAAATTGAAAGAATTTCAAACCCAAATAAGATCTTTGTTGATCATGGTGGCGGAGCTGTCAGGGGTCATGTAGGAATGCGGCTGCGGAGGTACTCCAACACTGCATCTGTTCCTTTGGCCACGATGGCTGCTCTGGGTGTGCGGAAAGGATTTCCCTCCAGACTGAGACACCTAAGGGTCAACACAGGCTTTGCTTTACTCAGTATGTGGGATTTCTGTATTATTTATTTTTTTAATCCAATTTTCACCTTTTTACACAAAACACAATACAAAACACAAATAAATTCCTAGGTTTTTGAATTATCCTTCCCTAAACATTATTAAAAAGACAGCTTGTGGTCAGAGCAGTGCCTTCACTCTACCTTATTTGAGGAAAATTGGATAAACACTGGGGTCAGTTACATCTCATGATGAGAATGATTCCTGGAATGCAGTGGACCTCTATCACATAAACAGTGGGGGACAGCAGCTGGTGGTGTACTGCAGTGAGGGGGTTCAAACACAAACATATGCTAGGAGAAGGTAAAGGAAGATAGTGGAACCCATACCTGAGGCTGGTACACAGGCCCAGTTCAGGGGGGATGTTCAGGAGGTCATTGTTTGACAGATCCAGCGTTGACAGATGAGTCAACCTCATGAGATGACAGGGGTCCACCACACCCACCTGGTTGTTACCGAGCAAAACCGTCTCCAAGGAAACCATCTGATAGAGGACTTCAGGGAAAGACTTGAACCTGTAATCAGCACAAGGACTCTTGAGTTGATAAACTGTGTGAGACTGTCCAGCTGACTGAGCCACTGTAGGTGCTTTCCATCCTCACTCCTCCTGCCGTCACTGAGGATGTTCCAACCCCTAGGGGGGGTACCTGAGTTCAGAGCGAGGGACCACTTGTGTGTCCTTCTGAGAAGTTCTCAAGAATAACTGTTAATGAATCATAAAACACTTTTCTATTCGTCTTCTTTGCTGTTCCATGTTAATATTGGTTGGCTCATTCACAGAAAAATAAGCTTCTCCAAAAAATGTGTCATGTTTTTTTCCTCAATAATAAAACCAATTATTTTATCTACTACTATGATTTCTATTAGTCATATTCACACCTAAATCTATATATTATTGGAGCAGCAGTCATCAGGTGTTTTTCTTTAAAATGGAATTCCTTCCACACATTTTGGGGCAGCTGACATGCTGCGTGTCATGAGTTATTGCTGTCTGCATAAAAATGATCCTCCTCAATCAGTATCTTACAGAGCTCCCCTGGGGTCAGCTGAGAGACAAAAAAAAGAAAGAAAAAAAAAGAGCCGTGTGTTAATAAGTACTTTCAGTGTACAAATTCGTTATATAATCTGAACTCTCAGATTCTTTGCAAACCACGGGCACAGATTTGCCGTCTGTTCCTAGATCTGTAAAACATACTCAAGGGCGCCCAGGGCTGGTAGCTAGCAACAGGAGGCCTATGACTTTTAGCCAGGATATGTCACTATACAATAAAAAAAAAAAGCTGCAGTCATCTAGAACATTTACATACATTTTATATCTGTATTAGACATCCTAATGAGTCATTTAAAATACTTGTACCCCTAAATCAGAGGTCTCAAACTCAAATTGTTTTGGGGCCACTACTGGTATTGTCATTTCATATTATATTTCTATTTCTATTTCTATTTTTACATTTTACTTATATGTATATACCTATACATACATTTCTATTCTTTATGTTAGATATTATTCTTCAAGGTTGTGTGAGTAGAACAACTGTAACAAACAAATTTCCCCCCAGGGATCGATAAAGTATTTCTGACTGTGATTCTGATTGATAATTGCTGATTTGAGTACTCTCCAGTGAATTGACTACATTTAACTACAGTTTTCCTCTAACAGTAACATTAATTTGGCCACAGCCCATAAGTAACATTTCAAATTAGGTAGAGTGTATTATATTTTACAGAAAAAAATTTCATTTTTCACAGCCTATTAAAAGAAGAAGTAGAAAGTATTTGTTGCGCATACAATTTTCATTGCTGTGGATGTATTTATTAACAACAAGACATTTGTGTCTCAGAAGTGGCACAGTAAGTGTCGGCAGAGGTGAACTGTTGAAATGTTGGACTGGAAATAACTGGAGAGGAATATGGCATCAATTCTGCTTTGACTGGAACTCACTCAGGATTAGAACTTTATTGACCCATGTCCAATGACATACACTATATGGACAAAAGTATTCGGCCGTCTGACATTATACCAACAGGGACTATAATGACATTGTATTCAATAACATATACTTAAATATGGAGTTGGCTGCCCTTTTGCAGCTATAACAGCTTCCACTCTTATTGGAAGGCTTTCCACAAGATTTTGGAGTGTTTATGTGAAAATTTGTGCCCATTCATTCTGTAGAGCATTTATGAGGTCAGGCACTGATGTTAAACGAGAAGGCCTGGCTCGCAATCTCTGTTCCAGTTCATCCCAAAGGTGCTCAATGGGGTGGAGGTCAGGGCTCTGTGCGGGCCAGTCAAGTTCATGTCATGTTGGAACAGAAAAGGGCCTTCCCCAAACTGTTGCCAACAAGTTTGAAGCATAGCATTGTCCAAAATGTCTCGGTATGCTGAAGCATTAACATAGCCCTTCACTGGATGATAAGGGGCCTAGCCCAAACCCTGAAAAACAGCCCCATACCATTATCCCTCCTCCACCAAACTTCACAGTTGGCACAATGCAGTCAGGCAGGTAACGTTCTCCCGGCATCCGCCAAACCCAGACTCGACCATCTGACTGCCAAACAGAGAAGCGTGATTCGTCACTCCACAGAACACGTTTCCACTGCTCCACAGTCCAGTCACGATGCGCTTTACACCACTCCATTCGACACTTGGCATTGGACTTTATGATGTACGGCTTGCATGTAGCTGCTCAGCCATGGAAACTCATTCTATGAAGCTCCCGCCGCACAGTGTTTGTGCATACATTAATGCCAGTGGAAGTTCTGAACTCTTCAGCTAATCAGCAGAGCGTTGGCGTCTTTTACGCACCATGCACCTTAGCAGTCTTTGACCCCACTCTGTGATTTTACGTTGTCTTCCGCATGGTGGCTGAGTTGCTGTTGGTCCTAAACGCTTCCACTTTCTAATAATATCACTTACAGTTGACCGTGGAATATCCAGCAGGGATGAAATTTCACAAAGTCTTATTGCAAAGGTGGCATCCTATCACACTACCGCACCTGAAGTCACTGAGCTCTTCAGAAACGCCCCTTTTGCATTACAAATGTTTGCAAAAATGGAGACTGGGCATGGTTAGGTGCTTGAACTTTATACACCTGTGGCAAGGGGTCTGATTGAAACACTTGACTTCAATAAATAACATGTGTGGCCAAATACTTTTGTCCATATAGTGTATATATACACAGCACATCTCATACAGTACCCGCATTAACTTGTTTGCCAATGTGAATATACAAAATAAACATTAATTTTCAACTGTCAGCAGTTAGTATCAAATAAAGAATTATCACAATGTCAAATATAGATATAAATTTCTTATTGTGTAGTGACGTGTTCTGGCCCAAAGCCGGCCTACTGCTGCTGGCTACCAGCCCAGTGTGCACGGTGTATAAATCTGTGATCACACGGAGTACAAATTTACACATAGCTTTTTTTCCCCCCTCAGTTGACCCCAGGGGCTCAATAATATCTTCCTCCATATCTCTAAAATTCTCCTAGGGAGGAGCTAAGATGAGGGAAAGAAATGTGAGTGAGGAGCCATGTTGGCACAGGTCACACCGGAGCTCCTAACATAGACAACATGACATCAGGGGTTTCATATTCATTACAATTACCGTTAGGATTTAATCTGGAGTTTAACTGGTCCTGAAACAGTGAGTTACCTGTTGTAATTGAGGATAATGGAGCACAGTTTATTTAAGCTCTTCATTTCAGGTGGTAAATTGCTCAGCTGGTTGTTCCTGAAAGAAAAAAAGGCAGGAATACATAAATACAACATTAACACTTGTACTAAATAGGTATAGGTATGGAGGTTTATCAAAATCCCACCCCTAACCTGTTCCTAAGGCCTTTTCATGGAATCTGTAACATTGCTGTATTAATCATTCCATTAAATGAATGGCTCTGTTTAAACACCACTACAGATTGAGCTGCAATGCTTGGATGATATTTGGCTCAGATATTTGGGGAGAAAGAATCATATCAAGTGACTGATTTTACAACGTATTGTATAGTGGAAAGTTTAACTCAATGGGTTTAATAATGATCATCATGAGTGCTGCAGGAGTCCCACTCATCTAATCAACAATTTAAACCCATTAAATCCATGTAATCCATTTATTAGACACAATTTAGAATTCTACTGCATGTTTTATACAATGTGACAGCACCCAGAAAATGACTAACATTAGGCTGGATTTAATTTGTCTATATGCTGTATGTGAAGTTGAAGTGCTGAAGCTGAAGTGAAGTTTGTGGATATTCAAACTGCAAGACAGGAATAAAAGGTGAACATTTCAGGTGACTGCTGCTTAGTAGGGGTGTCACGATTTCGATTTAAAATCTCAAAGGTAGAATCGACGATGCAGCCCACACCCCCAATGTCACGTCCAAGCGATGTATGCCAAGACGCAAAAACACACACACGTGCTGAACTGCGGCGTCAACACTCCACTAATTTAGGCTACAGCCAGTTAAAAATACACATCAACCGCCCGAAATCGAAGCCCCCTCTTGCTACTCTGAAATCACCAGTGTGGAAGTATTTGTCGTTTATTCACGTCAATTAACACTAAACTTAGCCTACTCAACTGAGCAAGTGAAAAGATGATCTAGTTACAGTCCAAAATGACTTTAAGGCTAAAATGCACATTGATAAGTACATATTCCATGAACACTAACCTTGGGTCTCTTGGGGATTGGTGGAAACAATCAATCGTCATTCTGTGTTTCACTAGTTCACGTCTCTGTTTAGATGTTTGTTCTGTTTACACCTCGCGGTTGGGAACGGGTCAAAATAAAAGCGGTTTAAAATAAAAGGCCCCCCGAAACAGAAAGGAAAGGGCCCAAAAAAATAAAACATAAAGAAATGGATTAGATAGTAATATTAAAAAAAGATCGAATCGAATGAACGTGACTTAAATCGAAAATTAAATCGAATCGAGGTTGGAGAATCGTGACACCCTACTGCTTAGGTGGTGTCAGCTTCTCCAATGTGAATATTGCAGCTTTTCTCCATTGTGATTCAACGTAATCACATATCTTTGGGTTTGGACTGTGTGGTGTGTGTGTGGTGTGTGTGGTGTGTGTGTGTGTGTGTGTGTGGACCTGAGATCGATGTGTTTAACTGACGTAAGTGCAGATCTAGGGAACAGCAGGTCAGTTTGTTGAAACCCAGATCGATGTCTAACACTGGGAGGACTGGAACTCTAGCAGTCTGCACACACAGCACACGTTCAGTTTGTGGGGAGTCATTTCTGTTCAAACAACCTTTTGTTGGTGATACAATCATTGACAGTATCTCATTAGTGGACAGAGCCACCAGGTGCGTGAAGTGAAGGCCAATGGCAGAAACCGGGGCTCTGTTCTATCGGCCAGTGGGTGGCTGCTCATTGGTGCAAAAAATAAATAAAAGAACTGGCAGGGTGGTCATGAAATAAAGGGCAGCAGTAGCTCAGTGTGAGGGACTTGGCTTGGAACCAGAGGGTGCTGGTTCACTCCACACACCACAGTATGTTCATTCATGTATGTAATGCTGTGATATACGTAAAAAGACTAAA
>NW_023339674.1:27889983-27897727 GCF_004916995.1 Morone saxatilis
GTTTTTTACACAAACTTCCTTATTAGTTATTATGTTCACTATTTGGGTTCTGTTTCTGTACAAGCGTCCTTCAGCAGTGGTTTTGTTTTGATGGAGGACGTTACTTGCTGGACTTTGTTGAGACCACCTAGAATATTTGGAGAGATCAATTACCTAGTCTGAGTGCAAATACCAATGAGTACAAGTAAATGGAAAAGATGTTTTTAGGCCTGAGAATGGACTTGAGTTCTACAGCACTGCTGCAAACAAACACACAGGAAAGGGTCTGTCTCCATTTGGGTTCTGTTTCCCTAAATGATTCCCAACTCTTGCGCTGTTCTGGTCAGTCTACATCGTCAATATGTACCATCCGGTTACACTTTAAAAATAAAGTTTTCGTGGTTAACAGATTAGCCACAGAAATGACATGGTTAGGTTTAGGAAAAGGTCATAAATTAGGTAATAGCAAAGGAATAGTTGACTTCTGGTTTCACACAGTGGTCTCCTGAGTCCTGTGTTTGTTGGAGACATCCATCCAGCCCGCCTCCTCCCTGAGTGGACTTTGACGGCAGGCACCTCCAGATGTCACATAGTTTGAAGGGGAAGTCCAAGAGGCAGTATTTGACGACTTTGGGGTGAGACCTAGTTGCAAATGTCCACATGAGATTCATCACTTGATTTTTTTGGGCAGTAGTTTCACAGACAGATCTGATCTTAAAGACTCATCCCAGATTAAAAATTCTGATCTGTCGTATAAAGTCTTCAGGGACATGTGAAAGGCCATCCGGACGAGGTATAAGAAAAGATCCTGCAGACAGTCTGAAGCTTCGATCGGCTGTGAACAAAAAATCTCAAACTCTCCCAGGAGCTTGTTAATGGAGGAGCTTGTTTGGCAGAAGAAGCTGAAGAGTGTGTGTGTTCCTGCAGAGGCCGTAAACCTCTGAACATTAACAGAATAATGGAGCTCAGCCCTCTGACGGACCATACGGGCTGTGTAATGGTCTCTGAAGAGGCCGAAGCAATTAGTCAGAGCTGGAAGGATGCTCTCTGCTTTTACAGGAGACGCCGCGACGGACACCACGACCCCGGGAAGACAGGAAGGCGTGTAGATGAAGAGAGGAATAGGATGAGTATAAGGAGACACAAAAAGAAACACAAGAAAAACAATATGGAAGTGTTGGGGGTAAAACAGGATCCATAAATAATTGGATTAACTGAATTGGGTTGGGACTTTTGGTTAAACAAACAAGACATTTGAAGAAGTTACCATTGATTGAAGTTGTAAGAGGCATCTTTTACTTTGTGACAATTCACTGACAAATAAAGAATAAATAACAATTAAACAAACAACAGATTAACCTAAAATGATCTCAAAGAGAACACAAGCTTTGAGCTGCAGTATCTAGAGACAGACCTCGATGTGTGTCTCTGTCCCGTCTGCAACCAGTCACACAGTAAAACACCAAAGGCTGAATCTCAAAACTCCTTCCTCCACAGTTTTGCTGTTGTCACAGATCGTTACAGTGCTCTGTCTCCCCCGAGTCGACGCTGAACCGCCGCTCCACTCTGCATTTTACGGTTTCCATGGTGAAGCTCAGTGTCAGCTGGCTGAGAACAGCAGAGATCAGCACTGTGCCGAGTTTGGTTTGTTTATGGCCCTGAGGGACACATGAAAGAAGAGGCGGAGTAAAAAAAAACGTCAGAATGAACTGTCAGCATCTCAAAACACAAACTGCACTCATTGTTTTGGCTCGTAGGTTGGTCAACTCTCCAGGCAACCGTTGCTGCTGACTGCACACATCCAACAAGTTGCTCAAAGTGTTTTATTGTGAACAGTGAGTGTCACAGTCTGGTAGATTCTTAGTAAACTCAAATACCTACAAGAGTTTAGTCATTTAATTTTGTTTTCTAAGAATTATACCTTAAAATTAAATAACTTTTTGAGGCTCACCTGGTAGAGCCGGTGTCCCATGTACCAGGCCTGAGTCCTTGCTGCAGCAGTCATGGTATCGACTCCGACCTGTGGCCTTTTGCTGCGTGTCAGACTATTTCCATTTGCTTAATGTAAGCATTTCTATCTTCTAAGCTAGTTTCCTCCACAATTAGAAAAATGAATCCAAGGATGTAATTGGAGTGTTGGATTTCAAATTAGTAGGAGGGTGACAAAAAAAGAAAGATAAGATAAAATAAGATGTTCCTTTATCGATCCCCTGTAGGAGAAATTCAAAGAACTCTGATCGCTGGATTCAGAGTCCAGAGTGCTGACCAGTACACCATGGAAATGTTACACAGGTTGTAACTACTTAATTTGTAGGTGGTAACTGTAATATTACTACTGAAATGTATTAGTAATTTGTTATAATACTAGTTACTCGGAAAAGTAATATTATTACTGTAATATAATTGCTAGTAATGCCTTACTGCCCAACACTGATTTAGCCTACTATATAGCTCTTCCTTCATACTTTTTACTTGTACTTTATATCAATATTTAAATTTTGATATGAAAAACACTGAAAGTTATCTCACTTCAATGTCAAGTGAATAACTCCTGTAATGATGCAGTAGGTAAACTCTGACTTGACCTGATCTGAAATTTCAGTACCCAATTTTTTTAACAGTAGATGTTAATAGAACAATGACATCAGGAAGGAGAAAACACTGGATTTGTCAAAAAGGAAGCCAATTAAATATGCATGATTTTTTAAAGATATTTTACTGGAGTTAAAATAGGTGAAAAGTAAATAACTAACCTGCCTGCTTATTTTCTTGTGTTGCAGAGAGGATGACGAGAGCTGGGGTTATGACAAGGGTGTGGAGACAGATGAAGGTGATATGAAACAAACCAATCTGTAGAAACCCAACTGAAGACCACCACTCTGCTATCAAATCAAAGTCACCTACTCACTCCTGACAGTATCAGTGCTCTATTTGATGAAGAATATGGCTGCATTCAGTTCACTTGCTCTGACAAGGCGGAGGAGAAGGCATATGGAGTTTAGTGAGAGCCATTAAGAATGTCTGCCGTGTTTGTTATATTAAATATTAAGTGGCTTAAGCTGTGTTTATTTGCTTTTTCCTAAAATACAGAGATACAGATAAAACTTAATCATAAACCATAATCATTTTAATCCACTTCCCAAACCCCTGCCTTCTGGTGCAACAAGAAGCATTGCATGTTAAAATGTTGCATAAGACAATAATATGTTCATTGTATGGAACGGTACAGCCATAAAAGGTTTGAATATTTCACTCAGTGTAAGTGTTGGGGCTACTTCCATCCTGTTCTCCACATTAATGAACTGCTCTAATTGTTTATCACCACCAGAGGGGCTCATAGCACAGATAAACAACTCTGCATAGTACTAAGCACAAAATAAATTATATAACGACTTACATCACTGCTGCTCCAGTAACAGAACTGTAATATTTACTTGTTAGAACTACCATATTACAGTACTACAGATAACTCATATTTATTTATATTTATTTTCAGTGTGATGTTTCCTTTTTGGCCTGGGGAAGGGTTAGGGTTAGGGTTAAACAGTATTACTAAATTAATTCTCTTGAATCTTATTGGGTTTTTTATTGTTATAGCTCAGTCATCTGTTGCTGTTGTGTCCTTAAACCTGCTCAATAACTCCCCGGATATGATTGTATTTTTCAATCACATTCTGTTTTTTTCTCATATAGATTAATTTGAACAAATACTGAATGTATAACCAGATAGTAATTTCAAGTACAGATGGGTGACTAATTAAAGGAAATAAGAATTATAATGAAAAGAGATGCTTCTGTACAGATATATGGAAATGAACAATGGTGTGTATAGAATATAATGTGAATTATATGCTGTGGTCTTCACAGTCCCCAGATCTCAACCCAACTGAATACCTTTGGAAGATTTTGGTAGATAGTACTCTCTACCATCTTTAACAAAAAAAGAAAAGAAGGCAGTCCCAAACAATAAACAAGTTGCAAGAAGTAAACTGCCCTTCTGAACTTACCGACACTTTAAATAAACTCACATTCCATTTACCGTTCAACTCACTGTTTCAAGGCTGGGGCCGACAGTAAGTTACACGTGGCCTATCATTCGTTGGTGAAAATGTTGATTTTGGGACAATGGCATGGCTGGATAGCTAGCTATAAACATATTGTCAAAATTATGTTTACTATTGTTATTGACTTTGAGTTGCTAGTGTAATGTTAGCTTTCTGGCTCATAGCTGAGCCAAAGTGCTTAGGAGCTGAACGGACTATAAAAATATCTCCTGTTGCCAAATTATATCTAAGGTTTGTCCTATTTACTGGAGTAGTGAACAACATTTCCATTGCATAAGAACCTTGTGCAGTAGTGTAGTGGTACCTAGAGAAGTGGGTATATTCTTAATGTATACCCTCTTTTTTTAAGCAGTCTATCCAGCAAGCGACTGAACTCCCTGTATTATAAACAGTGACATGTAAAACTACTATTGCATATTTAGCTAATGGTAGTGAAATTACCATTAGCCACAGAAGAAGTACAGCTTTTGCAATTGTTACTGGCCTACATATGAGTGAGAAATTACAACTACATAATTATGCATTTTGAATGAAGTATTCCTTACTCCATCCACTCATGAAAATTGGACAACTATGAATGATAACCATCAGAGGGGGAAGGGATTTAGAATCTCCTCTACACCACTGACCTTGTGGGATGGTAATGATTGCTCCAGGTGTTACCAGGGAAATATGGTCTGGGTGGTCCTGATACTTCAGTTGCCAATTTATCCCCCTGACTACAATGACTGAATAGTATTGCTGGACCGAATTGAATCGTTCCTCTGAGTCGAAGTAACGTTAGCCATTTTGATCTTGAATGTGACCACTGCTATATGTGGTCTTGGAATAATTTGAAAATGTATTTTCTGACCGTAAAGCAATATTTGAGTGGAAACAGCTATTAAAGGTCCAGTGTGTATTGTATGTACATTTAGGAGGCTCTACTGGCAGAAATGGAATCTAATATTCATAGGTATTAAATGAGTGTATAATCACTTCACAATGTTGAACCACCATGTTTCTACTGTAGCAATAAAAGTCCCATTTGACCTTTTTTTTTTAACAATATTTTTATTGACTTTTTTCAGATACATTGACATTACGCAGTGTTTGTGACAGGGAAAGTTCCCAAACTAACCTCTGCCAGTCTTCACCCTCCCCATCCCTCCCCAGCTAGTCTATCGCTTATCCCACAAAAAAAACATACATAATAAATAAAATAAAAAAATAAAAAATGTATTAAAAGAATGTACTATAAATAAAAACAAAAATTAAATTAAATTAAAGCAGAGGGTTACAGTACATAGGCAGTAGCAGACAAGACATCAACAGTGGAGTACAGTCTTTTCATCAAATACATCATGTTGGGAAAAGTTATCTGATACCTGTTGCTGTTACACCGTTAGTGGTCTTTGCCCAGCCGACCGTGTGATGTTTTCTAAGTACCCCTTAAAGCCACTCCAACATTTGTCAAAAAGATGGGGCTTTTTTTTTTAAGTTGAACATAATCTTTTCAGAGGCCATATATGAAGCAGTTTCTTTCAGCCACATAGAGACAGTAGGAGGATCCACACTCTTCCATGATATAGCTATGCATTTGTTTCCAGCAATCAGAGCTAGTTTGATAAAGCGTGTATTTTTCCTCCTGTTAATAGGCAGGGCCGATAAGTCTCCTAACAAAACCAATCTTGGTGAGTGAGGGATCTCAGCTCCTGTGATCTTGTTTAGTGCATCCAAAATATAGCCCCAATATTTTCCCAAAAGTGAAATTAAGGTCTTGCTCCCACTTAGCCCTGGAGTTGAGGGTTTTGTTTGCTGAGAGATCTAGTATTCTGCCGTAGATTAAGGATACAATACCCTTCGGATGTTGAATGTTTTTTGAGATCTCGTCAGTTAAAGGAGAGTCTAAAGGATTTAGATGGCCGCCCTGTTGTGTGCTAATGTAATACCTAACCTGCAGGTACTTAAAGAAATGTGCAGCAGGGAGGCTGAGGGCATCTCGCAACTGTTCGAAAGACCTGAGTATAGTATAGTGGATTTCCGCATTTTAGACGCGTTTGTATAACTGACCATAACTTGGATGTATGATTTATAAATGGGTTGTCCGTTTTATTCTTCAAAGTATAATATAACTGGATGAAAGGGATGCTGGCTAGCGGCACATCTGCTGGGTGGAACTGTTCTATTTGCCTCCAAAGCAGGAGGGTTGTTCATCTCTGTCTGCCAAAACCAGATAGCTCTTAACTGGGCAGCCCAGTAGAAAAGTTCAAAATTGGGGAGCTTCAATCCACCATATTGAGGAGTGTTATATAGGGTTTTGATTTTAATTCTGGGTACCTTCCCCCTCCATATGAATCTAGTTATCACGCTTACTAATTTCTTAAAAAACTTATTTGGAATCGATATGGGAAGGGTTTGGAATAAGTATAGAAAACGGGGCAGCACATTCATCTTTATACAATTCACCCGCCCTATTAATGAAATAGGTAGCTGCATCCATCTATCAATGTCCTTCCCCACCTTATTAAACAATGCTTCATAGTTGAGTGAGAAGATTCTATCCAACTGAGTGGGGATCTTCAAACCCAGGTATGTAATATATTGAGCATCCCACTGAAAATGGAAGTTTTCCTGAGAAATTTGTTCAGCTGGGGAATTAAGGGGTAAGGCCACGCTTTTCAGCAGATTAACTTCCACCATATTTGGAGAGCAGGTCTATAAGAGCTGGTAGGGAGGAGTTCAAATTGGTTAAGAACAGGATTATATTGTCCGCATATAACAAGAGGACGTGGTCCGCCTCCCCGACCCTGACCCCCGAGATAGAAGGTTGGGACCTTACTGCAATGGCTAAGGGCTCAATTGCTGACGCAAAGAGAAAGGGCGAGAGTGGGCACCCCTGTCGAGTGCCCCGTGATAGGGGAAATGGGGGTGATATATCCGAATTTGTCTGGATCATGGCTGTAGGGTTGAGGTACAGTAATCGAATCATATTTAACATATTCGGACCGGAGTTCATTTCACGTAGGACCGCAAAGAGAAAATGCCCTTTGACACGGTCAAAGGCTTTCTCTGCGTCCAGTGAGATAGTCAATACTGGATCGTTCATGGACTTAGCACAGTGCACTATGTTAAGAAATCTCCTGACATTATCAGTTGAAGATCGTATAAATCCGGTCTGGTCCATGTAGACCAGTGTAGGAACTATTTTCTCGAGTCTGGTGGCTATACATAGGATCTTTCCCTGGTTTCAACAGAACTGTGATAAGGGCCCTTTCCAGAGTTTTGGGGTAGCTGATTTCAATTGCGTGATTGAACATATCTATAAGGGGGTCAAGTAATTTATTTGCGAATGCTTTAAAGAAGTAAATAGTAAACCCGTCAGGTGCCGGGGGCTTTTCCTCCTGGGAGTCTAGTCAAAGCATCTAGCACCTCTTGTTTGGATATTTTGTCTTCAAGTCCAGTCTGAGTTTCTTCTGGCATCCGTGGAAGATCTAAAAAGCGGTCTGTGTCATGATTCTTCTCACCCTGTGATGAGTAAAGCGATTTGTAGAATTCTGTGAAGGCCTGATTAATGTGTTCGGGGCTGCGGACCACGTCACTCCCATCCGACGGTTTAATAGTCGGGATGTATCTCGCAGCTTCCTCCCTTCTAATCTGCCAAGCTAGCAGTTTTCCTGATTTGTTGCCCTGCTCGTAATAACGTTGTTTCAACCTAGCCA
>NW_023339674.1:27897825-27898064 GCF_004916995.1 Morone saxatilis
AGAGTTGCCTGTGTATTAGAGTGAGAATGGTCTTTCTCAAGGGCTTTAATGTCAGTCTCCAGCGACCTTGTTTTGGATTGGTATTTTTTCTTTTACCAAGAAGAGTAGCTAATTGTAGAGCCCCTGATATAAGCCAGGATTCCCAAATTATAGACGGGGAAGCAGAACGTTCATTTGTGGTGAGAAAGAAATCAATCTGTTCATTAGTTAATTTGATAAAGTCCTCATCGCTGACCAAA
>NW_023339674.1:27898164-27900340 GCF_004916995.1 Morone saxatilis
TGCAGGAATCTCACTTAACAGACGCAGAACACTGCAAGCTAGGTAAACAATGGCAAGGCCAAATATACTACTCTTCATTCACCTCTCAGGCATGGGGAGTGGCCATTTTATTAAGAAGAGGGTTACTGTTTCATTTGAAACATGTAGAAAAGGATAGGGAAGGTTGATATGTTTTGGTTAGAGGCTTTCTGGCTGATGAGCCTGTCATTATGCTTAATGTTTACGGACCAAATCAGGATGATCCAAATTTCTTTGTGAATCTTTTCTTCAATATAACTTGGCCCCCCACTGAGCTCATCATCGGAGGAGATTTTAACCTGGTTCTTGACCCAGCTCAGGACAGATCCTCTCAAACTTCTAAATCTTTATCCTCGGGAACGAAGGCCCTTAAAAAAGAACTAGAAGATCTCAATTTAATCGATGTGTGGAGAGTGAGACACACATCTCTTTGTGAATACTCCTTCTACTCACACGTACATTGTGAGTAGAAAGTTACTCCCGGATTGACATGTTCTTTATGCACGCAGGGAAGGAGCAACTCGTTACCTTATGCGAATATTTAGCTAAAACACACTCAGATCATGCTCCTCTCCTGCTCCACGTGACCAAACAGAACCAAAACAAAAAACCCAAACACTGGAGGTTCCCCACCCATTTGGTCAGCGATGAGGACTTTATCAAATTAACTAATGAACAGATTGATTTCTTTCTCACCACAAATTCAGGTTCTGCTTCCCCGTCTATAATTTGGGAATCCTTAATGGCTTATATCAGGGGCTCTACAATTAGCTACTCTTCTTGGAAAAAGAAACAATACCAATCCAAAACGAGGTCGCTGGAGGCTGACATTAAAGCCCTTGAGAAAGATCATTCTCACTCTAATACACAGGCAACTCTTGATGAGTTAACCGCCAAAAGGGCTGAATACGATGCTCTTACAACACGGGAGGTGGAGAATGCAATGGTTAGGTTAAAACAACGTTATTACGAGCAGGGCGACAAATCAGGAAAATTGCTAGCTTGGCAGATTAGAAGGGAGGAAGCTGCGAGATACATTCCGGCTATTAAACCGTCGGATGGAAGTGACGTGGTCCGCAGCCCTGAACACGTTAATCAGGCCTTCACAGAATTCTACAAAACGCTTTACTCGTCACAGGGTGAGAAGAATCATGACACAGACCGCTTTTTAGATGCCAGAAGAAACTCAGACTGGACTTGAAGACAAAATATCCAAACAAGAGGTGCTAGATGCTCTGACTAGACTCCCAGGAGGAAAAGCCCCCGGCCCTGACGGGTTTACAATTGACTTCCTTAAAGCATTCGCAAATAAATTACTTGACCCCCTTAGATATGTTCAACCACGCAATTGAAATCAATCAGCTACCCAAAACTCTGGAAAGGGCCCTTATCACAGTTCTGTTGAAACCAGGGAAAGATCCTATGTCATGTGGGTCATATAGACCCATTTCCCTTCTGTCAACTGAATACAAGGTGCTTGCTAAAATTATAGCCACCAGACTCGAGAAAATAGTTCCTACACTGGTCTACATGGACCAGACCGGATTTATACAAAAACTATCTTCAATTGATAACGTCAGGAGATTTCTTAACATAGTGCACTGTGCTAAATCCATGAACAATACAGTATTGGCTATCTCACTGGACACGGAGAAAGTCTTTGACCGTGTCGAATGGCATTTTCTCTTTGCAGTCCTACGTAAAATGAACTTCGGTCCGAGTATGTTAAGTATGATTTGATTACTGTACCTCAAACCTACAGCCATGATCCAGACAAATTCGGATATATCACCCCCATTTCCCCTATCACAGGGCACTCCACAGGGGTGCCCACTCACGCCCGTACTCTTTGCGTTAGCAATTGAGCCCTTAGCCATTGCAGTAAGGTCCCAACCTTCTATCTCAGGGGTCAGGGTCGGGGAGGCGGACCATGTCATCTCGTTATATGCGGACGATATAATCCTGTTCTTAACCAATTTGAACTCCTCCATTGTTTAATAAGGTGGAGAACGACCTTGATAGATGGATGCAGCTACCTATTTCACTAATAGGGCGGGTGAATTGTATAAAGATGAATGTGCTGCCCCGTTTTCTATACTTATTCCAAACTTTAAACGTTTTTTAAGAAATTAGAAAGCGTGATAACTAGATTCATATG
>NW_023339674.1:27900440-27910778 GCF_004916995.1 Morone saxatilis
TATACTACTCTAACGGGTGTAACCTAGCTACCCAAGTTAGGTCAGGGAGTGCAAATTTGAGTGACCACAACTCCATTATGAATCATCTCCAGAATCCACTTATATGATCAAGTGAGAGGGGAACTCTGCTACTGTAAATTCAGAAAAATAACTCAGGCGTCCACAGTCTCTCAAATAAGGCTTGAAAAATCCTGAAAGTTCGTTCAGGTGTCACTATTTGTCGCTGACTGCATTACAAATTACATACAGAACAGAGGATATGTGAAAATTCGCAGTCAGTTTAACAGGTAGACTTTAGGGTTGAGCGAAGTGAAATAAGAATAAGGTGAAATGAGGATACTGCCAGGCCTTAATTTATCCATCCTGCGACTAGTTGCAGAACAAGGAAGATAAATAGAACATATCCAGGCCTGGGCTATCTCGCATGTAACAGTTTATAGTCCACTCAAACAATTAACAAAAACACTTCCAAGCCATAGTTTGAGTTGTATGTGACTAACTGCAGTCCATTAAACAAACAGTCTTTAGGCGAGGCAAAATCAAAAGAGATTATACACTTCCAGGTCTCTGTTTAACTTACATGGAGCCTGTTGAGCGTGGTGGTGGCTGCTTTTCTGGCCAAAAGAGATCATGAAAGTCACGGATTCATGCCATCGCGTCCGGATAATGTTTCCCCAGGTAGTGTCCCGCCGACGCGGGGGATGTGAAGGTGCGTCGTCCCTCCGGGAGGTCCAGGACCAGATTGGTGGGGTGGAGAAGCCTGAAAGAAAAGATGTTGTTGTCATGTAGCTTTTTTTTCAGCGGCATGAAGGCTTTCTTCTTCTTATAAAGAGCCGTGGACATGTCCCTGAATATCATGATGTCTGAGTTACCGTACTTAAGCGATCTTTTCTTCCGTGCTGCATCGAGGATTTTCGTCACGTCTGTGAACCGGAGCAGGCGGATAACTAGAGCCCATGGGAAGTTACCTTCATCGGGTTGGCGCTGGAGTGTACGGTGAGCCCGCTCGATTTCGATCGGGATGTCAGTCTCGAGGTCAAGTATTTTCGGGAGCCACTCTTGTAGGAAAGCGATGGCGTTTTTCCCTTCCACACCTTCCGGGAATCCAACCAGCCTTAAATTCTGCCGTCTGGCTCTGTTCTCCAGATTGTCTAGCTTGTCTTCAAGACCGCTGATTTCTTCCTTCATCTTGTTTTTGTGGTCCTCAAAGCTTTTATGGAGGAAGTCGAGGCTTTGTGTGTGGCTAACCTGCTCGTCCTCAAGCTCTTTAACGCACTGCCCCAGTGCGCAGTTTTCACTGATAAGAGTTTCCACAGAGACGGCAAGGGAGTTCAGTTTATCGTCCAGCATGGATTGAATTTTGTCGAACCCTTTTTCAATTTATTCGTGAAACCAGGTCGGCGGCTTCTCTGTGTTTCCCTCGAGTGAGCTAGCGTTAGCAGCGTTGGCTGTGCAGGCGGTAGCCGAGGCTGACAGAGGGGGCTTTCCACTTTTGTCTTCTCTCGCCGCTGTTTCAGCTCTTTTGGGGGGCATTTTTAGCTGAACCGCGTTGTTTTTTATTAGTATGTAGCTGGAGTCATTTCTATAATTACGTAACTCGGACAGGGGTCAAGTTAGGATTTTGTATGGGAGCTGGTTACACTACCTCCGCACTTCACGCCGCCATCTTGGATCTCCCTTTGTCTGCCAATTTAAAGAAAAGTGCAACCAAACTGATTGGGAGATCCTTCATCATGCAGCAAGATAATGACCCAAAACACAACAAAGGAGTTCATCAGGTGCAAGGAGTGGATGGTTTTAGACTGGCCATGTTGATCTATATGTATAATTTCAAGGAACTTGTACTTTACTTGAATATTTCCATTTTATGCTACTTTAGACTGCCACTCCACTACATTTCACAGGACAATATTGTATTTGTCCACTACATTTATTTTATCAGCTAGAGTTACTAGTTACTTTTCAGATTAAGATTTTATAAGAACAAACTTACGATTAGCAGATAAAATACAATGCCTTATTAAAAAGTAAACCAGTTTTGGCTTGTGCAGTGTTACATTTCATTTCTAGTTTCATTTAAATGACTTTTTGAGGCCCAAAAAGTAAAACTTATCCAATATTTCACAAAAAATGTAAGAAACAAATAAAAAAATGAACAACACAGACAACAAAATGAATACAGATAGCATCATTTTGTTTTTTTGTTTGTCAAATTTATCTTGTGACCCTTTGAAGGAGGCCGACCCCTACGTTGAGATGTCAAGTAGTTTAAAGTATCATATCTCAGCTGGCTACAGTACTAAAATTCCAAATGCGCATTAATGCAGTCATCTAATATATCACCCACAAGGGTCATTTAATGTTTAATGAATCCTGTTACTTTTGATACTTTAAGGACATTTTGCAGATAATACTTTTATACTTTTAGTATAAGTATGATTTTGAATGCAGGCTTTAATTTATAATGGAGCACTTTTACATTGATGCAGTAGTACTGTTACTGAAGTAATGGATGCGAGTACTTTGTCAAAATACCTAGTAAAACGTTAATCTGGAATGTTTCTGTAACTTAAAAAGTTAGTGCCACAATTACTAGTAAAAGCAGCTTAATCAAGATTAAGAGGATCTATTGGAAGAAATGGAATATAATATTCATATATGGTATGTTTTCATTAGTGTATAATCACCTGAAAATAAGAATGGTTGTATTTTCGTTACCTTAGAATGAGCTGTTTCTATCTACAGAGGGAGTGTGTCCTTTTCTGGCGGAGTCCGCCACGTCTCTACAGTAGCCCAGAATGAACAAACCAAACACTGGCTGTAGACAGGGGCGTTTACATTTTTGGCGCATTTGCAACAAGGGGAGGGTGAAACCACCAATGGCAATAAATCCTACACTGTGGTCCTTCTAAGACGAGTACCTTTCAGTAAAAAAGCTCAGAGTATAATACCCCCCAGTCTGTATGTGTCTCCTCTGCTGCTCTCGGTATCAGCTCTGCATGCATCTGATCCTGGAATAAAAGACATGCTGTGGTGGAACCACGGACACCAAGGTGAGCACGGTAAACTGGAGCCAAGAGCAGGAGGTGTGTGCTCTGTACTGGGAGCAGACTGCCAACAGAGAGCCAGGTGTTGAGACGGTCATGCTGATACGTGGGCTCTTGCTGGTCCAGGATCTGCTGCTGGTTTGGTTCTCCCTTACACATCCAGCTCTAGTCCTCCTCCACTTGGCCCTGCGGTTCTGCACCCAAATCTGGTTAAAGGAATCCAGAACAGAGCTGGTCAGTGATTTACTACGACCAGACTTAAAGAGGACTCTCTTTAGCTTCTCTATGACTGGCACATTCATTTATCCTCTAATCTCCTCTCCTCTCCTCTCCTCTCCTACCTGGATCTGGTTCTCAGACAGTCTGGTGCAGGAGGCCAGCAGCTCTCTGGTCTGGATCTTTGGGTAGTGACTATGCTCAAACGCTCTATCCAGCTCCTCCAGTGTCATCCTCACACACACACACATACTCACATGTGACTTCAGTTGTGTATTTCATTTATCCAGCACTGATCTTATTTACATAAATATACATAATCAGTGTGCATTAGTCTGTTCATGCGGCGCTAACTTCCCACACACTTCTTTTCTAATTACTTTTTGTGCCGCTTTCTTTCTCCTATTCATCCACACACAACAGCACATAATGCAATTCCCCAAACTGTATTTAGTGTGAATGGTGCATCCAGCATGGTGCCTCCAATGAATAACTAATGAGATGGATTTTTGGAATCAGCTTCAAAGAGAATCATGTAGAGCGCAGGAGCAAACACACTCCCCAGAGTGTGTTTAATAACTAGCTTTAACACACATGTCTGTCTGTCTGTCTGGAACTTTCTGTCTGTTCTGTTTCTGGTTCTGTCTGTGATGTTGCATCAGTCACACTGGAAGAAAAGTCAAAGTGAGTTCCCACTGAGTGTTTGAGTAATTCATTAGCTTTAACTCTCCTGCTGGGTGATTGACTATTGAAAAAAGTCACTGGACAGACAGACAGTCAGCAGAAGAAGACTGCTGGCTGTTTGTCTACTCACCCTAAACAGACTGACTGTGCAGATGTTAGCTCGTACGCACTGATTGTGTGTGTGTGTGTGTGTGTGTGTGTTTGTGACAGCACTGCTCCGACTGATCTCATCAGGAACTGTTGGAACCACATGTAAAAACAATGCGTACAGCATTTCCCACACATTTAAAAATTAGATTTAGAAAAAGAAGAATGTGGGGTGAGTGTGTGCACAGCTTATGCAGACCACCATACACAGTTTTCTAGAGGAAGGTGCGGCTAATATGATAAGAGATTATATTTAAGGTGACACACTGGTCCTTTAAGCAGAATTGGCCTTACATTTCCCTCACTTTTTATCCATTCCTCTTCACATTACATTCTCCTATTCAGACAATACAATACAAACATTATACATCTATCTATCTATCTTCCCTAAGTCTATAAGCAAGAAAGGTTCTCTGTCTGTCCTGTGCTGTGTCTGTCTGTGTGGTGTTGCTCCAATATCTCTGCAGATCAGGAATCAGACTGACCTGAGAGTTTCAACATGGCTCTGTGTTGGTTTAAAGGGTCGTGCAACGTCCGGCCCTTTGTCCTTGGACTTATCACAAACATATACCGTTAATAAATTATTCATAAAATGATTTCCGAATTCGGCTAGCAATGCGTGCCCAACGATAGCCCACCATAGCCACGTGCGCACCAGAGCCAATCACTGCAGAGGCCTGTGTTGAAGGTGTTTCCGCAGTTGTCTCCTGTCATCAACGGTTTACACTTTATAATCATAATGGATGGCTGTTATAATGTGTAGTGATTGAGATTCCTGACGCCATCCAAACATCCCTGGAAAGTGACGAAGTTACGTTTTTCAGCTTACACCTACTGTACAAATTAACAGCAATTATCAGCATAATATCACCAGCAGTAAACTGACTCCCCTCCCACTCCGCACAGAATGGAGAGATGTTTTTAACAGCTTTCGGCCCGGTGACAGACGTGCTGTTTTTTCCCGGGCCAGAATGAACCGGAAAGAGTCCCCCGGTAGGACAGGCGGGAGGACAGACAGGAGGAACAGACCGCTTCTCCACGTACAGGCTGTGGTATTTTTTTCCTCCATATAAGTTTGCCAAAATACAGTTACAGTTACTACGTTACTGTTGTTTGGTCCCTGTAAACGTTGCTTTGTGGGACATTTCTCTTTATAACGTTGAGTGAGAGACTGTGCAGTTTATCAGACTGTCTGACCGACACGGCCCTTCGGCTCCGCGCCAATTGGCTTATCCGTTTTCCACCACTGTAGGCGGTTAAAAATATGGCCAGAGCGACATTTCCCCTCGCCGCAATCTGAGGTCTTTTCACACCCAGAGGAGGGTTGCGGAGATTGGCCCCGCTGGATCCCCCGAGATCTCTCTCTCCCCTCTCTCTCTCCCTCCTCTGATGTATGCTGGCTTATATTACAGGAACTAAATAATATGTCCTAAATGTCCTGATGCCTAACGCTTCAAAGCACAAACCGTCATTTGCCATCCATTGAAAAAGCTACCTTAACTCACCACCTTTCTATAGCAATACATACTTCTACGGGCACTGCACTAGTTACGCAATAAAACAATGTAGTTGTAGTTTTTTTTTTTTACTATTTTATTTCACTGTAGTTGACATAAAGAATGGCTTATATTGTCTGCCCTTAAGACCCAGAAATTCATATTTGTCCTCTTTGGGGGACATGACACTGTAGAAGAGGACACAAAGATAATTCTCTCTTCCACAGTCTGACAACGGTTGATCTCTGTTTTACATTGCATCCTCCTGTATCTTGATGTTTGAGAAGATTTCTTCACTTTTTGATCTGTTGTTTTCTAAATTCCTTCTGTTTTTGTGCCGTCTCTCTTTTCTTCCTCCAGTATTTCTCCTAGCTGCCCCAGGAGGCTGCTGGCAGACACGCTGTACGCTGGAACTGTCAACACCACAAACTCTCTTAAAGGTAGATGAAGCTGCTGTGGTGATGTGAGGCAAATCACACACACACATACACATACACACACAGCCTGTGTACACATTGCTGAACTCTGTGTACACTTCCTCTTTTGATAGTCATTAATGAGATGAAACCATACGCTAAGATAACAAGTCCCCATGTGTGGATCATTTGTACAAAACAGCTGCTGCAGTCATCATCCACTCATCAGTTACTCTCATTATGTATAATTCTTTAGACAGAAAACACTATGTATTGTGAACCACATGTTGAACATCAACACGTGTTTGTGATGATGAATGTGTAACATACAAGCAAGTACACGAGAAAGGTAATGGATTCTCGCCACAATTCAAAGCACACTGAACTTTTGAAGTATAAAAGTCAAAATCCTTTAATATTGATCAGACCACCTCCTAGACCCAGATCAGAACAACTCTAATTCTATTTAGAACATGAGTTAGTGGTGCACTTTGGCCTCTTGTGTCTAAATTAAATGTTGACAGATTAATTAACATAGAAAAGTGTAGGATATAGTGGCATCTAGCAATGTAGTTGCTGATTGTGTAAGTCTGTAAATGCGTACATAAATCTAAATGTGTAGACAAATCTGTAACTGCAGACAAACATATTAATGGCTGAGAAATATTTGCTCAAAGAGCTGGAAAAACAGTCAGTTACAACTCAGGCGGGACTCTCAGTTAGCTCTTTTTACATGTGACCTTTGCTACACATGGCATTTACACATTTGTCTACACATTTACAAATCTGATTATGCACACACAGATTCTGAACACACATTTGTAGATTCCTGTACACATTCACACACCTCAGTACATATTTACAGATTCTTTTCAGATTACGTTTTTGCCCATTAAATTAGCATAAAATGGAAATTCATCTTCAGCACTGGCATACGTCAACACACACTGCACAATGATACATAACATAAACATCACATAAAAATTTCTATGTTACGGTAGAAAAGCTAAAGTGACTTAGTGGCAAGTGATGGGCATGTCAGCCTTCATAACCATCACAATAATGCATAATATAGAGCAGTAATACATAGCAGTTAAATGTATTTTAAAAATAATTAAAAAAATGGATATTACTTTTTTATTTTATACATTTACAAATCTGATAACACACACACAACTCTCCACTAACATTTGTAAATAGTTTTGCTACAATAATGGCCCCATAGTATTGTCGTTGATTTCACCCCCTTAGTACCCCCGTAGAGGGCCCCCGCCACTCTGACTGACTGTGTCTACTGGTTGTTGTAGTTCTGTCAGACCACACATTGCTGCTGCGCACTTTAGTTTGTTGTCGATTATGTGGCTTTATTGTTTTTGGCTGTTTGGCTGTTTGGACATCCAATGTCCAACTGTATTCATTTGCTTTCTGTCCTTGGCTCCTGTCCAGCTAAAGTCTTTTTATCCTTTATCTGACTGAGGTTTGAGCAAGTTATTGGTAAAATCCATGGTGCTAACTTTCTGTCCAGTCGTCTTTCTTCTTCTTCTTTTTGTGTTTTTGCTTGTTTCTTGTGAGGTTATCTGGTTGAAAAGCCTTGTTCTAAGAAACAGGAACTTACGTTTGCTGGCAATTGATGGCCCGTTTGTGCCGTGACTATTCTTTTTGTCCATTGTACATAAAATGGTAGATGGACTGTTCAGGTTCTGTGTGTTAAATTCAACATGTGGAGTTGAGAACATCAATATGTCAATACAGCCACAGATCATTAAGACGTCTTGTGTCCAAAACCAGTAATCTGACACATACACGTGTGTGTGTGTGTGTCCTCTCTGTGAACCCCTGCACTGTGTTTCACCCTCTCTACAGATCTGTAGCTGTGTTGCAAGCTGACTGATCCCAGATCTGTGTCATAAGGGAAATCAGTCAGTAAACGTTCTGTCTGGTGATGTTGTAGCACTTCCCTGTGGTCATCCAGCACAGAGCCCCAGATGCTGAGCTCTTCTGCTCTGTGTGTGATTTGACCACTAGATAGAGCTGTTGCACACAGAACCCCCACGGAGCCTGTTGGCTGAAACCACAGACTTGATAAGGTTAAAGCAAGGAGGCAGCAGGACCTTAAGCGTTTGGTATTCCACTGTGTGTGTAAGTGCTTTGTATTTTAGGTGTATAAGAAAAAGCAGACAATCAGCACTGACTGCAGATGCAGTGAGATTCATCTCTCCATGACCCATGGGGAACTGCATCGGGATGTCTGATTCTGGTTCTGTGTTTTAATGACTTCTGCCAGCATCAGGGCTGAAATGCAACATACTCTATCATGTTGGATTCAAATGTCCACTTATTGGAGTAGTACTAATAAGATTCAAACTAACTTTATGGCCATGTGCTTCCATAATTCCAGCTCCACACCCAAAAAACTGGTCACACAACAGTATGTCAACTTAAACCAGTATACCAGCACACCTCTAGTTTATATCTGGAGTTTGGCTATTGTCTGATGATGATTTATCCTCTGGGAGCCAATGTTTCAGGGCTTCTGGTGTAGCGGCATAATGGATATCTGGGGCAAAACTACCTCTGCAGTCTGATTAGTAATCTGAGACACTAGAATGACAACAGACACATTTTCAGATATCTGCATATAAATGCAAATACAATAAAAACAGCTTATAAAAAGCAAAATTGTCATCAGATGATTACTGATGGGTTCCAATAATACATTTCAACCAGTGTGTTTCCCCTTTTTTGGTCTCCACACGGACTGTTTACCTGCATGCAATTAAACCCTGCGGGACTGGTCAATACTACTACAAACAGAAAACAGTAGTGATGGGAATTCCTGGTTTTTTAGTGATCCAGATCATTTGGCTCAATTCAGCAATAAGAGTCGGCTCTTTCAGCTTCCGAATGGCTCTTCATTTAATACCGCTTTTATAGTTCAGCCAATTTAGAAATGTTTAGATTTTTGATTAGTGTGTGTGCTCATATATCACTTACATTTTCCAATATACTTACACTTAATCTTAGACTACCATAATTTTAGACTATGTTTGGTATAAAAACCTTGAATAATGTAAACATCAAAAAACATATACACGTGTGTATTAAGAGTCACTGTCAACAACCCACTACCATTCTGAGATGGGTGATTTGTTGAGTTTCTGAATCAAATAGGGGAAAGAAAGAAAGAAAGAAAGAAAGAAAGAAAGAAAGAGATTCTCAGTTAAAGAAGCAAATTTGTTCACAAATTACACATCACTAGAAACCAGAATGCTTCCGATGCTGAAATCTCAGTCCCTTGCCTTCAGATTCAGCGGTCATATAGCCTACAGATATCTGCTTATAGAGATTAACAGCAGACTAGATTAAAATGGAATCAGTGCCGGGTCCCTTTGGTTTGGGCATAACAAAACCTCCACAATGAAATGGAAAGAGCTGTAGACAGAGAGGCAGGTGTTCACCAGTCAGTGATAAAAGTGAGCAAAGGCAGAGATAGTCATTAATCACTGTGACCGCTGTGGACAGGACTGACTCCACCAGACACTGCAGCTCTACAATGTATGGCTACTGTATGCACACACACACACACACACACACAGATACAGATACAGTACAGTTTATCTCTGCGTCCTGAATGACCTCAGAGGGAGACCTGTTCCCAAGCTCTTACATAACGCCTCTGTCGATCAATAACTACCAGCGCAGAGGGAGAGGTGTCGGCTGAAGCGGAGCGGCCCGATGGGGGGATGAGACAGACCTTGATCAGGCCCGCCCAAGGGAGCGGCAGCCAACGGGGGAAAAGGATTAGCATGGCTGTCACTAAATATGACATGGCATGCTAATTAGGCACGACTGGTTAGACAGATTAGCAGAGGCAGTCAACTGGGCAGTGAGTCACTCCACAAAAAAACATGCTGTCACACAGACGGCAAAATATTTAACTAAAAATATTGCATTTATGTGTCTTTTATCCTAGGAGAGCACTGCAGAGTGCCTAAAATGCTCCCAAAAGTCAGTCCCTCATGGATTTACGTGTTTTTTTGGGCTTGTTTTCATGAAAGCTTTTGTAACAAATTGCAATGCATGTTGAATTTATTGAATGGATAGCCCCTTGCGATGCAGCATCTCATTTTCATTTTCATTTTTCATATTTTTGTCCTTATTTGACAGGTCAGCTCATCAGGTGAGCTACCAGGGCTCAGCAACAGCGGCATTGACAGAGCAGAGGGAGAGCTGGGAAATT
Organism: Morone saxatilis; assembly: GCF_004916995.1. Classification (NCBI taxonomy): domain Eukaryota; kingdom Metazoa; phylum Chordata; class Actinopteri; family Moronidae; genus Morone; species Morone saxatilis. Next base: position 27,910,687 of record NW_023339674.1, read on the forward strand.
GTGCAGTTTAAATAGACCGCCAGATTGGAAGGGTGCGCTTGGTTAGTGATTATGGAGTGAGGCATGTCATGTGTGTATAGCAGTGCAGCTCG
>NW_023339674.1:27910878-27918568 GCF_004916995.1 Morone saxatilis
GGGCTGCAGGTCAGATTTGAACCCTTGGGCCGCTGCAGCAAGGACTCAGCTTCGGTACATGGGTCGCCACTCTACCCACTGAGCTAACCGGGCGCCCATGTATACCTATTGTATAGCAATAACGTAAATGTTGTTATTAGGAATAGGTGGCAGTAATGACATATTGTACCAAAGCCAACATTTTTAACTGGAAAGTCAAGAAACAACAATTGCGTGATCATAGTGTTTGCTTCTGGTCTACGAACTTTGGTGAAATCATGTCTAAACCTATATTCATTTTTTAATATTGTTTATGTTACTACAATAAGCACAGTGCATACTTAGGCCACAACAAGCTAAATTTATAAAGCACTCTAAATAGGGTTGACAGCCAAGTAGCTCTGCATAAGAAAATAGAAGATATGTTTTGATTTATGGTTTCCTATAATACTTTGTATGGTTTCCTGTTGTATTAATTTGTGGCGTGGAGTGACAGTGTGGATCTGCTGTGAGACAAACTGTCACTAAGGAGAATTGTTCACCAGGCTACCCATGCCTACTAACAACTTTTACATAATTGGTATGCAGCCACATACCACAGGTTTTCCATTATTTCAACAGTATTTACTTTTCCCAGTAAACGTACACTTATACTTAAACTTATTTAAATCTAGAAAGCTCAGTGTGATAAATAGAGCATTCTTGTATGGGGCAGTAAGCCGTCAGTGTCAACAAAAGACAAACACTTCCAGGGTCAACTGTCAGTGAAAAAACATGTAAATATTTTGACCAGTACAGCTTACATATTGAGAAAACAAGTTGTTTATTTTTGCAAATCAGGACCTATCTAGCAGTGTAGTTGCAGACTCCTTTGGTTCACCTTCCACTTCCAAGAACAAAGGAAAAGCTACAGTGGCCGCGAAACGCACAAAAAACATTCCCGCCCCTGTCAAGAGCCAGCGTTTGGTTCATCCCTTCTAGGCTACTGTAGAGACATGGTGGTTCAGTATGGCTGACTCTATGGAAGATGACTAATGGGGCCTGTAAATATTATGAATGAATGAATTAATTATATGGTAACAAAAATGTAACGATTCTTATTTTCAAGTGATTATACACTAATAGAAACATGAGTTATGAATATTATGTCTATTTATCCTCAAATATTACACACAGGAACTTAAGGCTACAATGATTTGTAATTTCTTGTAATTTCTAGTTTTTTTTTTTAAATGTTGTTATAGTCTTATAGCTATAGCCTAATTTGTTTTTTGTTTGTCTTAAAGAAAATTTAAATTGCACCAAATTTTGCAACTTTGAGTCTGGAAAACAAAACTATGTCAATAAATCCGTCCTTCACCCTCTTCCTCCATCACAGGACCGAGTGTAGGCGGCTATTTGAAATGGCGGAGGAGAGAGCAGAAGGAAAGTAGCGCGGCAGAGCAGCTGCATAGAAAACCCAGAGTGGAGCTCCAGTGTAGAGTGGAACTGGACTGACTGGACAGGTTGTATATATATATATATATATAAAAGATCAAATTTACAGTTTAATGAGAGAAGACAGCAGCAGTTTTGTGTTAAAACACAATTATTAACAACTTTAATTTGAATGCTGAGGGATGAATGTTGTTTAAGACTGATATTAAATGGCAGCTTCTTTAATCTTCAGTAATCTCTTTCATACAAAACTTTCTATAGTTAATTTAAAAAATAATTAAATGTCACAGTCCTGATTTGGTAAATTGTTTGAATTTTATTTTATGCAACTTACTAAAATAACATATTACATGGCCAGCAAGTGTAGTACAGAATCTCAGATTTGTAGAGCAAAGTTAGTGACAAATGACAACACACTTTTCATCAGTTTTGATCAACTTTATGCAACTGTCAGCAGCCCCTTTATTGTTCAGAAATATTGCTATTTTCATTCTTTCAAAGAGTGTGTTAAGTACAGACCTGGAGTCTGTCAGTCAATAGCCTAGCTTGGTTAAAGACTGGAAGCAGATACAGCGAAATTGATATTTGTTTGTTTATTAGATATACAGATGAATATCAGTTTGTGGAGTAGTACCATCCAAAGCTTCAATATATTTTAAATGTGGCACATGCCTTATATATATCCAGTTTGTACATGAATTAACGCAAATTAACTAGTATACTGTCACCATCAGTATTTACAGTGCATATATTTAGTGTAAAATAGTGAATGGTTACACATGGTTGGCATATTTTGGGATGTATGTTGTGTACACATAGTGGTTGGCATCAGGAGTCATTTCATTATATTTTACCTCAGCTCATTTAGTATATTCTATTTTATTTTGAAAGAGAGACAAATAAGTGTGGAGCTATATTACATCACAGATTATCTAGAATATTATAACATATTATAAAATCAACTCAGTCAGACAATTTCAGTTGTCTCCTTGTTCTCCTCTTCCACTTGGTCCACCTCGTTGCATGACTTTGGGCCTTAACTGGCTAATTCCACCACTGCCGTCAAATGTTGTGGCTCCAACAGTCAAGACACACGAAGAATGAGGCATGAAGGCACCCTATATGCTGACTGATGGGGGACAACGTACACAATGACTAAAACTCAACACATTTGAACACTGATCCCCCCTTCTGTCAGAGCTCTTGGTATGGTCCTTAGCTTGGGACCTTTGCAGACCCATCTTTGGACGGAAGGAGGAAGGACAGCAGTTTTGGCGGAAAGTTTGACGAGAGTTATAATTGATTTGGCGGATTAGCAGCAACAACAGCACAAGCAGTGAATGTAACAATCATGGGTGATACTACGGATAGAGATAGTGATAACATGTCATGCCCGGATGTAAATAGAAAGAGGAAAGAGAGGAGCGATAGTTGTAGAAGCTCAACTTTTAGTTTTGAGGTGGGCGACATGGCCAAAAAAGTGGAGGCAGCAATGAGGAAGGAGGATGAACAAACTGAATGGAAAGTGATGGTAATGTTTAAAAAAAGGGGGACATTTTCACCCACTAAAACTGACAAATGCAATTGAGAAAGAAATGGGCAAGATCAATTTTGCTAAGTATTTAAGTATCAGGAGACTTTAGATATTTGTGAAAGATCAATCACAAAGAGATACGTTTCTCTAAACCCTGTGAATGCAGCAAAGGTGTTATTTATGATGTACCACTGACAATAACTACGGATAAGATAATCCAGGAAGTGAAAGGAGGAAAGGTGATAAAAGCTACAAACTACAAACACAAAGAACAATGTCAAAATTGACAGTCTGTCAGTACTCCTTGAATTTGAAAATGTTTTGCTCAAGAAAGTAAAAATGGGATATTTGAGTTATAATGTCAGAGAGTTTATCCCAGCACCACTATGATGTTTTAAGTACTAATGAAAGGGGCACACTCCAGGGCAATGTAAAGGAAAGTGAAGATGTGCAAGATGTGGAGGACAACATTAATATGGAAAATGTGGTCAAGATGCAAAAATCAAATACTGCAACTATGGCAGCAAACACAGTGCTGCTTTTGGAGGGTGGCCTGTTCAAAGACAAGCTAGAGAGGTGCAGAAATATAAAGTAACAAACCAGGTGTCTTATGCTTATATACTTTAAAAAAAAAAGTGAACTAGCCAGATCAAATGTTAACAACATGATAAATATTGCAAGAGAGAGAAAGTCTGGAAATTAATAGTAATAGTAAATAACTAAGTAATAGTAAGTAATAGAGAATCAGTCTCTGACACCAAGTCAGCAGCGAACAGAAACAAACCCATGCATAAAGAAGATTAATGAAGATACACTGAATGTAAACAAAATAAGCTTTTGAAGAAAATAAAGTGATAGAATCAAGACAATTGTAGAAGCAGCTATAGAGATTCTGGGAGTTAAAGAAGTAACAGCTGAATTGATTCATGAGATGTTAAACCCTTCTAATTATGATGGACTGTCTCAAGGTGATTAACTTCCTCTTGGTATTTCAAGTTTAATTGCAAATGGGCAAGAGTTCAAGAAGTTGTAACTGATCTGCAAGTCATGCCATTTGTATAAAGAGAAACGTAGGTTAAGACCACATTTGGATTTTGTTATGCCAGGGTACAGCTCGGTTAAATGTGACAGAATTGGAAAACAAGGAGGAGCATGTGTAACATTCATTAAAGACAATTTAGCATATCAAAGAGTAAATGTCATAATGAGAATGTATAGTGATAAAAATGTGTAGTCTCAGAGGAAATATCTAGTCAACTTCTACAATCCTTGCAAGACACTGTCAATGCAAATATTTCACGAGATCTCTGATAGTGTGATACAGGAGAAATATGGTGTGGAGATTTTAATGTTCATAATACTCTATGGTGGGGAAGTGATTATACAGATACAAATGGAGAAGTAGTTGAAGAACTAATGGAGGAGAGATCGTCTTAATGATGGAGGGTGGAACCAGGGTGAATGTCAGTTGCATGTTTATACCTTACTCTAGTCTCTGGAAGTATAAGTAATTTATGTGAATGGGATGGAAAGAATGATACTAACATGATCACTTTCCAATACTATGTTCTATGAATTTTGATATGTACAGGAAGATATATATATGTAAAGATGGTATTTCTTTAAAACTAACTGGGAGAAATTTAGAGAATTTTGTGGATGATATAGATAACTGTGCAGCAGTGGTGACTTCCATAATTGTTGGTGCTGCGTCAACATGTATTGCTAAGAGCACAGTAAATAGGAAAAAGAAAATGATTCCATGGTAGAATGATAGATGTAAAAAGGCTTTAAAAGATAGAAATTGTACATTCAGAATTTTACAAAAAGATCATTGTTTGTAGATTATCATATTATTTAGAACAAAGAGGACTGACCTGAAGGTGATAAGAATCCTGTTTGACAGAAACGATGTGAAGTTGGGGAAAATGTCTCTGTTCTCAGAATCAGCCTGTATTCCCAGGCTGTGTTTTTTCCTCTGCTCTTCTCCCTGTGACACAACGCTGGACTCTCAGTCACCAGTGTGTGGCTCCTGATTCAGGTGAACTTCCTCTTCTGCTATCTGGTGGGGATGTTGCTACGAGATGGGAGATTTGACATCTGGTGATGGTGAGCGTAAAACTGTGAGCTCTGAAACACGTGGTGTTGTGGTTTCAAAAAGACCAGCCCATATCGTGTTGTCCAAGTTGACTTTGTTGGGTCTTGTCTCGCTTTGGGTTTACATCATTACCGGACTCAAGGTGGGTCACAGAGCTAGAGAGGATTGTACTTCTGCAGGGGTTGTGTGTGTGTTGTGTGGTGTGTGTGTGGTTGTGTTGTGTTGTGTCTTTGCTGTGTTGGGTTTCTGGTGTTGGTATATTGTAGGATTGATGTTGGTTTGGTATCTTTTTGTTGACATGGATCCTCATGAGACACTAATGTCAGGATAGAATTAAAAAATTTTTGTTTTAGGCTTTGGACTATGAGGTTATGCCTTTGACATAGTCATATTTAATTGCGTTTTTTATCTTCATCCATTAAATTTGTCACAGAGAAATGTGCACATTTGTGTTTGATTTTTTATTTTCTATTTGTGTAAAAACTAGTTTTACAATAGCGTCGTTGGAATGAGGATGATTTTGGGTTCTAACATTAAGTAGAAAATAAAAGGATATTGGGTCAAGTTTAGTTGATTACAATATTGAACTTTTTTCTGCTGATACGAAAACAATTTCTGCTTCTATGGCGATAGCAATAAGATAGCATTAAAGTGAAGGAGGCTGTGGTAGGGACTCGGCACTCCAACAACTCGGTGTGCTGCGCGGTTAGGTCAGGTGTGGAACAAGTGCGGCTGACCAACATGAAAAAATTTGACTCGTTAAATCGACAAGTTGCATGCAGTGTCTACTTCCTTGTTGCCGTAGGTGGCGCTATCTATATGAATATTGTCATGTAGACGTGTTCGGGCGGACTGTTTCAAACGTGTAAAGTTGTATTGAGATTTGACTGTACATTGAAGTTGTGAGGAGGTGTATTATAGTACTGTATTGTTGTATGGCAATGGGGATTCGACACGTGTACAGGCCGGGTTGACGTAAGTCGAATAGCAGAACTTTGTTCACAAGTGTTAATTACAGTGATCAAATTTTGATGTAAATCTGATAAATCTGTGTGGAGTTGTTAAACAGAGCTTTAATGTCGAATGGATCACAGTTTGATTCGATTCACCTGCAACTTTGACGCACGCCACGACCGCCCTTCAGACGTACTGCAAACAGCACAATTTTACTTGAGTAGTCTTTGATGTGTAGTTTTGAGCGATCGTGATCCTAGGGGTTTGTTCAAATACAACGGAAATCAAGAAAATGACAATAATAATTAAATGGCTGACTTTTGATGCCATGCTAGGTACCACTTTAATGTAATGCAAAATAGCAACTTTTAATCGCACATTTTTTGACTGTACTGAAATTTGTGAAGTATCCTATAAATTCCCTAGGGATGGTTCGTTAAAATCAAGGGCTGAAATTTCGAATTGAGCTGGATATAAAATGGCCACTTTGACGCTCCATGGACAGGCTTAATGTATGCAATACACAATTTGTAATCGCAACATATTTGTACTGTACTGACATTTTGAAGCGTATCCTGATTGAAAGTTTTGCGAAGTGAAATGAAAATAAAATTACCGATTCTCCGTGGGTTTGGTGTATGTGGTAAAGCTTTTTTGTAGGTCTGGTTGCTGATCGAGTTGTACATGTGGTGGCTGGGCTGACTTTTATGTGGGGTTCGTTTTTGGTCGTGGCTACAGGATCGTGGAGGTGGCTGGATGGCTTTTTGTGAATTTCTTAGGGGTCGTTTCGGTCTCGTTTTGTTTGGTTACGTTAGGTTGTTTTTTTTAGTTCAGGTTGTTGGGGGAACTGACAAGTGAACGTTGTCTCAATTAAAAGGACGCGCTCGGGTGGGTTGTTGGTGAGCTGTTAGTAGTTTAATAGCGACTTGGAATGAAAGAAGATTTGAATAATAAGATCACAGCATCAACGCATGTGGAGTTAAATGAGCCAATACTCTTGATATGTTCTATTGTTGTTAAATTTGCTATTGTGAGGGAACAAGGGCTGCATTATATCGCAGGATCATTAAAGTAACGGGATACAGTTCTGGCCCTTTTCTGATATCGGCGTGTAGTCCAAATCAACATAGGAGGAAACACTGAAAGGCATATTATAATTGTGTGGTGTGAATTGTTGGAGATCTCCCTCATATTACCTCGATTTGCGGTTTGGCTATCTGTTTTGAGTGTCTTCTTGTTACACCGTGAAAACCCCACACCGCTGACATTTTTTCTCTTATTTAACTGTGCTGCACTGTCGCGTGTTTGCGTGTCAAACTAATCGATGGCCATCCCCCCCCCCCTATACATGGTTGTGATTTCGGCCATTATTTTCTCATCGGACGATGGATATGGTTAAAATATGAGAATCGGCGATACGATATTATTGCCGAGTTATATTGTGATCCTAGGTGAAAGGAGATGTCTTTTTATCTTTTATGTTTATTAAGATCCAACTGAAATTCTGTCATGGAGTCCCTTTAGGGCAAGGAATGGATTTTATGAATTTTTGAGCCCCAAAACCTTTTTGGGGGTCTAAATGCGATTTCTATGAAATTTGCACAAAATTTCATGCTGGTAGGTAATAGTATTGTTCTTGGTTGCAGACGGGGTTGCTAATGCTTTAGTGGCCCAAGCACTAAGACCCC
>NW_023339674.1:27918593-27922204 GCF_004916995.1 Morone saxatilis
AAAATTGGTACGCATGTGTATCATGATGGGACAAGCAAAAAAGCCTCTTGGACCCATAACCCAAACCCAACAGGAAGTCAGCCATTTTGAATTCCGTGTAAATTTTTTCGCGCTGTATTTGAACGAACTCCTCCTAGGGAATATATCGGATCAATTTCAAAATTGGTCAGTACAGTCAAAAAACATTGCTGATTCAAAATTGTTGTTTTTTTTGTATGTTGAAGGGCGTGTCCGTGGCTTTCCGTCAAAGTCGACCATTTTGAATTCTGTGGTTATTTTCGGCGAATCTTTTACCTTGTATTTAAACAAACTCCTCCTAGGGAATTTATCGGATCAACTTCAAAATTGGTAAGTACAGTCAAAAAACATTGCTGATTAAAAGTTGTGCTATTTGTGACTGTACATATTGTACATACTCAAGAATATTGCACTACTTCCAATGAAGAAAGAAGACTTAAATTGAATTGAAAAACTGGCAACAAAGTGTTTGCAAGCGGTCTGACCGCCAGAGGGTTGGTTACTGAGTACTGACAAATATAAGCTGCCCAAACCTTTGCACGTCACAAGGATGTTTTTATTTTTAATAAAATGTAACATTAATGCATTAATTGTGTATTAATGTCTGCTTATAATATTGTATTATTATTATTATTATTATTATTATTAATAACATTATTAAATATTGTGTTTTAAGTTCCATATCCTAGAGAGGCTGTGTTTACATCTTTTCAATTAAAAAGTCACCAAAATATATTATTTGTTAAGGGGTGCCCAAACTTTTGCAAACAACTGTAGATCCTGGAACAAGTCAGTTAATAAATCTGCTGATCCTACCTGAAATGCAGCCCCTCAGCCAGAATAGTGTCCATCTGCATCCCTCCAATCCTGTTGAAGACGATGGCTCTGTGACCACCCTCCACTGCTCACACAAACACAACAAAAGGTTTTAACTCAGACCTCCATGACTTAAAATGTGCTACCTTGTTGTAGCAAAATGGTACTTAAAGGCACTTTACATGATAATAAAAAGACAACAAACAGACATGAAAATAATTTTATTTTTTTTAAGTGCAGCAATGAAAAAAGGAGAGGGAGGGGATAACAGATTAAGCAGTTTTAAGTAGGTGGGTTCTGAAAGACGGAAATGTGGGAGAATGTCTGTAGTATTGCAGGAGTTCCAGAGAGAGGCAGCAGCAATCTGGTTGTTGGATGAGGTGAGAAGAGTGAGGAGGTTGCATGTAGGAGTTGGAGTCTGCTGGTGCTGGAGGTTTGTAATGTGAACAATGTGGTGTTCAAAGGACAGGGATTGATCAAAGACGACAGAGGTTGCAGATGTGTTTGGAAGGACGACCAGTGGAGCCGTCAGTGCAGAGGGAGAATTGTCGCCGAATTTGATGAAGGATTTAGGGCCGATGATGACTATTTGTCACTGCTGAGTATGAGGAAGTTAGGTTGCATGTGGGATTTCTTTCTGTGAGGGAGCTTGTAAAGGTGGAATCAGGAGCAGCACTAGTAATGGAATTAGTGGAGATGCCAAGACTCGTCTTCTCAAAGGCCTTCAGCGCTCCGCGGCCAAGTATAGAGTGCCCCAGGCAGCAGGGGCAGCTGGGGAGAGTGAGGCTTTTAACAGCCGTATGAAAGGAATGTCCGGACATCCTGATTCAGCGGTTAGGGGAAAAAAACAGCAAAGACTTCTCCGAGATTGGAGCACAGCATTATTGGACTGTCACACCAACCTCTAATAACAAAAAGGAAAATCTTTGTGCCAGCAAAAGCCGACAGTGGCTTTTTGGGCCAGTAGCCAACGTTACACTACACACAACCACCCATCACTGTCCCTCTCCAAAAGTTATTCCCTGCTATTTGTAATTTTGCCTTGATCGATACGAAAACAAAGAGCCTGTAGCTCCATGTGGGGCCGGGATGTGTTCACACGTTTTGTTCTAAGCGCTGTTGTTGTTTCACATGTAGTAGCTCCTTGCAAATATCGTTAGGTGCACTTGGCTGGTAAATAATTTAGAATCACAGCAAAGGGCCAGATTTATATTGCGGTGTGTTTTATGTGTACCAGCTGAGACGTGAGAAGTGACCTTGTCTGTCCACAGTACCTCCCACAACGTCAGCATCAAATCAAAGCAGCTCATTACTATTTGCGCTGTATACATAATGTCTGTCTGTAAAAACATCTGCGTTGTGTTGGCGACAAATCCCTGGTGTGAAGTCACCAAAAACAAAACATGAAGATGAAAAGAAAAGCTCAAAACCATGATGCAGTTTTATGGCTGGTAAAAAATTTTGGTGGGTACATTTTCACAGATTTCCTGCCATTGGCCAAAAGTTAATTTTGAACCCTATCAATGGAGCTCTGATATCATGATTGACCCTGGCAACAGGTAAATAAAGAGCAGAGCTTCCATTTTCATATGTATAGTCAATATGTTAACACTACACAGTCTGATCCAGTAATAATGATTGTGGTGATTTCCAATTGAAAAGGTGTCTAGGTTCAAACAGCTCAACACAATTAAAGCTATGTAACACTCTGTATTAAAATCTATGTACACTAGTGATAATCCTAGAGGTCACAATAGCAAATTGTATACAGTGAGGTCAAGTCTCTAAAAATTAATTAAAAATTAATTAAAAATCAAGTCTATAAAAGTCTCACTGCAATGAAATACTACTATTGGGACGAACATCATCAAACATCAATAAAATTGGACATGTTCACTCCAGAAAAGTCTCAGCTTTCTAGTCATAGCCAGTTAAATTTAACACTGTTAATGGAACCTAGTAAGCGCGAATATTCAATCACACTAGGTAAAAATAACACATTTATACTGCATACAAAAAGACTGCATGGGCCATGTAGGTGCATGAACCATCTGGCTGCATCACACGGATAGCCTCGTACAAATGTGTGTTTACCTGTGTAGGTGGCTTCTTTAATGCCATATGCCAAAGCACCAGCTCCGAGCAGCAGCTTCAGTCCTAATCCTGCCCCTCTGCCACCAGATGAAGACATTCGACCTGCCAGATCCCTTAGGTGCTGGACCAAGCGCTAAGTGAAAAATAAGATCATAGTTATGTCCTTGCAGAAATGTGTGACTGATTAATTAATTGGAAAAACAATTATTTAAATTATACAATACGAATTATGACAAAACTATTAAAGACTATTTAACCTGATGGTTATATCTGCTCTTGTCCAGTCAAATGTCCTCCTAAGATTAGTCAAGTTATTTCCAATGCTCCCTATTCCAACACCTAAGCCAATATTCTCTACGTTGGATCACTTGATATCTTGCTTTATTTGTGAAGGTAGAAGGCCCAGAATACAGCTCAAAACTCTCCAAGTTAGATGGGACACCCTGTGGCACCCACAGCAAAACATTACCAACAGAAATGGGCTCAGAGATGTCCCACTGTGAATTCATGCAAGTGTTTGAGGGCTCTATAGCAGAAGAGTCCTTTCTGCACCCTTTAGTCCACAGACGCTGAAAGGAACTACTCATAATGCATTAGGGATAGATTGATTATCGGTTCCAATACTCAGCTTTTTTCAGATTATCAGTATTGTTATTTTTTTCAACTAGTGCAGTGCCCGTAGG
>NW_023339674.1:27922304-27927455 GCF_004916995.1 Morone saxatilis
CAGTCTGATCCTGATCTGCAGAGATATTTGAGCCACACACACACACAGACACACACACACACACAGACACACAGACAGAGATTTCTTGCTTTATAGATAGATTGCCGATAAACTCAATTAATTTTCTAATGCCCTACTTTGGCTCTGATGCAGCCTCACCCTCTCTCTCTGTAGTCAGCACTCTGTAGTCTTGCTCAATGTCCTGCCCACAGCATGACCTTAAGCGGACTGAGGTTTATAGTTCCAAGATGTAGAACAAAGCACTATAAAAATAGCTTTGTTCCCATTATTCAGATAAACAAATTGTATTAACATGGCACACAGTTTTTATTGTTTTTACTGACATTTACTTATTTATTCTAGTGTTCACTTGTTTTTATGTATTTTAATTGATCACTCTTTATAAGTCCTGATTTTGAGAGCCTGGCACCTTTATATTCTAGTCAAGAGAAATGCCTTGTCGTTTGTTGCAAGCCAAATCTACCTTTAAGTACAAATAAAGTAACCTTGAGTTATAGCCTATCAACACTCAAGGCTTGTGTGCCACAGAGGGGGAAATGGAAACACTCAACTAAAGTACAAGTACCTCAAAATTATATTTAAGTACCCTACTTAAATAAATGTACTACCACAACTTTATTAAAAAGTTTGACCACAAGATTTTCTTTTTTACAGCAATATAAATATATCATCATATACTATCAGTTCCAAATAGTGGTTGAAGGTTTCCTTGATTACTAATAATCAGCATCTGTATCGGGCCCTGAAAAACACATACTGGTCAACCCCTATAATGCAAAGCATGTTAAAACAGCAATTACAGTGGAATTTTAAACAAAAAACAAAAATGAACAAAAATGGAATGAGTTGGTATTTTCCATTTAACTATAATCACATAAAACCAAATTAGCCAGCACTATGTGTTTGTTTGTGTATATTCTGTAAAGCAGTCACTATTCTTCTTGGGGTCCAAATAGTTTATATGGTGACAATACTACTACAAATATACACACACTGACATTATTCATCAAAATACACTGACACAACACATTGTAATGCACATAAACAAAACAAAAACATCAAAAAGACTGGCTCCGATTGAATTTCTCATAAATTAACAAAAATATCCTCAGGATCTGAGCTAAAAAACTAAAGGAAGATCATTCGTAAAAATTGTGAATAGGAGTGACCCAAGACAACTTCCATTTTTCACTTCTTTAAAATAATAACTTCTATTAAGGTACATTATTTGGCTTCTGTCTCTCAAGTAGATTTTTATCCAGAAAAACCATAACATTTTAGTTTTTTCAACATCAACTTATCAAGGATATAAAAAACAGCAGAAAAATCAAGCAAAACTACTCACATTTTTCTCTTTTCTATTTCCACAAGCCAGTCATCAACTACTTCAGTCAAGGCAGTGGCTGTCAAATGTTTTTTCTCTATATGAATGTTGGAAATTAGTGATTCAATTACTATTAGCAAAATAAGACTGGATCTGCTCATACACAATTCTTTCCATTATCTTCCTTAAAATTGGTAATAAACTTATAGGTCGACTATTGGATTCTGAAAACTGCAACTTATTTTTTGGTATCGGCACCAATTTGAAAATCTTCCATGCTTTTGGGCATACATTTTCACTGAAGCATTGATTAATAATATGCGTGACCATAGGGCAAATTTGCTTTAAGATCGTCAACCGCAGATGGTTTATTTTTAGATGTCATTAACATTAATTCAACTTTAGCAACACTAACTTCCTTGAACTCAGTTATATTTTACCCGCTCTACCTCTGCGCCACAGCCGCCCCATTCTATTATCAAAATACAATTTCTTTTTCTTCTTGTTTATTTATTTACAAAATTCATTAATTTGCATTATATTTGCCAATCTGATCTAAAACTAGATGAAATTGCTGTTAATTTGGCATGATCCCATTCCATCATACATTCTTTGAATTCCTTATCCAACCTTTGCTGGTGTTTGCTGGGGAGGAGGCATCAGGACTAGGGGTGCCAACAAGCTGAGCAAGCTGGTGAGGAAGGCCAGCTTTAAAAAGTATCCTACATTTTTCTATAAATATAGGCTATAAAGTCCTGTTCAGTCCATTTTCCTCATGCAGTATATTTTTATTTTTATTTCTCACCACCTGACCTGTTGGGGGTCCTTCGCAGTTCACTCGTTAGGCATCTCCTCTCCTCTCTTTAACCTGCTCACAGTGTCGGTTTAATAGCTTGGTTGAGGGGTACTTTCATTCCCCTGAAATGCAGTACTCTGTCTTTCTTTGCTATTTGTAAAATATATCTGCATTCTGTGGATCATCGGTCTTGAACCAGATTTCGTTAGAGGGCCCACTCTGTGCGCAATGTCCACTTCAGGCTGGCATGGAAGATTTCTATCTTAGACTTCCTCTTTAAAGAACGATGCCATGAATTCTGTAGGACATCCCTTTTCCACATCTTTGTCGAGGCCAAATACTCTGATATTACATTTACGGCTGAAATTTTTCAACCTTTTAGTTTTTTCTCTCAGTTCTCTGTTTTCTTTTTGGAGTGTGTTCTACATTTCATTCACCCTCTCTTGCCTGCTAGAAAGGGCCAGTTTGTCTTTAAAGTCCTTCAGCCACACTTTTAAGCAATCCAGTGGAGGTTGCATTTTATCAAATGCTTTATTTATTTATTTATTCTCTTATTATTGAGCAGAGTAATGCTACTAACTCAAGCTGCTTTCCACACTGACTGTCGGCCTCCATTCCGGTTCTCCCAGGTGAGGCAGTTGGCGTCTGTTTTTTCGATTTTCTTGGCATCAGAATTTTTCCTGCAATGGTTCTTCTTCTTTAACAATTTATGGGTAATTATGTAATTAATTTGTTTAAAAGGATCCTCCTTGGTTTCAAGTTGATACTAACTTTAGAAGTTCAGTGTCCTTGCACTAACACACCGCCACCGGACATGGCGATGTTTACTTAGTCCAACAGGACTGTTTTGCTAATCAATAGAAAACAATAAACAAACAATCCAGTTCATTCTAGGGGACGCAAGGCCTTCATGATTTTAAGGGCTGTAAGAAACCTCCAAAAATAAACACAGTAGGCCTATATCTCAGCATTTGATGGCTTCTGTTAAGTAAATTGTCAAACAAAACAATGGTGATTCATCAGGGACAAGAAAACATTGAATCTGTCAAAAAAAAAGTCTAAAAATATTTTAAAATACATAATACAGACAGAATTGCATAAAGAGGTTCCCTAGGCAGGAAATAATCTCCTCAAAATTCATCCAAATCACTCGTTTTACACAACATTCCTGCAGTTATTGGGTTTAGGTTCATTGTACGTTTTTGAATATAATATCAAAAATTATGTCAAGGATCGTCAGTTGACGAAATGGCAGAAAAAGAGTCCCTTAAAGAAAAAGGTTGGCAACCACTAGCCTTAAATATCAGCCTAACACGATGCTGTGCAAAGGGTGCCACTATCCAGGTAACATGAGTTCACAAAGTGCTGTCCCATTCATAACACAGACCTGGCTGCTGGGTGGGCACTAGAACCGGGCCTTCATATCAGTGTAGATATTAGTTAGCTAATAGCCATTAACAGCCAAGTCAGGTCACACAAGGCGTCCTTGCCAATAACGACGGCCGGTTGTGAAGTTTAGCGATGCACGAGCTAGCAGAACAGTTCTATAATGCGACATGGTAACTAAGCAGAGCTTTTAATACAGCTGCGTCATTCATTAGCGGACCATTGGTTACTTTAGTGGTAACGTTAGATAAACATGTTACAGTGCCCACACTTACAACACCGTAACAACACTCCTTCATTTCAACGATTTAGCGTTTAAAACACTTACATTCGGCTCCTTGCTCGCCATGCTGCTCTACGTCAAACTCCAAGGTCGAGACTATCCTCCTCCTCGTGGACCGTAAAGTCTACTGGGAAATGTAGTCCGACAGCATGGCCCCATCTTTTTTCAGTACAATATAGTGATGGGATTTCCTGCTCATTTTAGTGAGCCAGATCATTTGCCCCAGCTTAGCAACAAGAGTGTTTCCGGTCCCAGACTGCTCTTTATTCAGTACCACTTCTGGCTTTTATTATTTAGCCAAATTTAGCAATGTTTTGAGCTATAGTTGGTATGTGAGCACATTTATGGATATAACTTATAACTCAATGACTCAAGAATTTTCCTTTTTTTCCCCCATTGTGTTTCATATAAATACCTTACATAATGTAAAATTATTGATTTAATTATAATTATTATAATTGAAAAGTTAGGGACCGAGCCAGTATCAAATACTGGAAGGTCCCTATTGTATTTTGAATGTTTATTATTAGGGACCGAGCCAGTGACCAACACTGGAAGGTCCCTATTGTTCGCCTATAGTTCTTGTTTGCCGTAAGCAGAAAAGGTCACAAATCTAAGAGGTTGGTTTGTGGTTCCCCAGTCTAGTGCGCTGCTGTCCGGTGTGCGAACGCAGAACTTTTCACGTAGCATCTGGGAATTTAAAGTATTTGGAGCTATGCTTTTAACATGAAGCGCGTTGATGAAACATGGTAGGGCGAAATCCGTAGATTTTCGTAAAAAGAAGGAAGTGCACATTTCTCCACATTCTATGTCTAGATCGACACCAACCTTGGGTGTAGTACTTATGTCTTCATTAAGCATCGTGCACAATGCGTAAAAAATTTGAGGCCACCTACACGAATAGGTGCACTCTTTATGAAAGGACATGAAGTTTATATCGTGTTATGCCCGTGTGATAAAACGAAATTGTAGACTATATTGCCCAATCCCTTGAGAGTCCCTACAAAAATCTCAACAATCGGACACTGAGGAGTGGCGCGTCCGGTAGGGAAGATAGAATTGGCAAAGAAATTGGCAAGCTTATTTTAAAGTCCTCAACGAGGCTTATAAAAAGCTCTTTGACCCATAAAACCCACAAAACCCTAACGTGGAACAGTCGGCTACTTTGAATTTTCATTTCCAACTCTCCGGCGCATTTGTTTTGTTTTTGTCATTTAAAAATTTTGCCTGTATTTGAAAGAACTCCATCCCAGGGAATTGTTGGTTTTGCTTCAAAATTGTTCAGTACAGTCAGGAAAATGGTGATAAAGAAACGCTGCTCACAATTTGCGACTGTACGTT
>NW_023339674.1:27927480-27936502 GCF_004916995.1 Morone saxatilis
GGCGTGTCCGTGGCGTGCCGTCAAAGTCGGCCATTTTGACTTCCGTGGTCTTTTTTTCCGTTGTTTGTGAACAATTTACTCCAAGGGAATTTGTCGGTTCTGCTTCAAAATTGGTCAGCACAGTCAGAAAATGGTGCTGAAGAAACGCTGCTCAATTTGTAACTGCACGTCAAAGGGCGTGTCGAATGTCAAACTGATGCCATTTGAGACATTTCAGGGCTTCTATTTTAAATAACTCCTCCTACAGATTTTATCACACTGACTTCAAATTTGGTCAGTACAGTCAAAAAATGGTGCTGAATGAACGCCGTGATATTTGCGACTGTACGTTGAAGGGCGTGTCCGTGGCTTGCCGTCAAAGTTGGCCATTTTGAATTCTGTAGTCTTGTATTTGAAAGAACTCCTCCCAGGGAATTTGTCGGTTCTGCTTCAAAATTGGTCAGTACAGTCAAACAATGTTGCTAATTAACATTTCTGCTATTTGTGACTGTACGTCAAAGGGCGTGTCCGTGGCGTGTCGTCAAAGTTGGCCATTTTGAATCGAATGTCAAACTGTGATGCCATTTCAGGCATTTCAGGGCTTCTATTTTAAATAACTCCTCCTACAGATTTTATCACACTGACTGCAACGTAGACACGATGTTGATCAAATCAAATATTGACTGATCATCGAACAACGTGTCCGTGGCGTGGCGCTGAATTTCCACGGTTCGCAGTGAAGAGTCTCGCTATGAACGCCCGAATCGGTGTCTAAAACGCGTGATGACATGAAGCGGTCGTGATGCGGCCACAACACACCCCGAGTCAAGTGGAGTGCGAGGTCCCGCCCAACGCTGCTTGCAGCTTTAATTGTTATTGAGTTGTTTTGTATGTTGGTGACAACAAAAATCTTACCATTCTAGGATCTTAATGTTATATAGAAAAGTAGTAATGATAAAATGTAGGAGTGTAAACTGGTTGTGCAATAATAGTGACGACGCTGAAGTTGGCTTCCGATTTGCAGCTTCCGAGTCGACAGTTAATTAATTGTTAATTATATTTCTCTTTTACCTTTTTGTTCCTTAAAAATATTCCTGAAGGTCTAAATAAAAGTGACTTTTGATTTTCATGGCTGTAATGGAAAAAATAACTTTCATTCTTTGACTGCAAAAGAAGGGGGATTCATATTGGGGCAAAAAATAATTCTTATAATCATCTAGATTTATATTTTTTCTTTACTGTTTCTTCTGAATCTTCTATATGTATTATGAACTGTACCTGTTCCTTTTTGTTTTTCTCTCTTCATTTAACTGATTTGGCAGTGCTAATGTCCCAAACGTCATCTGTTAAAATGCCAAAATGAAAGGCATCTAAAAGAGAAGGGTTTTGAGGAGTCATACATGATCCAGCCACACAGGTGCATGTAACTTTTGAAAGCAACCCAATAAAGACCACACAGACACACATCTTGTTATTACAACATTGGATGACTTTAATCCATAACTCCTGTCATATTAAAACACAAGTCTATTTTACACAGCTCAGTTAACAGCTAAGAAAAAACAACCAATGACATGAACACAGTGAATTAGATGGAAAGTCAAAGTTCAAAATATAGCCAGGATGTACAGAGCAGAGCCGCGTTAAAGACCTTAAGCAGCTGTTAACATTTGGGTATAGTTGGGATAAAACTGTAAGCTGTTAACTATTAAGAATAAATAAATGAAAAAGATAAAGAAATTATCTTAGTCTACACTGACTGAAAGTTGTATATTTCACCTCTGAAAGTAAATACAAGCAAAATAAAGAATGTAACAAAACCCCCTCCTGATTGCTGATGGATGTCCCTCAAACACAGTGCTTTTCAAACATTTTGACAACATTGTGCAGATTTTTCTTCCAAACAGCAAACAAACAAGAGGCGACCCAGTGACTCTTGTGGTGGACTGGAATAAAAAAAAGGTGCTTGGTCCTCCATTACACCTCACTGTTCTACACTAGTTAACACAGTCAGAAACCAGGAAAGGTTTAGTTGGCAGAAGCTGTGTCCCACTTCAGAGGCTGCCTGCAAAGGTGTGTCCTTCAGAGGACTAAAGCTACATCAACAGTTTCAATACTTGGCCTCACAGAGACCACCATTAATAGTGCCTGCATCTAGGCAGTCCTTGTCAACTCATAAAACTGGAAATTTCAGAGTTGAATTGTTGGCCAACCAAGTAAATATGTCAAAATATATCCATTAACTGCCATTTTTCTGATAACATTTTCTGACTTTACAAGTAGACAAAAACTGACCAGTGCAAAGGATTCTGGGATACTGAGGACTACAAACAGTTCACCTGTTGTGTAGGGCTGCACAATATAGTAAAACAAATCATACTGTGATGAATCTCAATTAGCAGGAATGATAATTTTTGTATCACAATTTTCCTTTTTTAGTGAAAAAAACTATTAAAAACATGATGTTGTTACATTTCTTGGGGTCTGTACCAAACAAACATGCTTACAATTGGATATATAGGCCAGAGCATCTCTGCAGCACTATAAAACTTAATTATAATGCTGTTTGTAACACATTTGACCTTTTTTTTTTTTTATTGTAGCTTCTGCGATTTGGATATTGCACTTGACCATATTGGAATTTCGATAATATTTTGATAAATTGGGCAGCCTTACTTACCCATGATGATAAACTCTGTCAGGAAATGTGGACTTCACAGGAGGAAGACTCTGGGATGGGACACAGCTAGAGGAAATGTTACCTAGTGTTTTATGATAAAGACCCTTTGAACAAAACTCAGGACAGACACTGAGCTGCATCCTTCCTTGACACACAGCTTGTGTTTAAAACAGACAACACATGGAGAGCAGTGTTTCCAAGTTGAGACAGAAAGGAGAAGATCAGATCAGACAAGTTATAAGTCTGGTATTCTGTTCCTGAGTAAATGCAACCTTGGAGTGAGAGAGGGCAGAATAATAAAAAAATAAAACATGAATTGTGTAACTTCAGAGTGGCTCCCTGGATGACTTGAGATCAATGGTAATGTATTTACAGTGGAACAGTCTGGGGGGTAAAATCAGAGAGAGATGATTTTGGAAAAGAGGAAACAACAGAGTGCTCGATCCCCTTCTTCCTCTCCCAAGGTCTAGAAGAAGTTTCCCGGTCAACACAAAACAAGAGAACAACCAAACACAAAGCTCACGTCACTGAGTGTGGGACCACAGTTGGGTTTCACCCAAATGTACTGATCCCAAGTCAGCAATGAGCGGTTTACTGCTGCAAATTGTAGCTAACCTTGGTAATTTATAGACCTTGGCAGGACATCAGCATCTTGGAAGGTAGAGTCAGAGGTCAGAGGTCAGACGTAGAAAAGTCGTACCCTGGAGGTACTGACATGGAGGTCATCATCGAAGAACTTGGTCTCTATGATCACATTACCACTGGAATACAAAGACACATGTAAACTATAACTGAGGTATCAAATCTCTGTCCATTCCACTACTATAACTGCCACAAAAAGCACACATTATGTACACTATACAACATTACCATGAATCACCGAATTCCTACTGTTGTGATTGCAAGAATCAACTTTCATCAGAAAATTTCAATTTGTCTCTTAATCCTGTAGTTCATTCTTGACAGTTATGATAACACCATAAACACAGAGTAGATTAAGAAAATTGCTGCTTTAAAACTGTGGGATGTAACTTCTAACAATAACCTTTCATAATATTTTCTGCAACTTTCACTATATCTTGACAGTAGTACACAAGACAAACAATGTATCTTGCTTAGATTTAGTTCAAGGTTTTTTTTATAAAACTAAATCACAGCTGTATAGGATTAAATAGCACAGATGATAAAGACGATGTACTGCATGTGTCAGCAACACGGAAACATAAAACAGCTAAATTAAAAAGAAAATCTGAGAGGAGACTCACGTTAAAACATTGGCTGGCATCATCTGGGACTCTGGAGCTGCTTCTATCAGAGACTGCCATGTATTGGTGGAGTTTGGGATAACAAAGCCAAACTCAAAGAACCATTCTGGATGGAGAAACACAGACAAAGAGCTCAGTGCTGCTTTAACAACATACAATATCACTATTTGGATTCCTGGGTTTATACAGTGTGTTAGTGTACCATAATGGTGCAAGTACTGTTTCTGAGACGTTTCCCTCTCTGGTGGAAACCAGCAACATAAACATGTGTTGTCCTCTGGGCTCTCTGTAACCTCACCCCTGTACAGCAGGGCCCCAGGGACAACACTCCAAACACACAGACAACAAGGAAGTGACAACACTTAACAGATGTACAACTTAGGAAAGATCACATCTAAGTGAATTGTCTGTTGGTAATTGGATATGATGCTTCTGTTCTTCTCTAGCCTTTCCATAATAACTTATAATGCAGGTTTGCTTTAACAGTAAGGTGGGGCAGAATGTTGAAGATCTGAAAGCATTATACTGCTGTAAGCACAAAGGCCCACTGCCACTGTATAACAACTCCAATTAGGCCAGTGCCTTGATCAGCCAAAGACACTTATGGACAGGTAAGGTTGCCATAAATAAAACTGCAACACAAACAGCTGATTCTAGTTTCCAAAGACCCAAATGGTTTTGTCAGAGATTGGCAAACACTTTCAGACGGTGTGATAGTTTAGTGTGATAACATATACCTTACTAATCCTTTGGATTGTTCAGATTCCATTTCTGACACTGAGTGATTATTAGTAGTGCATGCATAAGAGCAAATTCACACTCAATTAATAGAATTGCTTCTAAATTGAATTCCATCTCTTTTTAGTGAGTCAGATCAGTTAGCTCAGCTCAGCAATCTTTTGACTCCCAAACTTGCTTTTCATTTACAACTTATGTTTTTTTTTTAATTTAGACAAATTTAGCAATATTTTGACCAATGATTGGTATGTATGTGTATAATAAGAAATATATCACATAACTTATTCAGTTTAATTACTAAACCTTATAATTTCCAGAATGCCATCATTTTAAATTGTGCTTGGTATAAAAACCTTAAATAATGTCAAAACATCAAACACACAGACATTAGTCAGTATTAGTCTTTCCTCGTGACCTCTCAGATTTGTTTAACTAAAATTAACACTTTGACTACATAGAAACAGCTTTTCGTTTAGCTTGTTCCTAAATAATTATTAGCTTAACATGTGTTGTAACAACTGTGGACAAAAGTGGAAATATCACTTTTCTAAATTGTACTTAAGTCGTCAACTTGAGTAGACTGCACCGCAGCTGGGATCAGAGGGAAGAAAGATGGTTGATTGCTTAGTGTCACAGGTCATCAAATACAGACACTGGGAATAAAGACTCAACAATCAACTATCCTTCTTTTCTCTGATTGGTTGTTTTCAACCCAAAGCGTCTTTCTCGGCTCGGATTTTTAATTTTTTTTTTCAGGCCCGGTAGATTCTTACAAATACAATTAAGAGCACTAGAAGGAGACAGAGGAACTTAATTTTTTCACAGATTAACCGTCTCATGTACTGCTGTCAAGAAATAACAAAAATTTCAGCAAATATGACAAAATCTATTTTTATAAAAGTTACCTACTGCACATTTAAGTTACTGCTAATGCAAACCACACATTTCCTACTGCTGAAGCTTTACATTAAAAGCATTTAACTGGTGAAACGTAAATGCAATGTGTTTGTCAGTGAGCTTGACTTAGCTGCCTGCTATCGTTCATCTAAAATCAAAAAAAAGAAAGAAAAGAAAAATAGCATTTGTCGGAAGGAAGGAGCAGCCACACTGAGCTGTTAGATGAAGAACTCTAGGTGACACACCGTCAACTTCTCAGCCAGGTAACCAATATTCACTGTCACTGTTTATAGACCCATGCCGTGTATAGCATAAAATCTGATCATGGTTGCTCACAGAATGGTGGAAAACGGCAAATTATTGCCTAACTTCTTTATTAAAACTACTGTAGTTTGTTTAGCTGCCCCAAAATTTCTGTGACCTGTAGTATTAAACCATATTAGGTCCCACAGAGTACCTTTAACTGAGTAGTTTAGCTGAGTGGAGGATTACCTTCTAGACATTGTCCTTTGAAGAAAACTTTCTGCTCCAGTCTGAACTTCTCCAGCTTTTCTGAGGAGGAGAAGTTCAGTTCTCTTGATACTGCTTTACACTTCAGGATCTTCTTCGGGACGCGAGCTTGAGAGACAAAGAGAAAGTGGAATAAATTGTGCTGACGATGACGCCAAGTTAGTTTTGAAAGCATGCAATAGCGGTTTACTGGCAGAGCCATAGACTTAAGACTCTTCTTCAGTTTCAAAATGGGACTTATAATATGAGTTTTCAAAAGCAAACCACTCTGTTTTTAGGTGACCTTTTCCCCTTTAAGCTTTGTGGGCTTCCATTAAACTAAGAAAGTGCACAGTATCCGCGCTAGCCCTACTTAAACCCTGACACTTTTGAGACATGGCAACGGTTTCACATGTAGATGCAGCGGCTTGAAATACTTCAGCTTTATTGCTGAAACATCAATGAATGATGTCTGATTGGGTTTGAAATTAAGGACCAAGTCAAAATTGTTCAAATCGACTGGATCACAAGATTTTGATCAGGGAACAGCTGCACACTCAGATGCTGCAGCCAGTAAGCTAGG
Source organism: Morone saxatilis (assembly GCF_004916995.1). Classification (NCBI taxonomy): domain Eukaryota; kingdom Metazoa; phylum Chordata; class Actinopteri; family Moronidae; genus Morone; species Morone saxatilis. The sequence goes on from NW_023339674.1 coordinate 27,934,112, forward strand.
TCCATCAAACTCTGCTGAAACACTATTACCTATGACAGAAATAGCCTACAGCCATCGGAAAAGGAAGAATGGAGTTTGGATTAAAGATCGGCATACTTGAGAAGATCCCCCAGCCAGACCAGACAGACAAGTGCTGCTGCTGCAGAAGGAGAGGTAGAGAGCCAGATAGGAGCCAAGAACCAATGCATGCACATATGTTGATAAAAGTGGGTCGACTAAGACTTTTCTAATTGACTAACAATTACATTTGATTCAATATTTTATATTTAAGATTTGATCATCTTTATCAAATAACTATAAAGTAGCATTATAGATTACACCACCAAAAAGTATAGCCAAATTGTAAGCAGTAAGCATGGTGGATCTTTCATCCACAACCATATCCAACCAGACAGTAGAGCCTACAAATGCAGTTTAAGTACAAACAAAAATGTTTGGGTAATAACATCTTTATAAGATTGGGTAATAACGTCCCTTTTCACTTCTAAATATAATATAATATAATATAATATAATATATTTCACTTCTCATATAAAACCTGTCTGGTGGCTTGTATGGTTGCTTCATGTATTTGATTGCAAAGTTGTGTCTGTGTCCCTACATCAACAGATGTCAGCAATGTAGCTGATGAACAAATATTATTAACTGTTGGAAATAATAGCCAAAGATTTTGAAAACCCTTGTTCTGCTGCAATACATTTGATGTAAATGTCAAATTTCTAGTTTGATGTGTGAATGTACCTTCATGCTCTACTCCTGGTACAGAGAGGTCCTCAGTTCCCTGCCAAAGCACTTTGCCTGTCTCTGCATCTCGAAGATTCATCCAGTTTCTGGCAGGAAAAAGTCAAGTGACAACAACCACACTAAAGAATATACACAATGAACTGAACTAAGATATAAATGGAATAATAACAGACTGATTTGCCTTCAACACACAAACAATCTACTACCACTCATGGCTTATCAGCCTGTGTTATCCATCACTTACCAAATCACTATTTTGTGGAGCAAAATATGAAAACCTGTTGCATCATGATGAGCTTTCAATGTAACACATTTTAAAATCAATTAAGATAGAACAGTAACAAACTTCCAAAATGACTTATCATTATTTAAAGGTATATGTTGGCTTATGTTTGTGTTGGCACAACAAATCAGTTCAGTGAGCTCACAAGTTAATGAGAAAAACAAGTGCAACCTTTCCCTTCACTTCTACCGATACCGATTAAAATAACAATAACAATAGCCAAATAGCCAGTGTTGCTAACAATGTACAAAGAAATCTATATAGATAAACATATCTGCCTTGTTGCAGCTGAGTCTATTTCTTTTCTCCTCTTTCTTTTCAGAGCACATCGGTGTTTGCATGCAATTTGTGCTACTGCTGGAAAACGGAGCTGAGACAGATCAGACATAACCAACACAACATTTAGCCACCGCAAAATTAAGGCTGATAAATATGAGCATCCCTACTAACCCCAGGTTCTTTAAACAAAATACTACTGTAGTTTGCTGCACAAACAACACACACAAATAAGACTGGAGACTCTACAATGATTGTGTTTTTTAAAAGTTTTTCCTTGCCACTGTCACCACAGTGGGCTCATTGTGGGTATTGTTGGGTCTCTCTAATTATTATTATAAGGAGTAGGACCTACTTTATTTAAAAACTGTCCTGAAATAACTTCTGTTATGATTTGGCAAACTACAAATAAACAGTGTTGGGCTAGTTTTACTCAAAAAATGTATTATTATTATTACTTATTGCTCCCTGCCAAAGGAAATTAGTTACACTACTATTTATATTACTTTTCTGCTGCTCCCCTGCCTACCTTCTTATTAAAAATTCAGACCCAAAATCCAGTTTTGTTTGTTAAAATTAAAGAATATTTCAAGCTGCCAATTGTGTTTTCATCCTTGAAACTAGTTTTACTAGGATGTAATTGTCAGTAGGGGGGGCTGAAAACAAAAGTAAGGCTGTAACTAATTACTTTTGGGGGAATAAACTACTGTGTAATATCATTACTGAACTGTATTAATAATTAGTTACACTACTAGTTACTGGGGAAAGTAATATTGCTGTAATATTATTAGTAGCAATGCCTTACTTCCTAACACTGCAAATACAATATACACCCCCTTCCAAAAGTATTGGAACAGTGAGGCCAATTCCACTGAATATGAGACAATTTCAGCTTTTATTTTCAGGTATTTACATCTGGATATGACACACAACATAGAGGAAAGCATCAAGGCACCGTCGAGAGCATGTCCTGCCGCAAGACTCTGCAGCGCATAGTGAGAGCAGCTGAGAGGATCATTGGTGTCTCTCTCCCCCCCCTTCTGGACATTTATAACACCCGCCTCACCAGCAAAGCCATCAGGATTGCA
>NW_023339674.1:27936626-27937265 GCF_004916995.1 Morone saxatilis
CCCTCCCTGCTCTACCGTCACTCCTCTCACTACCTCTGCCCACCCTCCCCCCTCTTTCAGTTGTTTGTTTTGGGGGGGTACTTCCTTCACTCTCCTCTTTAGCAGGTAAAATGCATGCTCTATAGGGTTTAAGTCTGGAGATTGACTTCAGTCCAGACTCCAGTCTAAAACCTTCTACTTTTTGCACCTGATGAACTCCTTTGTTGTTTTGGCAGTGTGTTTGTTTTATCTTGCTGCATGATGAAGGACCTCCCAATCAGTTTGGTTGCATCTTTCTTTATATTGGCAGACAAAATGTTTCTGTAGACTTCTGAATTCATTTTTCTGCTGCCATCATGTGTTACATCATCAATTAAGATTGATGAGCCCGTGCCAGAAGAAGCCATGCAAGCCCAAGCCATTACATTACCTCCACTGTGTTTTACAGATGAGCTTGTATGTTTGGGATCATAAGGAAATCCTTTCTTTCTCCAAATCACTTTGGTAAAGGTTATCTTTGTCTCATCAGTCCATAAAACTTTGTCCCAGAATCTTTGAGGCTCATCTCTGTACTTTATAGCAAATTCCAGCCTGGCCTTACTATTCTTCTTGCTAATGAGTGGTTTGCATCTTCTTGTGTAGCCTCTGTACTTTTGTTCA
>NW_023339674.1:27937365-27944896 GCF_004916995.1 Morone saxatilis
AATATACAAACTGATGTGTACAAACAGCTAACAGACCAAATAAGGCTAATCAGACACCAGTATCTGACTTGGATACCTGGAAGCACAACATTGGACAAAAAGTCCAGCAACATCATGCTTTAGAAACCAATACTGATCAAAATCCAGGCAAGAATGATTGAAAGGAAATATTCCTCGCTTATAGGTAAACTAAGTAGGTAACAAGGAGGAAACTGAAGAAGGCATTGTGTCGTTGATGCTGGCTGCTAGCTGTCCCGTCAGTCTGTCAGTCGGTCAGCTGTTACTGACCTCCACACTCAATATAAACACAATACAACTGTCAATCACAGAGCCTATAAGGACCAAGTCAGCGATTCCACTGTATGTTACAGCTTCTCATCCTGTGTCTTCACAATCATTTCAACAACACACCAGGTGCCACATTTACTAAAAGTCTGTGGGGGCGACAATGCATCAATATGCATAAAACTCTGTCAGGGCACAAAAGAGAGAATATGACAAGTCAAATTGACTTGGTTAACTGATTTACTATGAAGGTATGCAATGTAGTTTATGCCAAGGAGAGATAGCTGCTGCAGGAATAAGAAGAATGTACAATTCAACAGAGGAACTGTTGAACCACATAAATTCATTAAAGAATGAGTAAGATTCGGAAAACACCAGGCTTTAGGTGACTGCAAGTGGTAAAATCAAGACACTGTGGCAGACAGCAGTGCACACTGATGCCAACTAAAGTTGAGAGAGCACAATTTTGGATATCAGACTCATGGATATCAGTAAAGAACCATCGTCCCATAGTCCATTGTTCTAGAAGATTTTCCACTCAGCATCCTGTCACACTCAGATACTACTTAGTGTCACACACACTCGACTCCACACCATCTGCAAAGCCCTTCATCCCACCTCACAACCACCATCAACTACCTGAAAACACACAGCTTCTAAAGCTCCAGGACTCGGCCATGTTAGCCTACGGTTACATGAGTGAGGAGAATAATGTTGCATACAGATAACTAATACAAACTGAAAACTGAAAGGACACAATTTAGTAGATCCTGGTGCATTCAGGGACTGTCTAAGCTCATACTATTGAGTTTGACAGTCATATATCCAGCTGGTCAGGATGTTGTAGAGGAAATGTTAAAAAAAGATTCATGAGAAGATACAGGATAGTTGAAGAAAAGTCTGTGCAAGTACCAATAATGATGCATGTTATGCAGGTCATATAATACTACAATAGACAGGCTAGAGATTAGATTATTTAATTTAACATCATAACATTGTCTTAACTGTTAATAATTACATTTCTTCAAATGTTCATAAGTCTCTATAGTGTAGTGGACAGGTATAAAAGTACCAATAATCACAAACAGTCACTGAGCTAGTGAAATAGTCGGGGTGAATGGATCATATACAGACTAAAAGAATACTAAAGAATAAAGTATACATATTAGGTTTGTAATTATTACAAAAGGGAAGATGGACAATGAAACATAATTAGTGCTTTTAAAATATTTTTTTATTTTCCTCACTAAAAATCAAAACTTGGATTCTAATTTGGTCAGTGTATCTCTTGGTCATATTCTTTTCTTTTCGGTAAAGGGTATAAAAAAAAACAACAATGACTAGTCATTCATTTTTGTTTTGTAATACAAAAATTTAAATTGAAATACAAGGCTTTTTCCTTTTTCATGGCTAAAAAGCAATGAGAGAATATGCTTTGAACTCATATTCTGAGCCCCTGGTTCCCCTTGGCTGCAAGCAGTAGTTAGCTTGACTGGATTTGAAGGACCTTGTTTTCACTAAAATCATATCAGAGAGATCCAAAGACATTTTAGCCTGGGATCAAGCAGCACTGGCACATCGGCAATCCTACATTTGGCACTTTTGCGGTCTCAGAATATGAAAAATAAAATCAAACCATGTTTTAAAAATTGTCACATTGTGACCATGAAAAAGACAAATACCTTGTATTTAAACTTAAATTTGAATGAAAATCAAATAACCACTTGTTTGCTCTTTTATTACCCATTTCTGAAATGAAAAACTGAAAATGACCAAAAGGTAACCTGACCAAACTGAAACAGATTCAGTAAGCGGAGTCTTAAAGAAGTCTCTAAATACTCAACTATACACAACTACAACTTGAAAATATTAAATCTTCTTGCAGTCCCATCATTCCATTGATGTTATGACACTTTATGAATGTATGTTTATATTTATATAATTTAGAGGGGTATTAAGTGGAGTGCTGCTTTAAGCGCTTCCCTATTAAAAAAGTTTATAATTTTAAAGTAAGGGGAAATTTAGGGGAATAAAAAAACATATTTATTTATTATAGTATATTATATCATTAATAAACACTTAATTGACATCTATTGGGAGCTTCAATCCATGTCTATTAGTGCTGTAACTGGCTTCAGAAAGCCTAACAGGTCAGATCCCACTAGCAGTCGAACTCCAACCCCTCCACCATCCCCCACATCTTCCTCTGGCTGTCTATCAATTGTGCTGAGTTGAATTGTTTCTTTAATCCTCTCAAGTCTAACTAAATCCAATCTCCCACCTCAAACTCATCCTTCACACCTCCCAGAATAATCCAGGCCACATTGCAATGTCTTTCTCATTGATGCTCTTTCAACAGGCTGTGCTACTTTAATCTTTAAACACGTGTCACTGTAAAAACAAAAGAAAGACAGAAATAACACATGCATAATTTTTGCAGGATGTCCATGATGACAATGACACCCACATCAGAAGCAAAAACCATTATAATTTACTGTTAACAACTTAACAATGTGCCCTTTTGTTTCATTCTTTCTCAAATAACTTCCTCAAACTTAACAAAAGCAAATCTTGTACAGCAACTGATTTAGGCTCCAACAACATCATACAAGGTTGTACCATAGCCTCATCAGGGCTGGCTGCAGGTTGTGTATAAATCACCAGGGTGCCTGCTTAAATCTTTCAGAACACACACACACATACACGAGTTAATGAGCCCCCAGTGAAAAGCTGCTGTCACCATTTAGTCTGCATATATTCTTAAAGAAGTGTTAATGGCTCAAAGTACAGGCAGCTTCCTACCGCAATCTTTTCACTTAATCTTAATCTGAATTCAGTCTTTTTACAATGATATCATTATTTTTCTAAAGTAGAGGAGGTCCCCAATGAAGTTCAGAACCAGATCAGAGGCTGTTTCAACAAGACATTTTCCTGAGCTATCCATCATTACAGTGTGCAGATTCTATTTTTTTGGCCATGGTATTTCTTCAACCATGTCAATGACAAAAAAATCAGCCAGACCACTCTAGATGTATCTTTGTCGTAGTTTATTAAAACAACATTTCCACTGTTAACATGGCTACTTTTATATTCTTATTCTTCTTAATAATGTTCTTCTTCTGAAGGATTCTGATATTTGTAATTTTTCGATAGCAATCCTTACCGTCTAGAAAAGCCAAAAAAGAATATTACGTACCGTTTAGCCTCTGTGTTGACTTTAAAGAGACTGTACAGTATGGACAGAAGGTAATAAATCCCTGTTCCACTAAATCCTGTATTTACGCATTACCACACTACAACATGAGGCCTGACCTCAGCACTCACACATTCACTTTTCTATAGACTGAAAAAAGTATGTGGGTAGGTTTCATACATATTTAAATAACCAAACTAAAAGTTTACTTTGTGCTTAACTAAATTTGTATGGTCATGTTGTCACTGGCTGGAAAGCACTGGGCCTCACTGCAGTAAATGGCATGCTTTAGTGTTCTGCTGCTTCTTCTAGAAGGTATTACTGTCTGATTCACACATGCAAACACACTCTAGGCAGTAACATGGAAAGCATCACCTTACCATGTTGGCTCAACTCATACACACACTATCACACCCTATATTCTAAGTTACAGTTTCATTTTGTAAGAAAATATGTATTAAAAATACTGGAGTGACTGGAACATGGCAAACTGTGGGACTTACAGTACTAGTAGGGGACAGGAAAATTAGGCAAATATATCCACTTTTGCAGGGTTAAGTATAAGTATTACTAATAGTAAGACATTATATACAAAATAAACAGCTGGAGGTGTGGTATGAAGACAGTTTATACACTATAGATCAAATATAGTATAAAGCATAGCATAAACACTTATAGGTATGTGAGAGCACATATAGTGCAGGTAAGTGTGAGCAATTAGCCAGTTAGGCATTCTATGGTTTTCTATTCTATTCCATTCTACTCAACCAAGGCCCCATTCCCCAAATGCAGACCATCAGTTTACAATGGAACTACGATAAACTTCACCTCAAGATGCTTTTGAGAAACTGGGCCCAGCAGCCTGTTGCATCAGTTGTGTGTAAGTTCAAACTTAGCCTAGTTATAACTTTTGCAACACAGTAATCCAGTAGAGACCAACATTATTAATATGGTTTATCAATATTTGATGTGCTACATTGACAAGTAAGTCATGCCAGCCAGAAAACTAATGCATGTAACCGTGGCGATGGAACTCTATCTTTGATCGTTGACTGGCCACTGACTTTAGTCCAAATGCCTTCAATTTGTTCTGCAGCAATACAAGACAATAAAATACTATGTCTGCATCTCCTCAGTATACTATTTAAAACTATCTCCAAAGATGAAGAAGAAGAAGTGCGCCTGCCAGAGAATGCATGCTGCCTGTTAAAGTTGTTAACCAATTTCCCCTGGGGGTTCAATACAGTATATCTGATTCTGATGCCAAATGCCAAACTAAAATTAAACATTAAAACGTGCCTGTGTGTATGTATGCTGGAGAATATTATGATATCTTTTCAGCCAATACAATAACCAATAATGATATGCTTCTTATAATTGAAACCCATAAGATAACTTATTATTAAAAATGTTTGTGTTTAAAAATAAGTTCATACACACCTGATGTGATGGTATAAGACTAACTGAAGTGAGCAAAGATGGATGATTTAATATTCCATAGCTCTGATCTAACCAAATCTTGACATACCTAGTGTTAACACAACAACAACAACAACAACAACAAACAGCAGTTCTGGCTCTTCAAATGCTCATTTATTTATTCTAGTAAAGTACATCAAAAACATACGTTGGCTTAGAAAATAAAGCCTAAGAAACGTTTTGTATAAGAACTCAAACAAATTCATCAGCATTATGGATAATGGATAATTTATCGGCTATAATTTAACTATTAGACTAATGCATAGTATAAAATTCCCATTATCTACCAATAAACCGATATATAACAATCGTACATCCCTAGATAATATACATAATACAAACCCTGGTTCTGGTCTGCCAATGGGCTGACATCAATTCACTTCAACCCTAACCCTAACCCAAGTGACCATTTTCCAATGGCTGCAGACTGACTAAAAACTCACTGCCCCACAACGACACAGCTACTCCACTGTGAGTGGAAGAAAAACATTTAATATCTTAAAACATTTTTGGAAAATTGTAGGAAGTAAAATGAAGTACAAAATACACTGGTATCATATTTAAGCAATGCAGAATTGAAATTCACTGATTTGTAATTAAGTTAGGTTTTCTTCCATACGAGAAAGGGACCCACCGGAGTTTGACAACTTCTAACATGTAACGGTACGTAGCTATCATACAGCAAACACACCAAGTTACACAATTAACGCTAGTAACAGTTCTCCTTTTAACTAGAGCTTACTGTAGTTTGTGTATAACTGTATTTGAGTCTGAGAAAGATGAACTGATATCTGACAACCAACTGCGTCAATCTCAACATCATCTCCATCGCATGTCACTGTTGCTACAGGGTATTTATCGTTGCCGCTACCACACCAAGCACACTGAGCAGTTAGCCTGGGAAGTTAGCTACAGAGCATGGCCACTCGTTTTAGCTGTCAGCTCGCCATTCACTTGTGAACCAGCTAACGTTAGGTTCGCAACTACAGAAAAAATTGCTTTTGTCACATCAAATAAAGACAAACGTCCACTATGTCGCTGGCGTTATGAAATGAGAGGTGGAACTGTCAGATTAGCCACCGCTGCTAACCTGACTGTACTATTAAACAGTCACAACTTGTTACTAACTTAACATCTTGCTAATGTTTGATGACGTTATCTAGTAATAAACAGGGACGACAGTTGTGTCTCACACTCACAGAACATCACCAAACCGCCACAACAGCAAAAAAGGATACAGTTTGAAGCCCTTCAAAATTTCCTTGGCCCTGTCTTCGTCTGAAGACATTTCAGAAATCGTCTGCTTTCGTTCCTTACAGAAAACCCAGGATCAAATGAAATAACAAAGCTGCTGTTGATTGTAAATTGGCAAGTTAGCCAACTACACTGCCAGCTAATGCTTGCCTGAAAAAAGCATAAACTATGTGTACTTAACTCTATATTGTAGGACTGCAGGTTAAGTCTGATCCGATAATGCAATCAGCTTAATATACCCAGCTAACTAACAGACAGCTAGCCTAGCCAGTCAAAGACACAGGCTAACTCTTAACAGCCAATCATAGAGCAAGGATGAGAAGCATGGGTGGGTCTAAACTGGATAGAGACGCGTCACCAGGGGCAACGCCGCAAACACTGAAGCCATGGTGGCTCGGTTCGTGCCTGTACCACTCCTTTTCTCGATTAAAATGAGCACATGCATACTACTCCAGAAATAACTGAAACTATAAACTAAAAATAAAAACTAGATTTTAGAAAAACAAAAAACGATATTGTGTACTTTTTGTACGAGCAAAATAAATAAATAAAGAAAATATATAGGCTATATATATACAGGAAACTTCTTTAGTTTTGTTCTTGTCAATTTAATACAATTTTTCAACACAACAAGCTTGAGGAGGCATTGGTGCATATGTTTATTGAGATTGGGATGTTCACATGACTGTGAGTTTATGTGTTTGTACTGTAATACCGATTCTGAACTCCTTCTATTCCCCATATTATAGTAAAAAACAAAAAATAACATTGAAACCAAAACAAAAATTTGAAACACATTGAAACAAGGAAACCCACGCTTACTAACTAACTGCAACTAAAGTGAATTGAAAACAAACAATAAAAATTTAATTTACTATATATATATACATAAAATATTATATATACAGAGTGTTTTGCTACATTGTGTCTGTCTTGATTCTATCCAACCAGAATCACTGAAACACCCTAAAGTTGGGTTTCGAGACTACATCTACAGTGACTCAGAGAATGCTTCCATGATGGATATAACACTAAACCAATTAGACTGTGTTTAAACATAAACCAAATCAGAAATGTATCTAAAAATCAACAAATAAAATTGCGTTTAAAAAAGGGTAGAGGGCATGGATGGTAAAGAGAAAAGGGCAGAGACAGACAGGGTACACAACAGTGGGGGGTCAAGCAGGACCATGGCAGCAGGCACTATCCATGAGAACCTGCAAGATGAGAAATCACTCTGTTGAAGAAGTGCATGCATTAATGGGACATAAATGTGTGCAGAAAGAGAGGGAGAGGAAAAGAGGAGCTCAGTGCATCATG
>NW_023339674.1:27944996-27948707 GCF_004916995.1 Morone saxatilis
CACTTTAGCACGCGTTTTTCAACAATTTCCAATCCCCCCCCTCCCTGCACGCCACTGAACGTAGTAATATGAATAATTTCATTTTTTTAATATTATTATAGATCCCTCTTCAGCAAATGGTTTTAAATTAATGATTTTTATTTTTGAACATGGTCTTAGATTTTTATTTCTAACTGAAGCAACTTTTTATGCTCCAGTAGAGAAAACAAACGAGGGGGTGGGATTGCCACTATTTTCCTAGTAGTTTTAGCTGCACTCAGTGTTCTTTTGGAAACTTTCCTACATTTGAATACTTAGCAATGGTTATCAAAGCACAATAACCTGTCACACCTTTTTCTTTTCTTTTTCACTATAATACTACATCAACCTTCAAACACTGCAACAAAAAATTAATCATAGCTATTAATTAATTCTTATTCTTATTGTTTTTTTTTTGTATTTGGTTTCTCTTCATGTAGGGTTGTATTTGTTATGCAACTTCTCTTTTTTATACAGTTGACTTGGACCATAGACGGTATAACTTGGACTTGTAAAGGGAGACTTTTTGGCCAAAAAATATTCTTCAATAAAAATAACTGTTTCAACATTATTGTTGTTTGGACCCATACTGTCAATGCTTGAACCCGCAAAACAAAAAAACAGTACCTCTTCCAGGCCGGCAGGGGCATTGCTCTGCCGACGTGAAAGAAGTGTCTTCCGGGTCAACCCCCTTCATTACAACGCTCCACTCAACCAGAAGTCCTTCCGGCTTGACCGCCATCCCAGACAACAGGTATGATTTTGATGTTGACAACTATCAGCTAAAAGCCACGTATAATCTCCGTCATCCATCGATTTGTACAGAATAAATTGACTTCAATTGAATGAATTGACTTCACTTTATATATATCTCCGATATTGTTACACTACAACAAAGTAAATTAATGAAAATCTTTAGCGGCGTTAGCGGTGACTAACCAGCCTCTCCGGTCTGTTCGTTGAACACACTGCAGCAACTACTAAGCAGAAAATGTGTCCATTAAAAGTTGTAACAGTGATTACAGATCTTTTTCCGTATTCTTCAGTTTGTCAAGGTTCTAATGCAGTGTTGTCAAATATGCTGCTGTTGGCAGTTGAGTTTCAAAATAACAGTAAGCCAGGAGAACGTGGGGATCTTTAATGAACACTGCCATTTGGAGGCAGCAATAATGCATCTGATGGTTTCAAAGAGGATACGACGTCCCTACTTAGCGGCCAAGCAGCTAACTAAAATCTATTGTTTGTGAACTTTTGTGTGTGGTCTACAGATATGGCTATTCGCTACCCCATGGCTGTTGGCCTTAACAAAGGCCATCCAGTCACTAAGAATGTGACTGCTCCCAAACACAGCCGCCGACGCGGGGTGAGTATCTGCTGTTCAGTGACTGTAATGACAGGCAGTAACCAGGGGTTGTCATTCCTTTTCTTGTATCACTACAGTTTTGATGTCTTTTTTTTCCTACCAGCTATTTTAAAAGCATACAGCTGCTCTCACAGCTTTAAATATCAGTATGATAGTAAATTACAATAGTCAACAACCTAGTTTGACAACAGGCAGTATATGAATGTTTATTGCACCAACATATGAAACAAATCATACCAGTATCTTGCAGTTTGCGTAAAGTTGCATGAAACTGAATTTGCGTAGAGAATGACTCCAAGTAAGTTAAGGACAAGTTTGGTGATCCTGGTATTTTTCTTACTGCCAACAAATGTTGTTTTTAAAAATACTGAACACCTTACTTATTTGAATAGTTTAAGTCTCATATGCACAAGTCCATATTTATTACATCTGTCATGCTGTGTCGAGTGTGTCCGCATGGACATGGTCTAAAATCGGTCTCAATCTGATTTTGACGGGTCATAAATTGACTGGATTGTTGAAGTTAAGGTTACATGTATGAAGTTGTTTTTTAGGTTTGCTTTTATGTGTTTTTGGAAAACAAAACAGATTTTTCCTTTTATATCTTAGATACTATTTTTCAGTACAGATGTTAAATGGGTCTTAAAATGCATTCATAATGGTCTTTAAAAGTCTTAACTTAAACCTATTTTATAATCCTATCCTCAGATGCAGTAAATCGAACATTATTGCACAATATGCTACAGTGTAATATAAGTGGTGTGGTGTAGGCCCAGTAACCAGTGTGAACTTGTTTTAACCTCATGGTTGATTTTGTGTATTAATGTAATATGAATAGAGCTTATTAAATGTTACCTTTACCTTACTACTTGGTATGGTTGGAAATTTACAGTGTTGGCTATGCAGGGTGAAACTAAATCTGGTTGCATATTTATTATAAGAACATTTATTTTAATTTTTATAAGCTTTTTTAGACAAAGTAAATGGTATGTAAATATTGTCATAAGACCTCTTTTTCAGTGTCAATGTACTACTGAGGATGGGAATTATCTTTAAAACATTGTCCACCTCAATTGACCAGAATTTCCACTAGTTAAGAGTTTGAACTGATCATATATTTCAGATAATAGGACTATGTTTAAGCATCGTCTAATACCTTGTCTTTCCTCGGCAGCGTCTGACCAAACACAGCAAGTTTGTTCGGGACATGATCCGTGAAGTTTGTGGTTTTGCTCCATATGAGAGACGAGCCATGGAGCTTCTGAAGGTGTCAAAGGACAAGAGAGCCCTCAAGTTTATCAAGAAGAGGGTGAGTTATTATTTCTGTCATAGATTTGAAAGGCACTTGCCAGTGTAAACCTGAACTGCTAACCAGCCACAGCATTTAGGGAAATTCTGAGCCGGTACCGATGTTTTTATTTTTTACGCCTTTTTGTGCCATGGAATTAGACGAGACGCAGAACAGCGTGCTGCTATTTGGAGCACATCAGCATTTGTATGCAAAATTGATGTGACACAGCAGTTAAAACATTTGCCTTGATACTGGTGAAAGTCATCTTATTTGCTGATAGGCCACTGTCAGTCAACAAGGCAGATATTGGTCCATCTCTAGCATTTTTTCCATTAAGTTCTTTTTAAGTATGGGAGTAGCAAATACTTTTACACATGCATACTACTGCAGTGACTGAGCCACTTATACACAGCTTTCAGAAATCTGGAGTGTATGTATATTTCTGCCTTTGTACATATGTGTAGTCCTTGTACCTATGGAGTTTTAATCATTAGCCAGATTAAGTGACATCACGATGAGACAGTGGTCTGAGATTTTAGCAAGTATAACAGTCAGTCAGTCTAATGTTACTCTGTTTCTTCCCCAGATTGGTACTCACATTCGGGCAAAGAGAAAGAGAGAGGAGCTGAGCAACGTACTGGCTGCCATGAGGAAGGCTGCCGCCAAGAAAGACTAATTTGTCTCTTAATAAAAGTTTTCTAAACTACAAAATCCAGACTGATAGTCTTTGCTCATTTTTCAGCAGTCATCAGGTCCGTGGAACAAATTTCATCTAGACACTTGAGAATGTTATGCCTTTTTTTTTTTTTTTTAAACCCCAATTGAACATGTTTCAAAATGTCACCATTGCACACTGCAATTTCATGTAAATTAATGGACACCACTCCACATAACGTATGTTCCTTAATGGCAGGTTTTATGGCCATTCATAGTCCCATTCCTTTTTATCAAAGAAGTACACAGTGAATCTTTTGAATGAATACATGAACGGGAGACATTGTCCCTAATTGCCTATAAGAAAAGAAAAAAAAAAAAAAAA
>NW_023339674.1:27948790-27949314 GCF_004916995.1 Morone saxatilis
TGTGGCTGCAGTTGGATGATACTGACTTTTTCTGTGTTTCAATGGTCAGAACTAGGAGGAGCAGTACAAAAATGCACACAGTGCATAACAACAAATAAAGCAGAGAAGGGGAAACTGCGCACCCTCCTGGATTCAAAAGGAACTTCTGAGCTCGTGGTTATGACCTTTTTATGAGAGCAATTGTACAATAAAGTAAAGTAGGCGAATTGAAAGAATCGGTGTAAACAGGAAACGGGATAATACATTATACACATTACATTATACCAAGGATGAAGTTTGGTCACATGGTGTGAATGGTATATTGATGATGTCTTGACACCACTAGAGACATGACACTAGAGAAAAGGAGTTGGGTGATGTATGGGCTCTCCTTTAAATAACAAAATAAGTCATGATGATATGTTATTTAACAGCGCTGGGAGGTTGTACACGAACTTTAGGAGCTTTAAATACATTCTACTTTGGAGATCACGAATATACGACGGAGTATTAAGAAAAAAATATATTTTTTTGGGAAATTACGA
>NW_023339674.1:27949350-27951876 GCF_004916995.1 Morone saxatilis
TTTAATGAGAAAAAAGCTTCGATTGAGTTATCAAGATCTCACGTGACCAGCTCAACCAAACTGCAGCCTTTCGTCCTTAAACCGTTTTGCTGGCTGAGCCAACATGCTCGCAATATTATCACTTTATTCTCATAATATTACGATTTTATTCTCGTAGACCTGATATTCTGACTTTATTATAATTTCCAAAAAAATATATATATTGTTTTCTCCTAGTATGGCCCGAATACTCCGTCGTAAGAATACCACTTGAAGGCAGTATATGTCTATTCCCTCTCTCTGTCCCATACACCCATCATCCATTGCGAGACAGGAAGCATTCTCAGCTTTTGGCGCGGTCCTGGGTCCTGTTAGCGGCGTCGGCCATCTTGGAATCACATCACTGTTTCAGGCAACGCTGAGACATTGCTTGAGCTTACTGCTCATTGATTGACATCACATCTTCAATTAAAAAGCTAAATCAGTGTTTGCATCCTCATTTAACGACGACAGCAGATAGGTTTGTTTTATATTGCTCACTGAGTGGTGAAGCAAACTCGGGTTTGTTGAAAGAACCGTTATGGCGACTGCTACCCCAAGTCGTGAAGCTGGCCGGTCGGCGGCCTCTACACCTCTTTCACCGACCCGGATCTCTCGCTTACAAGAGAAACAAGATTTGCAGCACCTGAACGATAGGCTCGCGGTGTATATCGACCGTGTCCGGGCATTGGAACTGGAAAATGACCGGCTGATGGTCAAAGTGTCTGAGAAAGAAGAGGTGACTACTAGAGAGGTGAGTCCAGCTTTAACTGTTTGCGCCCATCCGTAGACCGGCCACACAGGATCAAGCTGAAATACTTGTCCACATGTCGTTAAGGAATCGATACAGATAATTTCATAGCAATACTAATGATTAAAGATGACGCGTTACTTACAGTTAATAATGGCAGTTGGCCATTAAAACGTGTAAACTGACTATTTGCTCAAATATTGATTTGACGGGGAAATGCTCTAATTTATGAACATATATGACATATAAAGTCACTTAGTTAACAACTTTGTTGACGTCTATAATACTTGCTATGGCATGTCCTTATATTTGTTTAAATGTAACTGGACCGGGAGGGTTGAGCGGGTGGTTATGCGCGCCAATCTATAAATACCACATATTATATGTAACGTTAGTTAGGTTACTTTACTTGACTTCAAAACTTGCATACCGTGGATTATTGTAAAGCACTACAACTTGTTTCAGTAACGTTTAATTAAAGTTTTATGGTACTTTAGTTTGTGCTGTTTACTAGCGCCCTTACGTCTGTGCTAATACTAATTGATAACTACCAATATGGCTCCCACACTAGAAAAAGAAAAAACGGATTAGTATCACGTTATAAAGTGACAAGTTTTTTTTGTTATAGCAAGATGTTTTTCATGTTTTGACGTACATGTGTTACGACACACGGACTTATCACGTAATAACAAGAAACGTTTCTTGCAATATACATCATAAAGAAAATAATTTGTTAATGGATATTTATAATACAATATATGATAGTATATGGAAGAATATATGCATGCTACAGTATATGGCAGACAAGTGTACTGAGTAATGAATAAGATTATTGCACATTAACTACAGTAACATTTCAAGTTTTAATGAATGTCTGACTCTCTGAGGGAGGAGTTGTAGAGTTTGATGAACACAGGCAGGAATGACTTCCTTGGCGCTCTGTGGTAGATTTTGGTGGAATGGAGTTGCACAGAAAGTACTCCTGTGTCTGACCAGTTACTTGTGGACTGATGGGATATGTATCTATATATGTGTGTGTGTATATATATATATACGTACTTTATATCATAGTATTTATATATATACGACTTGATGATATCAGGCAGCAAGTGAACATGTTGGCCCGGCGCCGGCTCGCCAACCAGCACTTGCGAACGACATTAATCGAGCCGACCGAAGGTCCGAACATTCGAATTATAGTTACTGACAAGACGAGTGAGAAAATAGATAGGTGTCGGTTGCATGAACAAAAAAGAAAAGTGAGAGAAATAGGCAAGTTTGAAGCTTGTTTTCAGAGCCAGAGGAGCTCATTTTTGGACATTTTTTATGGGTGGAAAAACACCACATTCCTTGCTTTGTTGTCCAGAATTGCCCGCTGAAACACAACAATTTAAGGCCAAAAATGTGCATGCAAGCGTCCCTAATTCTACATCAAAAGAAGTCATATTAGAGCACGTGACGCGTTCGGAAATAAGCGTATTAAATAATACATAGTTGCAACCTTTTACATATAACGAGCCGAACCTTTCGGATGCAATCTGACACAATGTGACGGAGGAAGGCCACAATCAAATCGCCTCTCTCAGTCACAAGAACTGACCGGAGGGGGTCTGCGCTGTTGAGAATCTTTCTGAGGGGTGGAAACTACGGGATAAGTCGTTCTGAAGAATTGGGCAGCTTAAATGAAAAAGCTTGTTTCAGAGGCCAGGAGGAGCTCATTTTTCCCGGTACTCGCTATTTAGGTTCGCGAAAACACA
>NW_023339674.1:27951976-27952203 GCF_004916995.1 Morone saxatilis
TGCATGTAGATGTCTATGAGCTAATTATTGACTAACACTGCAATGCACTTCTACTATTGGTCACTCTTTCTGAATTGCCATGTAATGGAATTGAGGGCTAATTATTTTTGATTGATACAAAATATACAATGGGAGTCATGAAGAAGAGATTCTCAGACACAGGACACCTGAGACCCTTAGACATTCAGTGTGACAAGTGTCTGCACTGTGGCTCAGAGGCAGAGCGG
>NW_023339674.1:27952322-27953120 GCF_004916995.1 Morone saxatilis
TCCATTTACCATTTTACCATTACAAGCGTGTAGGTGTAAACTACCTTTGTTTTCAGGTTTTAGTATTCTAGACACTATAGAAATGGGCATTATTGACAGTGTTACCAAATAATTAATTTAATTGACTGAAAGAATGAATGGAAGTATGTGCAAGTGAAAATACAAAAATATCATACTACTCACCAGAACAAGTTTGGAGTACGTAAAAGGTGAATAAAGTAAAGACACATTAAATGAAATGGGGGAACTTACTTTTTGTATACTTATACAGGTAAATCTGGCAAGAAGAACAAGTATACTCACTGTTTGTGCCACTTCCTCCTCTTCCTCTCCGTTCTCTACCTCCACCTGAGTCTTGGTTACACTCCTTCTGGCCACCTCCTGCAAGACAGTCAGCCATGAAACAAAACAAAAACACCATACTGGGAAGCTTAAGTGCCCCCAGCAAGCATAATACACAGCAACAACATTCAATATAGAAAATGTGTTAGTCAAAACAAGGACACATAACACATAACTGGTCATGCATGGATGTCTTTACCTCGCCGTCAGTGTTGATCAAAGTGGTAACTATGTCATTTCCTGTTCCCCAGGAAGTCTGGCTCTTCCACAGCAAGTCAGATGGTGGACTGTGGGCCACACCAGCATCAGCAGACCACACCTGTATAAGCACAGTTCAGGTAAATACATTGAAGAAACTCTGCTTAATAACTTTACAGAAACCTGCTCGTCAAATTGTATCAATAACATACTTTGACAGCGCTTTGAGTGGTCGAATGGCACTATATAAGTACAGTC
>NW_023339674.1:27953129-27959643 GCF_004916995.1 Morone saxatilis
GAGAAAAGTGAAATGTGAAAGTGTTTTGGATGAACTGAACCTTTAAGCTGGCTTCAAAATTATACAAGCAAAGCAAAAATAATAAAAATTGTAACATTTACTTCCACTTCATATTTCTCACCGTGACTGACTGTCCAGCCTTGAGCACAAACTTCGGAGAGAACTTGTAGATGACCTCGTCCCCATTGTCAACCTGTCTCTTCAACCTCCAGTTGCCCAAAGGTTGGTCCTGCAAAGCACAAGACATTCTTAAGACATGTGTACAGAATCTTTTAACCTGGAACCTATTGACACACACACACACACACTTTTTGCTGAACTTATTGCAGACCTCAGGAGTTTTATTAGTCTTATACCACTCTTACACACCTGCTCAGTATCATTGGTCAGAGTGACTGCATTTCCATCCATGTCAGTGGGTGATATGGTGACTGCTCCACTAGCTGTGGCCTCTTCTGACACCAGCAGCTGCCCCTCTCCTCTTCCCACCTCTGGGACATCCTTGGACTCCACTCTCTTCCTCTTGGAGGAGCGGGAGGAGGAAGATCCTGTTATCCTGGAAACACTGACTCGAGACGATGGGCTGGGGGACAGCTTCAGTCTGAAAGAAGCACACCAGTCACAGGTAAGTTAATGGCTACCTACCACTTCATGACACAGTGGGTCTGAGCTGTCAGAAGTTAGCAGAAAAGACAGTCACTTCCTGCTATTCAAATGAGAATCTAATAATAGCCACTCTCATAATTACATAATGTGAGATTATCACTGATAACACACAATAAAACTTCTGGGACAGATTTTCATTTACAACATTCTACCGTTTCACATAATAGGTTGTAACATGTAACTTAGGTGTGTTGTACCTGTGCTCCTCTCCCTCCAGCAGTTTCCTGTATGCATTGATCTCCATATCTAGGGCAAGCTTCACATCTAACAGCTCCTGGTATTCACTGAGCTGAGCGTTCATCCTCTCTCTCAATTCGCTCATCTCCTGTTCTTTTCCTTCGTTGGCACGGCGGTGCTTCTCTCGCTCTGCTGACAGAATTTCCTCCAGCTCTCTGATACGATCCTCTGAGGCAGCTGCCTAAAAATACACAAACACACACACACACACACACACACACACACACACAAACACACCCAACCAACATTAGTGAATACAATTCATGAAGCTGAATAGGAGTACCTGTAACTGTCAGAGATGTGGATGAAGTCATTTGTGTGTACAGGTGATCATTTAGTACCTGTTTCTGCAAAGCACTCAGCTGATATCCAAGACTCTCTATTCTCATACGGGACTCCTGAAGCTCTTCCCTAGCTGTGCTCATTGCCTTGTCATTGATCTCAGAGGACACCTTGGCATTATCCAGCTAGAAGGAAACAGACACTGTGAGAAAGGGTTCTTTGCACATCTTCCAGCTTGAGGACAGCAAATTTAAAAAAATCAATCAATCTTTTTTTCCCCTTGGAAGACTGTGTGAGAGTCAAAAGACAAGACAAAAAAATTATTTATTTCTCACCTTGGCCTGGAAGGTTTGCTCCAGTTCTTCCTTATAAAGAGACACTTGCTCATCATGTTGCCTCCTCAGGTCCTGGCGGGAATCACACAAACATGATTAATACTAATCCTCAAACAAAAGCTCCCCTGGGGACAACAACAGAACCATGTCACAGTTGTTGTCAGTTTCTCTGCTGAACAAAGAATACTGAGCTCACACAGGATAGGTTTATTATACAAAATTATATATAATATGCAAAAACTGACTAAATGCTTTTTTTAAAACTGAGAAAATTAATATTTTTTACAGCCTGGTATTTGTTGATTTTGGGTTACTGTGTTTTAGCAGCCAAGCTAAACATGACCATACTTTGTGGTAACATGCAATCAGATGGTTGTACCTACATTTGTAGTATTGTATCATGCGAAATCCCACTTCAGCACAATGACTTTACACACATTAGTGAGCACTGCCCAAAGACAGGTTTAAAATTTCAAAACACATTTGCAATGTGCTGAGGGAAATACATTCTTTCATCAATATATTCATATGAACCCCATATTTGCATTCTTCTGTCACTGATATTGTATATTTACATAATTCGTTTCTATAGTCCAGCCCTACCACAGACACGACAGCTGCTGTAATCTCACCCCCTAAGTTACCTGTAAAGCTTGTGCTAGTTTCACCTCGAAGTCCTGTCTGACTCCAGAGTCCACCTCCACTATTCTCTGCTCCTGTCGACGCCGAGACTCACGCACCTCCTGAACACAAGGAGAAAGATCAGAATCAGAATTGGGTTTATTGCCAATTAAGTTTTTACACGTACAAGGAATTTGCCTTGGTAAGTTGGTGCATAAAAATGTAATGTAAAAGTACTTTTTAGAATATAAAAGATAGAATGATCTTAACAGTGCAGGAATGATATTTATTCTGCTTTGGTGGCACATGTTACTATTAGTGATTGCATTCTATTCTAAATACTCACACACAAACATTTATTGTAGAAATGCTTATGGCAGAGAACACAATAGTGACCTGAAGGATAAATGATGGGTTTGAACAGAAAACATTAAAATATATTGAAACAATAGCCAACAAATATTTTACTTATGGTATGGACTTTGATTTTAGTTTTAGCTCAAAAAAGTTTAAATTCTTAGACATCACATTATGGGTGGACAGCATGGTCTAAAAATATTTTTTCCCCTCACCTGCAACTGTGGCAGGTCACTTAATTCGATTAATCGGGGCATATATTGTACTCACCCAATAACAATGATCAATTCTCGTCAATTTCCTCCACGCTCCGAGGCAATAAGTAGGGTAAACACTGGAGTCCATTAACATGGGCTTTGTTTAAAAACAGTGGCAACAAAAAGTATCTATTCCATCCAGTTTTACAAACTTTATTATTTGTATTTATTTAGGATATTTTAATATTTTTTCACATTACAATTCCAATGACCGAATATTCTTAAGAATTAAAAGACCATTGATATTGGTAAGGGTTTAATTATGATATATGAAATTGTGTCAAAATGGCAAAAATATTTTTAACGCAGTTATTCCTGGGACAGTATATTGTCCAACAGAAGTAGTTATTGTGACAGACCTAACTACACATATGGTTTAACCACTAAAAACCACAAATGCCAGATGCAAAGTTTTCAAAAGTTTTTTTGTATAGTATAGTATGTTTTCTTATATAGATACTCACCTAACTGTATAAACTTAATGAGGAAACAATACATGGGTAAATTCTTTGGACGAGCTTCTCTATTTAATTAGAAGCTTTAATGCTATTATTTATTTAGAATATTACAAACAAACAGGCGGCTTTATAAGAATATAATAGAAAGCTGTATTTTTGAAAGAACTCAAAATAATTTACACTTGCCAATTCAAAGATCAGAGGCTGCATGTCCAAGTGGAAATTGTGGCCATTCAGAAAGGTAATATTTTGGCAAAGAACTGATGAGACCCACTCCCAGTAAGTAAGTTTAATTCCAGTATCGTCTTCTCACGTTTATAACAAAGAAAATCAGTTCAGAATTAAGTGAGCAACAGCCAATTTTGTATACAATATGGCGACCGTACAGACGCATAGAGAACATACAGCAGCGGCCAGTGACTTGCAATTTGCTCCGGCTGCCATAGTCAAGATGGGAGTGGGATTTCATCACTTTGTATCGTGCCTAATCTTAGTGAATCATAACATACTGGGTATGGAATTAATCTGGAGATATAGTTCAAGATGAGACCAAACATTTCTATGGATGTTTTTGGGTTACAAAAAAGGCTAAAATGTGGCCTTCAACCGACTAGATAAACTTTGTTTTTAACCTAGCAGTTGTTCATTACTTGTGGCCTACTTAAGAGGAATCAGCAGTCAGTAAATAACATTCAAACATTGTGAATCACCACAACCATGAGAGGTCCTTAAGCATGCAGTCATAAATGTGAACAAAAAGTTGAAGAAAGAAAACTGCTAGATTAGTTGATCATGGAAGTAATTATTTGTGGCAGTCCTACGCACCTGTCATTGTTTATCACACATACTCCTTACCTCCTCAAACATGCTCTTCCTGAACTCCAGCTCTTCACTCAGTGATTGACAGCGGTTCTCCAAGTCTACGCGCATTAGTGTCTCTGCCTCCAGCTGGCGCTTAGCAACAGCATGGCTGTCCTCTGCCTAAACACCGCAAAATGCCATAAGAAATTTTAGTACACGGACACTTCGAACATAAAGTTAACTAACTGATCCAAGCAGCAAGCTGTAGAAGAAAAGCTGGAAATATTTATGACGTGTAAATCCTACATATACAAATCTTCCCACTGCGGCCATTTTAAAAACAACCTTTAACATGTGAAATGTTCAGCTTCTTTATATCCATTTAATTTACACTTAATTGATTAGGAAATTGCTCTACTAAACAATCTCGCGTTGACACTGTCACCATTGCAACCAATAGAACTCTCACAAAGAAATTGCTTTGAACACGGAAAACCTTGCACCTTAGCCAGCAGGCTCTTGACATCTGCCAGCTCAGAAGTAAGAGCAGCATTCTGGCTTAGAGCTGTAGCAAGAGCCGCTTCACTCTTGTTCAGCTGGCCTTCCAAACCACTGGCCCTGGACACTGCGGCTGCAAGTTCACTGTCCTTCTTCTTGGCACTGGAACACATGGACAGAGGAAGAAGAAGACAGTTATTGCTTCAAATTGGCCATTGATCCTGCACTTCCGAGTGACTCTGGTTCCAAATGTTTACTTGGTGCCCATATTAATATGATCTCAAACATTGTGACATGTGTGATAATTGGGAGTACTATATCAAATTACCTGCGTGTGGCTTCTTCCAGTTCAGCCTGAGCCTTGCCCAAGTCTATCTGAAGCCTCGCTCTCTCTTTAGCAGTTTCATCCAAAACCCGTCGAGCATCAGCTAACTCTGCCTCATACAGAGCCTTCAGGCCGGTCACCTAAACAGAAGGACACACAAATTCCTTACTTGGCTAGGTGGAAAAAAAATATTAATAACGGGGAAAAAAGCCATTGTGGAATGGATTTTCAAGTAGTTTTCCAAATACATTTTTTTTTTTTTAAAAGATGTACATTAAGTTATGACTCTAAAATTGGCTGGTAGGTTGTTCCAAACATATCTAGATCTAACCACAGATCTTCTGTGGATGTAGGCTTCCTCAAATCCTTCTGTCTCTTCATGTAATCCCAGACAGACTCAATGTTGAGATCAGGGCACCCCAGTTCCTATGTTTTTGTGCATAGTTGAGTCGCTTGGCCTTGTTTCCATGTCGGAGGTATGGCTTTTTGGCTGCAACTCTTTCATGAAGACCTCTTCTGGCAAGACTTCTCCAGACAGTAGATGGGTGTACCTAGGTCCCACTGGTTTCTGCCAGTTCTGAGCTGATGGAACTGCTAGACATCATCCGATTTCAAAAGGAAATAAGCTTGATGTGTTTTTTATCTGCTGTACTATATTTCCTTGGCCAACCACAGCGTATACAATCCTCAATTTTGCTTGTTTCTTTGTGCTTCTTCAAAAGAGCTTGAACAGCACATCTTGAAACCCCAGTCTGCTTTGAAATCTTTGTCTTGGAGAGACCTTGCTGATGCATTTGTCTCAGTCTTGCAATGGTGTATGACCTGTGACATGAAACTGTCTCCCACAACCTCACCTTGGTAGCAGAGTTAGGCTGTTCCTTACCCTGTTTTAAGCCTTCTACACAGCTGTTTCTGTTTCTGTTGATGACTGAGTTTCATACCTAGATTTGTCTACACATTACAAATCTCAATGCACTTGCAAATCTGTAAACAGATTTGTATATATTTGCAAATCTAATTACGCACACAGATTCTGAATACTCATTTGCAGATTCCTGTACACAAATCTCTACATATTTATATATTCTTTTACACATTTACATAACTGATTATGCACATACAGGTTGAGATACAGTTGCACAACTCTCCACTCACATTTGTACATAGTTCTACTACAATAATGGTCCCATATTTTTCCTAGTCCCTGCCAGTACATGTTCTTAAGCATTCTGGATCAACTAGAGAGTGTTAAGGGACTTATTGGGGCAGCCTGATAATAAGTAATTGCAGTATTCCAGCCTAGACGTAACAAATTCATGGGCTAGTTTTTTTTGCATGGTTTTGTGACATGATGTATTTAAGGAAATATCCTGATAAAAGAGAACTCCAAGATTCCTGAATGTGGTGCTGGAGGCCAAAGTAATGCCATCTAGAGTAATTATATCTTCAGATAAAGTTTCGGAGGTGTTTGGGGCCAAGTACAAGAACTTTGAAGGACAGAAAATTGCACGACATCCATGTTTTTATGTCCTTATGGCATGCTTGTAATTTAACTAAATGATTAATTTCATCAATATAATTTCATCAGCTTGATCAATATAATTGGGGAACATCTGCATAACAAAGTTAATGGAGTGATTCCTACGATATAGGTCTATACAGTGCCTTGCGAAAGTA
>NW_023339674.1:27959743-27964060 GCF_004916995.1 Morone saxatilis
TTGGGGCCAAGTAGAAGAATTTCGTTTTTTTCTGAGTTCCCTTCACCAGAGATTGCCCCCCGCCGGTTACTGGTAATTTCTTCAAGGAATTGGTATTTAAAACTTGGTAGCTGTACTTGACACAGAAATAACAGAACCCAGCACATGGGTGAATTTTGAGGTGACAATAGGCTAAATCCAAGCACTTAAAAGATTTAGATTTTTAGTTATTTAGTCCAAGCAGCTTCAAGTACTTTGAAGAGACCTGTAGCAACCCTGTAAATTACATCCTTGAGATGAATAATAATATTAAGATTAAATAACCAACAGTGATATCAAATGTGTATATGTAAAACATTTATTGAGTGTACAAAATGTTCAACAGTTAACCATAAATGAAAACTGACATTTGACATGGCCCCCCACCCCCACATGAATAACAGGTCTCCATTTTAGTGATTAAAACTTGGGTGTTCTCTCAATAGAACTATCACAGTCACATCTACATTGTAGCAGAACTAGTCTTAACCAAGTAACAGGCCCTCCAGGTCTTTTTCATTTCCACAGCCAAAAATGACAGAATTTCCAGTGGCTCGTCAGAAAGCCTGTCCTAAGCGTGTTACATTTTAAAAAACTCTACTGTGATTATAGTTAAGTTTAAAAATTAAAAGCTGCAAAAGAAACAAAAACCAAACAAAAAAATACCTGATTGTCATGCATATTAATATGCAACAAAAGGTTCAGAAGTCAAATAACTCTTCCATGTACTTCCAAGGAAGTTGCTGAGTTTGAAGCTTATTTGACTGAAAAAAGTTCTATATTAAATTTAATTTAAAAATTGTGAATTATGTTAAATTTTAAATGCAATTGTGTAAAAGTTAGAAATGTGTAATACATTAAAAAAAACACACCTGCAAGTCCTGGAGGGACTAAATTACCATCATATAGAAAAGCCTTGCAATTCCTGTGTTCTAGAGAGCAGTGGTTCTAAACATTTTTGGTGTTAAGGACGCCCAAATTCATACACATCAGGATGCAGACCTGTATTTTATAAGATCTAGTTATTCTATACTGTCTATATGTAGTTGGCACGATTTCAACAGTGAAAAAAAGAGTGTGAAACATTAACAGAAAGTGTTATTCTTATAAAATCTTTTGTAATTAATACAGACGACCACTTTTTTCTTGGGGCTGCGGGTTTGGGAACCACTGTTATAGAGCAAATCAAAATCAAATCAAATATTAACTTAGTAGTCACAGGTAGTCTAACACTGCAAGACTTCATCTAATTGAAATATTCAAATTAGAATACCACTAGACAAGAAGTTTCTTCTGCCAATAAAAAACTGAGACGACTTAAAGCTCTCAGCAAAACACTATAGGAGTATTGTTCAGTATTGTTTTATTAGTCCTGATTTTTTTTGTTTGTTTGTTTTACCCCCGTTAGGTCATGCACACCAAACCTTAATCACCTCAAGAAATCCTAAACAAAAAATAGTATGTAAACATATAAAATCGATTACATAAACAATAACTATATAGAAAAATAACTAGCAATGTAACAGCATACAAACACAATAAAAAAATTAGTTTCCAGATGTCAAACAAGTTGTGAGCAAAACTTGTACTTCCAAAATAATGTAAGAGAATATGCATGATGCAATCCATCAAAAAAAAATCACCTCCTATATTGCATTATGTACTCAAATGTTACTTTCTCGGTTTACCTTGTGTGTACTCAAAAATGGAGGCAAAGTTATGTCAGTTTAATATTTCAGATTAATAAAGCCTGTCCCAAGGCTTATCTTGTAAGCATATAATTTCATAGGCCCAGCTGGATATCAAAACCACAAACCTACATGCCCAATTTGGCTCCGGGATGGGGGGTTAAGGGCAGGTTTTAATTTCAACAGTGGCACAGAAACCCCTCCAACTAGTGTTTTGGTGGAGCTATATGCAATGCAATGCAATGCACAGACAGACTGGACAGGACAGACAGACAGACACACAAAGGGTGAAGTAGAAATGCTGAGAGAGAGAGAGAGGAGAGAGGAGGAAGGAAGAGAGAGAGCAGAGAGAGAGAGAGAGAGAGAGAGAGGAGAGAGAAGAGCGAGAGAGAGAGAGCGAGAGAGAGAGAGAGGGCTGGGGGGACGGGACACACAAGCGGTTTTCAGTAATTTGAAAAAAACTCTGAAAAGACCTGAAAATTTTTGTTGGGCTACTTAGAGGAGTCACTGAATAGCAAATTTTTTTTGCACTACAGACCACAAAAGGCAGGACAGATAACCAATTCTCTACTTTATCCACTTCCATGTGACTACTATCAGAAGTCAAAGGTTGTCAGTCAAAATGAACCAGTACTGTTTCTGTTTAAGAGTTGGCTGTGCTGGAAGGAGCCCCTACAGGTAATAGCAACAACTAACTGTGAAACACAGCTTTAATGCAAAACTGGGAGACCTTTCCAGCAATGTCTTTCTTTAATTCAGCTCTGCCAAGTTAGACTAAAATCAGATGAACAATCACATGTCTTTATCTTTAAACAAAAAAGAAAAGGAATTGAGGACAGACAAATTACAGGGATGGCGAGCCAGCTGGTCATGTAACGACCAAGTATGTCCCAAAAGTTTGGAGTTCATCTGTGGTGGTCTGACCTTCAGTTCAAAACTTGCGACTTGCAAACTAGCAGTGGATTTACAAGCTAAGTTTTGATTGGGGAATTTGGAGAATTCATAATAAAGAAAGACTGCATAATTTTGACAGGCTTTTTGATCTATCTGTAATTTCAACTGCATTCCTATGCAAATATTTAAAAGAAAGACCTACATAGAAAATACAGAGGAAAATAAGGACCTATTAGCCAGAAAAGTCTTGATTTTGGAGGGGGAATTCAATTAAGAGTTGCTCATCATTTGTTCAACACTCAAGTTATTAATAATGTCTAGCGCAAGTCCTTTACATTAAGAACTCAAATAACAGGTTCTTTTAGTTGATTTCAGTAGATGAGGGATAAAACCAAAATGTTTACCACAGAAGAATGAATGACAGCCGGTGGAATGAATCACTGACATGTAAGTACAAGTACTATTAGTACAGGTGGGAATATTCAGCTGCAACTCCACAGTTTGACTGAATATTTGGATCCATCATATTTGCCTGAGCCACAGACATTGGCTATAATTTGTTAGGGAAAGGATTCATATTAAAGCAGGTCCAGAAATGTGGAGGGCAGTAAAAACAGTCCGTTAGTCCAAAAATTCTTATATTGTCTTGAACAATAAAAACACCAAGATGAGGCAATGGACAGGATCATATCTGGGTGGTTCTAGAGAAAAAAAATATATATAATGGGGAAGTCAAAGCAGTCAACAAAACAGGAAGGCTTCACATGATGGCACACTCTCTGGAGGACACCTTGCCCTGTAGGAGACACAAAACAGTTCAGATAATCATTTAAAGAAACTTTCTATGGAGACATTTATATGGACATTGCAATTTTATTATTACATACTTTGATTCAACACTAATTTGTTGTAACAAGGTATTGACCCCAAAACGTGAGACAAACATTTGGCAAATTGGGCAAAACATTTTAGACATTAAAAACATGCACTCAAGTTGCCAGTTTATTACGTAAAGCTAAACTAAGCTCTGCTAAAACTAATGCAGCATAATACTAGGGATGTGTGTGTTTAGTCAACTAGTCAGTTAAACAATGCAAACTTGCTACCTTAGTTGGTTAGAGAAATACTGGTCGTTCAAACTATTATTTATATTTCATAGGGTTAGGGTAGGTTTCAATAAGGTTGTGTAAACATTTAACTAGTATAACCACTCAACCAGAGCAATGCGTAACCACATTCAGCACAGTGGACATGTGGCCGTTACCCTGCAAGGACATCAGGCTGCTGGCGCTAGCGCTGCTAACAGTATTCATCCTCAGCAAAACAACATGAGATAGAACTTGAGAAATTGATCATGCTGCCATGAGTTAGACACAAATTTAATTAGTTGCCTTACTGGAAGGAATGAAGTCTTTGATCAGCATAAATGAGGACATCAAAGTGCTCCTTGCATTATAAAGACACAGCTTTACAAGGGACTTCAATAAAACATAATTTGGATTCCATGTCTTGCCAAATTTCCCACACTCAGCTACCATTGCAAAACATCTCTCACAATTGACGTACTAAAGTAGTTTTCTACACTGGCTATTAGGGGTGAGTATTGGCAAGAACCTCACGATACGATACGTATCACGATATAAATAGAGATGAAAACACAAGTACCTGTATATGTACATCAGATGATATTGATCAGAGGACAAATTGAATCAAAACT
>NW_023339674.1:27964160-27968531 GCF_004916995.1 Morone saxatilis
TTATTAGCCTTTAGCATGTAGCATCTAGCGATAGGCTAACGGTAACAGCAGTGGTTGTGTTCATTTGTATTTTGTGTGTTATTTGTGTGCAATAAATAACAACATTGTAAACTTACCTTCGTGGTTGTTTATGTAGTTCGTTCATCTTAGGTAAATCCGGAAGCGATCGGGTAAAAACCGCTGCCATATTATCTGCTTCACTGATTGTCGAACGCTAACACACCGGAAGTAAAAGAGCTGGCTGAGATGTGTGCAGGCCGTTTTAGTCCAGAAGATGGCAGTATTGCAATAATAAGCGTAGCAGCTGCATTTAGACACGGACGAAGAAGAAGAAGCTCGTCCAAATAGTTTTCCGGGTTGATGGGAACGTTTGTTTGTGGCTGTTGAACTGTTGTTTAGGATGCTACTGGTTTTGTCTGAAGACCACAAAGAGCACCTCGCCTTCCTCTCGAAGGTCGACACCGCAGGTAAATAACCGGCTTTTATATGACAGAGGATCAGGACCATGACTGTAAGAGATCAGTTTCTTCTCCAGTGTTAACTGCTGACTGTCACCTGATTGTGAGTGTGAACACTGGATAGAAGTTTGGTTCAACTGCACTGGCAAGAATGTGCTATTGGTAAAATATTGAAGAGACCGTCTCAGTACATCAGTAACATAATGACTCAATCAGTCAGATGTGAGAACAGTGGTAAGAGAGGACTGTCTGTCTGAGGAAAGCCTCTATAGACAAACGCCTCTATTAGGTTTGTTCTGTGTACATTTTGTGAGTAAGACTGGAAAATGTCAAGTTAACTGAGCTCAGATCTACCACACTGCACTTCAATAACAATATCATTAATGGTAAATGTTTAAAGGACACATTCAGATTCGTTACCTAAGTAAAAGCAATACTAGCCTATAATCAAAAACGACTAAATTACAAGTAAAAGTACAGAAGCATAATAATCTTCTAAAATGCGAAAGTAGTAAAAGGAGGATATTAGGATTATTTGCTCATTTTAGATTTATAAGAAATGAAATTAGTACAGATGCAAAACTGTACATGCAGGCAATGATACGGTCACATTTTACATAGTGTTGTACAACCTGGTCAGAGACAAGTAGTACATTAATGACTTCACAGTCTGTATAAGCAAGCATTGAAAGTCATGGTGATTTAAATTGCATCATTATTGTAATATTGTTAAGACGTATAACCTGTTTTCAAAGTTGACATCTGTTTATGTTCAATGTTGGTTTAATATACGTCAACACAGATCATTCACAACTTAGCACCACAACCTCCTCAACAGTTTGCACCAACATGTAGGCCTGGACTCAAGGTTAAAAAGAGCTCCCTCCAGAGGGGACTGTTATGTTCAATTTCGGTCGACAACAAAACTGCGTCGGGCTCAGTTACATCCCACAGATCGTCTTCCAGATGACTTTTTTTATTTCATGTAATAAGGATGGACTCCATGCATGCATGTAACTCCATGTGTTTTTTGTCCTTAGTGGTTGGAGAGTTTGGTCGCATAGCGCTGGAATTCCTAAGGAGAGGAACCAGTCCCAAGATCTACGAAGGAGCAGCCAGTAAGACTCTCCACCTTTCATCTCATAATCCTTATGAAGCACGTGACTGACTGCTGCTTAAAGCACTAGTTGACACTGCGGACAGGGGACTAGTCATGGGCAATATGGTTTAAAACAGCATCTCAGACATTTCCAAAACATTTATGGTAATAATGTTATGTCAGATCGGTGTATATACGGAATTCAGTTATTTTCATATTGTAATACTTGGATAAGGTTGTTACTACACATAATTCAGCTTTTGACACCTATGTACGTATCACGTAACAGGACTTGAAAGTTTGTTTATAATGACCCACTACTTGCAGGGAAGCTGTGTGTTCCTGTGGAAATGGTGCAGCATGGAGTGGAAGGCCTGATGTTCCTGATGACAGAGAGCTCCAAACACATGGTGACTCACTGACATTCTGACACACTTGTATTGTCTAATGTATTTTTGTAGCAAAGTAGTACCCCCTGACCAGTGCAAAACGTTTTCTGTGGAAAAACATGCCTATATAAAGAGGTACAATACAGCCCTGCACCATCATTCGTCTAGTTTTTTACCAATTTTTATCATCAACCCTAAGGTTTGTAGTTGCATTGAACTGCATCTTTTTTGATTAGTAGCACTTACAATTTTTAATCAGCCGGTATTATCACATTGAAGGAGTAAACCTTTCCTAGTGTCACTGCTCTGTGTGTGCGTGTGTGTGTGTGTGCGTGTGTGTGTGCGTGCGTGTGTTCATGTTCATGCAGATCTCGGAAGTGGATTTCCTCGACTCAGTGTTGGTTTTGGGTTTTGGTCTAGAGCTTAACCAGATCCTCTTACAGGTGACTGTTAATCCGTTTTATTTATCTGAGATGATCTGAGCAGTGTACTTGTTGACTCAGTCAGTATGTTCACTGCACTCCAGCTAAGTGTGTGAGGGTTTTTGTTGCAGATCTACCTACAGCACCACAGTCAGATCCGCAGCATTCTGAGTCAGCTGCCCCCCAGCCTGCCTGCCTATCACAACCTGGAGTGGAGACTGGATGTACAGGTGTGTGTGTTCATGTGTGTGTGGAACTGCTGTGGAATCAGATGGATAATATAGTAGCTAAATGTGTTTGTTTGTTACATTCTGCTAAGTACAGTCTTTCATGTGTACTTTGTAGTTTTTAAGTTAAATATTTACCAAGAGCAGAAACATCAGTTCACTGGTTGCCACAAAAGTGCCCTCTTGGATTCCCCTATGGGCGATGAAACATGGTAAATAGGTATGGAATGTGGAAAGGAGGAACATAGGGCACACTACAAACTGACTTGTGTATAACCCATGCTCATACATTTTATGTTTTTAGCACTCTGAGCTGTAAATGTTCCATTTATGGTAAATGGACCTGTACTTGTATAGCGCCTTTCTAGTCTCACGACCACTCAAAGCGCTTTTACATTACATGGCACATTCACCCTTTCACATACATTCACTCAGTGATGGCAAAGCCCATCGAACAGAAACTAATGCATTCATACACATTCACACAACGATGCATAGGCACGGGAGCGGATTTGGGGTTCGTATCTTGCTCAAGGATACTTCGAATGTGCACCAGGACCGGGGAATCGAAACCCACCCCGCCTGCCTCTGCGCCACAGCCGCCTGGTGGTTTTAGTGGATACAGCCACCTCTTCACTATGATGAGAAGATTTCAAGAAACCTTAGAGAGGCTGAATAACAAGTTTGGAGTGCCCTCAACCGTTCCCACATCCGGAAAAGAAGAGCTGCTACAGCACTGTCAAACCCTGGAGTTACTGCTCTGCCCATTGACAGCCAGCCAGACATTGATGGCACAGAAATTGTAATCAAATGACTATGACCAAACATGAACTGTTAACCTTCCTGCATGAGAAGAGCTGACACGAAATCTTACCCCAACATGTTAGGTTTGCTTGAGAATCTCTGCACTCTTCCTGTTATGTGCTACTGTGAGAAGAGTTTCAAGCTCCAAACTCGTTAAAACTTACCTTGGAGATCTTACTTATGATGCAGAAGGTTCTACAGTGTGACACTTGTCCATACATCTATGCAGAGCACCCATCAAACTGTCTAGGTGGTTAATGTCTTATATATCACGTGTGCGCATTTTATTCTATAGTATGAAGTGTTGTGAGTTAACTGGTCTCTCTCTGCTTGTCTAACGTATCTATATATATTTAGGAAGTATATGTGTTAGCAGTCGAAATGTTGTCTGGGAGGATTTGGAACTGGGTCAGAGCGTATCAGGTGTTGGGTGACGTGGGTTTGTTGGTTTGTTCTTTAGTTTAAGTGTCAATGTGAGAAAGTGTTGCAGGCCTTAGTACGGTCTCAATGTTATAATCTTCTTCTTTCTGTAACAGTGTTGTTTTTATTTGAAATGCAATTTCAATTAGTGGAATACTGCAAAGTGTGCGCCAGATAATCTGTGACAGTTATATTCAACTCAGGAGCTTATGTAAGTGTCTCGTAGATTTGGCATCGGAGGGTGTTCTATCTCCTCGGTTTAATCCTATGGTTGCTCATTTGTCGTGTGCAGTATCCTTGAGCAGAAGTGCTGTTCAATGCTCCTGTATTGTATGTATGTCTTGGTTATGTGATTATTGTGTATGATGCTTCACATGTTTCGTGTCTCGAATGGTCTTTTGCTTACTGTGTTAGGTGATGTTAATTGTGTTAGTTGACATATGTGTGTAGGGTGAATTGTGGCATCTAGTGGTAATAGCGTATTTACTTTGCATTGTGTTGGTTAAGATTGCTATGATATAATCGGTGTCTAATACATTGTACGGTTCATAT
>NW_023339674.1:27968631-27969171 GCF_004916995.1 Morone saxatilis
CCTCTGAGCCACAGCCGCCCGACTGGTGACTGAATGACGACCATCCTGGACGGCTACTCAGCTAACAAAGCCAGTGTGTTTAGTGTTGGAAAAGTAGAAGCTATGGTTTTATGCCTGATTTCTTTGGAGTTTACTGGAAAGGAAATTATGGAACCATTTTTGTTAACATTTGCAACATTTCTTCTTGTGAAATAAATTATTCCAAGTTCAACAAGTTGGGAGTACATTTTGAAAAACACCATGGACTTTTACCTGTTCAAGGTATCACCTTTGGATGCCGTGACAACAGTTTATATATTATATATATTTTACTATAAAAACGACAATGCTCATTATCCAAAAGTACAACAAAAGGCTCAATTCAATCAAACACCAGTCGAATAAGCAAAACAAAAACTTTCAAAAATGTGACATCTTCCGCCACTTTGCAAGTGCATCAAATGCACCAATATATTTGTCTATCGATATTGACCCTTCACAGACATATTGTATTGACATATATGTTACAATATGTATTGATATGAAAACTGTTTTTTTCTG
>NW_023339674.1:27969286-27969534 GCF_004916995.1 Morone saxatilis
AAGAATATTTAACTTAAATACCATATTCTTTAATAAAGCTATTGCTATTATCATACCAGTTCAGAAATTCACTTTATTGATTGCCATACTTTAACGGTATCCGGTTTGGTATCGGCCAATGATTTTTACAATAAATCATTCATATATATATTTAAAAAATGTTGAGCGGGATGGTGATGCAGAGGTGCTTCAACTGTGTAGAGAAAAGAAGAAGTATCCAGGGAGAATAACCCCACCACCATCATACA
>NW_023339674.1:27969568-27970146 GCF_004916995.1 Morone saxatilis
TCCACTTCAAGCACTGCTTGTGAATATGAACAATTATATATGACAGTCTGGGTTGCGGCCCCTGAAGGGGGTGCTAGAATGCTGGCAGACCTAGTGTTAATCAAGAAGAAGAAGTGCTAACCCTCTTATTTCAAATCTTTGATTTATTTTTTTTTTCCAATAACATGTCATGGTCAACAGTGTCAAATGCTTTTTTAACATCCAAGAATACTCCCACTGTGTATTCTTTACTTTCTATTACAGTTGCTATTACCTCCATGGAGTGCAAACAAAGTTGTCCTATTGGTTCTAAAACCATATTGCTGTTGATCATAGTACGTTATGTTTTGTGACAAAGTAATCCAATATTTTATTTTTTTCAATTCCAGTATTTTAGAGCACTGTGAGAATAAAGAACCCAGTCTGTAATTAGGGAATGCATGACTGTCTTCAGCCTATATAGGTATGACTTTAATAATAATTATTTAATACTTTTATATCAAAACCATTCCAGTCTGACTCTTAAATGTTTAAACAATGTCAATAATTTATTTTTCATCTGTTCCCTTTATAAACATGGACTTTTTAGTAGTTACAGT
>NW_023339674.1:27970164-27970292 GCF_004916995.1 Morone saxatilis
TATTTAAATTTGCCATGTCAACTCTCAGCCTTCAGCGGTTGTTGTCTTGTAGGATTTATTTCCGTCTTATATATAAACATTATTCCAGTCTTGAATTATTATTAGGTAAATGGTAAATAGTAAATGGA
>NW_023339674.1:27970416-27970829 GCF_004916995.1 Morone saxatilis
ATTATTAGTCGGATTTTGCTCTATGGAGGTTAATTGTTAACAGAAATGTGTTTTGTGGTTGATAAATACTTTTATCAGTAAGATACGCTGAATAGATTCAGATTTTATTACAGACAGTTTTCATACTCTGCATACAGTGTCTGATAGTTCTAGTCTACAAATATTATTTATTCAGTTCTTTATTTATCGCAACATCAAACTTTTGCCAATTTATATACACCGGCAAACTAATGAACATAATAAAATTATTGCAGTTCATCTTTAATGAGCCTATTATGCTGACAATGGCTTGTGACACGGCTCAGATCTTGATCTTACTTGGCAGTCGAGTTAACTTTAGCCTTTATGACGGCACAGCAACCAAGGAAACTAAAAAAGTAGTAAGAATTATTACATCATAACACCAACATTCT
>NW_023339674.1:27970929-27974276 GCF_004916995.1 Morone saxatilis
ATTTACCATTTACCATTTACCAGTCCAAAAAGAAAATATCAGGCCCCAGGTTAAATATCAGGCCCCAGGTTAAAATACAGTTCATGCAGGTTGCAGATTTATTCCTAATAAAGAACACTGTGACTGTTTTTAGAGATTGTGTTACTGCAATGATTTATTTGAGTGTTTTTCTTGTCCTCTTCTTCTCTAGGTCACATCCGCGACCCCAACAACCAGGTGCAGGTTGTGAAAAACCTGCGCATCTGTGTCAACAATGTTGTGATAAGTCCAAACACAGTGTCTGCTGCCCTCAGTCCCGCCCAGTGTCGACTGCTTAATGAAGTGGTGTTATCCTGCCAGCCGCAAGAGGGTGCTGTGACCAATATGATCACAGCAGGAGACTATGACCTCAACTTCAGTGGTAAGGACTGGAGCTAAATGATACAGGATACTTAAAATCAATGCCAGTTTTGATATTTAGAAAATCAGATGACAATATATCAGCCTTTATGAATTTTTAAACAGAAACACGTAACACAAACCTTCATCTAGGGTAAGGATCCCTCCCTTACCTGTCAACTGTCTGGTAATTTTAAGTAGAAGGAGACAGATATTAAAAATACATCACTAAAATTTATAATTTTATAAGGATACAGGATTACAATGCTACACCGGTGGCCGTTGCACCACAGGTATTCAGATCCTGAAAATAGCAACACTGGCAACACTGACTATTTAATGTTCATGTATTATTCTATCCAGTTTATTCATAGGAGTAAATGCTACTGCAGAAACTAAACAAGTAATGTGCGGTGCATTAGAGGAGTTGACTGTAGTGGTTAGCTTAGCACGCATGGCTGATGCAACGACTTTCACTCTAAAATATAAAATAAACAAATTAGGGGGCATGGTTTATTGTCATTTAAGTAATTTGTTATTTTACATGCATATGAGCACCTCACTATGAAGTCACGTAACAGACCCGCAAACAAAGACTCTGGGCAGCTCATTTGTGATGCTTTCAGGCCACTGCTTTCAGGGATGAGCCAAGAGTGGAGTGCTATCTAGTGGACAATCTACACAGTAGCGCCAGTAATAGAAAAACAGCTCAGGTACACATTTAGCTTTCCATTACTTTAATTTCTTGCAAGTTATCAGCTGTCACAAATACATACCAATTTATCTGCAATAATCTAAAAATTTGCTGATAAAAAAGTGTCCATCTGTGGGATAGATGAAAAAACTATATTTAATCTCTGTTGTTTGAGTTGAGCTTAGACTATAGACATAAATACTGTAAAGTTGCAGGTTGCCATTATTTACCCTTTGTCAACAGGAAAAGGGGCAAAACGTTTAATGTTTGTTCAGATCCCTGTCAGCCGCTGTAACAACAACAGTAGCTCTTCCTGGGATCTACACAATGTATTTGCATAAAAACAAAAGAGTGACATAATATCTGACACAATAAGACTCGACAAACACTGAGTAATAGATATGGTGCCGGTTAAGCTGGAAGCTGGTTTTAGCAGCTCCGAGTTTGTTTAGTTAGTGTTTGTTAAACCATCATTGAACAATCATTAACCTTGGACCATAGACACTAAACTTTTTATTTACTTTTTCACCATTTGAATACTCATGGTGACTGTTGACTGTTGACTGTGCTGCTAGACCACTGTTGTCTGCACTCGAGAAGAGTTGATTATGGAGGCATAGTATTTACCATGTGAGTTCTTATGTTACTGTTGTGGTCGTATACAGTACATCCCACACTCTGCCAACGCAGATGCAGCGTGTGAATGCTGTTATAGTCAGGTTCTGACCTAGCACATTCATTATAATCTCTGGGGATTTTAACCATATCACCTTGAGAAAAACTCAACACTGAAAGTGCTGGGACTCTGAACTGGAACACCTACATCTCGAGAGCACTCTTCACTGTGGCAGTTAGGACCACAAGCTAGTCCACCTCAAGATAATTAGTCCAGCAGCACTTTGTTACCACAGGAAAGAGGAGATGGAGCTATGTTGGAC
Source organism: Morone saxatilis (assembly GCF_004916995.1). Classification (NCBI taxonomy): domain Eukaryota; kingdom Metazoa; phylum Chordata; class Actinopteri; family Moronidae; genus Morone; species Morone saxatilis. The sequence continues at coordinate 27,972,940 of NW_023339674.1, forward strand.
TGTTTTGAAATGACAGACTATTAGGTCTTTGTGAGTCACATAGGGAGGATATCGAGTGTCTTTCACATTGCATCTCAGATTTTATTATAATTTTATTTAATATATGTTTTCTTTGTGTGTGTGTGTGTGTGTGTTTTCTTGTGCATTTTTGTGTGGCCTGAAGGGGCTACAACTGACATTTCATTGTCAAAGTGTAGTTAGTAGGAAATGAAAGCCCCTGTTACATTGACTGAATCAATTGTCAACTGTCAGTTTCAGACTTCTATAATGCTTCTCCTCCCTGGTTTTTCCATTGAACACCTGTAAATTAATTTTGAATGTGGAGACCTTGAAAGAAATGGGATTTTGCTAACATAAGCCCTGGCTCTGCTTCCACCTATCAGATCACTCTCTTAAAGCTAGCACCCCCTGGTACAGTGCCTGGAAAGAAACACTGTTGGAAGTCAGCACCTCCAAGCACTACACAGGTATCAAAGTCTCCTGGCTGATGTGTGGGTAGTTATAGTCCTCTTAGCTCTGACACACCTTCCCTACTCCTCTCCCTCTGGTTTCCAGTAGCTGCACTGTCTTGTGGGCGTCTCTATTCTTTTGTTACAATGTAGTGGGTGCTTATTTTTTTGTATTTATTAAGATTGGTGAAGAATTTTATTTTTATTTACATTTGAACCATAATTTCCATGATTCAATTATCCTTTAATTTTACCCTCAATTGTGAAGTAGTTTGTATTGTCTGATTGAATATGTGAACTTTAAATTAATCATTGATCCTCTATACTATTTATTAATTATGATATAATAATTATGAGATAACTGCTGATGATGGTTTACAGGTACATGTGATAAACTAATAGTACAGGCACTATAAACAGTCTCTCGTAATGACAGCTCTTCTGGTGCTGTTGGAGAACCTTGATGCCACACAATCATTTAATTGCAATTTTTCTTTGCTGTCCTAATTGACAAGTCTAACAAGTCTTGGAGCGGGCTGGGCACATCAATATGCACATATACATCCATTTATTAGGAATTTAACAATATATTGCGAGACAGTTTAATCAATAATAAAACATTTAATTTATAGAGTGCTTTTTAAGAAACTTGAAGACACTTCATAGGAGTTAAAAAGGAAAAGAAAAAGCTAAAAACAACACACTAAGAAATTCTAGCTTTTTTACAACTGTCAACAATAACTAATTGTTAAAATCATTAAAAGTTGTTCTGAAAAAGTGGGTTTTGATCATTAATTTTAATTTGGATGGATCAGTACAGTCACGGATTTGTTTGGGGAGAAAGTTCCACAGGGAGGGGGCAGCAATGGAGAAGGCTCTGTTGCCCCA
>NW_023339674.1:27974283-27979143 GCF_004916995.1 Morone saxatilis
TCCTCAGTGGTGGAGACAGGAGGTTGGCATCAGAAGAATAAAAATAATCAAGTCAAAAAAATGTTAAGGATTCAAATTGGTGAGAAGAAATGTGCAATTGTGGTTATATAGTAAGAAAAACTTTGGAAATAAACAATTCAGATGTGTCAAGACCCATTAAGAATCACAATCAAATCATAAGATACTCAGAGGTAACAACAGTAACCTGTGACACACAGTTTTAATTCCATTTTTTATTTACAGTGGAGATGAGGCAGTATGAGTAATCATTTTACTTTGGATTGATGCCATCTTTAATTTTCAATTGCTTTCTTGGGAAAATATGAGCAAAACCTCCTCTGTTACTCTTCAGATGATTTCCTAAAACTAAATCACAAGACTACAGTTGTGATTTTGTTTTAGTATTTGTGCCTGTAATAGAGGAGAGAGGAAAATTAGAAAGATGGGTAATAATGTGCAACATGGTCTTCTGCCGGAGACATTATGGTTCATGGTTGGCAACTAATGCAACGCAATCTTTGTGATGTACACATTTGGGACACACTGGTAGCTCACCTGGTAGAGGATGTGCCCCACATACAAAGACTGGGCGATATAATCCCACATCATAATCATAAAAAAGGTTTGTACATGTTGATCTTTGAACTGTTAAAGTTTAACAGTTGACAACTTGCACACCTGAACAGGTCTAAATTCTCATGCAAGTAGAAACTTTAGTATTTTTGGAAAATGCTGATAAACATCACTCTCCTGGTGTTGCTTTCCACATATCATGAACATTTGAGTTTATGATGAATGATGATTGTTTAATTTTTCAAGAAACAATGACTTATACAGTTGAAATGATTTATAAAAAGTAATTACACTTAAGACAAAACCCCTACATGTTATTTTGCAGTTCTGTTGTGTTCTCTTGAATTAAATTGGGAAATTGGGACACAGTTGCTCAGCAATAACAGTAGTTCACATATGATTTTTAACACCAAGTAAAAAAAAAAAAACTAAAAGCAGTGTTTTTTTGGTAACTATCTGGTAAACGGAGAACACATAGTATGATACAATGGCTGATCTGGGTTTGTTGGATAAAATCCTCCTATCTAATTTTGTCTTTGTGTTTCTAGCAACCACGCCCTGGTTTGAAACCTACAGGGAGAACTTCCTGCAGTCGATGCCTGCCTCAGACCATGAGTTCCTCAATCACTACCTTGCCTGTATCCTTTCAACAGTGCGCAAATCTAGCCACTGATCATGAATAGTCAACCAACTCTGGTCAGATCATTTATTAAAATTCCAATTATGTTAAGCAGTGTCCTGGTTCAGGTGGTGTCATATCAGAAAATATCTGAAAACCCCACTTTAAGGAGAAGGTCAGAGAAAATTTAAGTAAGAAGAGGTTTTACTGCATGTATGTAGTGTTAGTTGTACAAAATAGTGAATGTGAGTAAATAGTTAGACAGAATGCCCCTGGTTAACTTTTAAGCACACCACACAGTATCAAGCTTTTCACCTTAAAGCCTCTGAAAACTAGTAGTAGTACTAGTACTACTGCTACTACTACGACTAATAATAAGTCCCGAATCAACAGGAAATACATCTCATTATGTAATAAAGTTGTACTTTTATGGGAAAAGTACTAGTACTAGTAGTTGTAGTCGCATAGGCCCTCCTGTTCAGCGTATTTGCTCTTTTCTGTTGGATCTAAATGGTTTACAGTGGTGTCCTTGACATCCTGGTCCTGACAGGCCTACTGGTAGTGTCTTCCACTGAAACAGTCCCTGTGGAGCACTTCCTCAAGCTTTCCCAGGAGCAGCACAGGATTCAACACAGTGGAGAATACACTAACCCCAAATGGTTTATTCCCAACACACTCAAGTACTACGTCTTACTTCATGACATGAGTGAGGGCGATGAACAGAGGTACTGAAAGAAGCTTTTCTATCAACATGCATAGATTTATGCAGATCTGCCAGCTTGTGTTGTAGTACAATATTTGAGAGTAGGCAAAGTATGTGTCGAAAACGTCTTCACCAATTTGTGTAACATTATCATTATTTTTTGGGCACCAGTCTTGGAGCATTTGTACAGTATAGCACCTTTCAAGTCTTCCGACCTTTACACTACGTCACATTCTCCCATTCACACACATCCATGCATGTTTGGGGTTCAGTATCTTGCTCAAGGACACTTCGACATGCAGCAGGAGGAACAGGGGATCGAACTCTCACTCACTACTCAATTATTCCGTCTTGTATAATTTCTCTGTTAAAGAGATGAATGACTAGACTTCTGGTTCTGGTTGTTTTGTCTTTTGAGCTGCCTCTTGATATGAAAGACAGAAATGCATGATGACAGAAATGCATGATTACAGAAAAGCAAGCAGTGTTGAGGATGATGTTTTAAAAACATCTAATTAGAACCTCTGCAGAGTCAACATTGTCAGAAAACAACAACCCAGACCTACTGCATATGAATTTGCAAAAAAAAGGGAGTCGTGCTATGATAGTAGTATATGTTTGCGTTGTAGTAAGAGTTTTGTGTTTGATCAGTATTCCTCCTTCCTCTCCAGGGCAGATGCAGTGTATGAAGATATGAAACAAAGGTATGGTTCTCAGGGCTGCTATCTATTGAAACTGAACTCTCGGACCTTCTCAGCTGAAGAAGATGAACAGATTCCAGACCCGTGGAGTCAATACCTACAGAGGAGTAATATGCATAACCAGGTAAGCACTGTACCCAAGACTTCCTCCACATGCAGTGACTGACCATGGCCCAGTGTCAAAAGCTGTGGCAACAGTAAACTTTAACTTTGGAAAAAGATGTGAGGGTAAATCCACAAGCCTCTGACCGAGGACCAGTGAGCAGGGCCAGTGGTGAGCCCCGAAAGTTAACCTGCGCGGACAGTCTGCCTGCAGTGTGCCCCCGCTGGCCTGCAGTGTGAATAAACTTTCATATTCATACAAACTACCTTAATCTGTTTGAGGGGGGGATTGAATATTGATCAACCTAAATATCTGTGCTTTCACTGTCAGTAAAATTGCGTTCACTTTGACAGCAGTAATGCCAGGATTGGTAGAGAGCTCAACACATGAATGTTATGTCTTCTGTCAAAAATGTCCCTTGTGTTAACATCAGGACCCTTATTACAGGATGTGCTTGAGGATGTAGCTCCAACTGTAAACATTACTGCTGTTGAGAACAACATCAGTGAAGTTGACTGCCATCACTCAATAGAGAAAGGTCAGCTCCTTAATATACTAATATACTGTATGTATATATACACACACACATATAGTGCTACAGGGGTTCTTTGGAGTCACTGGCCACAACAAATAAAATTTAATGAAATCCTCACTGTAGTTAAAAACTTTTAGTATTTCTTGATTGACACCATTGTTGCCAATCTTTTGATTTGACCTGATTGGTTGTCAGGGAAATTGATAAGAAAATATTTTATTTTATAAACTTTACTGATCCCACATTTTGAAAATTCACAAAAAAACATCCATCACTTGTCTGGCCTGACAAGATTTGATCATAGGATGCCTTACCAAGAAACCCTTGACAACATTAAGTGAACATGGAATGTTTTCTGTCATATCCTTTAATCAGTCTGCACAGGGATATTTTAATATATTATATAAAAGCTCTGATAAAATGAAGACAAGAAAAATGTTGTAAGTAACTCAGTTTGGACACTGTTTCCTACCAGACGGAGTGTCCAATAGCCTGGAAAACCATCCTCTCCAGCTGGAAACAGCCAGCAGCTCTGGGACCCTGCACACTCTCAGTGCTGTCAATGCTGACCTGAAGAAAGGTGCAAGAGATCCAGAGACTCTGGCGGGAGGAGCAGGGAGTCATGGGGCATGTCTGACCCTGAATGACCATGACCACATCAGACAGTTCATTCAAGAGTTCACCTTCAGAGGGCTGCTGCCACACATAGAGAAGAATATCAGACAGCTTAATGACCAGGTATAATTCCGGGTCTTAACGCTTGAAATATTTAATCACATTTTGATTGTGATAAATTAGCATTGTGAATTACCAGAACTAATCTCAGGCATGGCAGGAGTCTGGCAATCATCTGTAAAAAGACAGGCAATTGATTTTACACATTTACAAATCTACTGCACATTTAGTAATCAGTGTACATATTCAAAAACTGATGTATGTATTTTGAGATTCACAAATCTGAGTATACATATACGGATTGCAAATAATATGGCTACATTAAAAACTTCAAAGCTTATGACAGCGACACTAGCTGTTTAACAGTCAGCTCAACTGTAGTGGTGCTGTTTAGCCTGACACACCCCAACATCCTCCCTGTCCACAGCTGGTCTCCAGGAAAGGTCTGAGTCGGTCTCTGTTCACTGCAACCAAGAAGTGGTTTGGTGGAGGAAAAGTTCCAGAGAAGAGCATCAGTGAACCAAAGAGCACATTTGGCCTTCTGTAAGCTCTCCATCACTACTCCCCCATCACACTTCATATGAGAACAGGGCTTGCATGCATTTATAAATTCCCACAATGCTATACCATAAACACTATATACATTGCTGGTTTGACCTTTCACATCTATGATGTCAGATATCCCCCAGAAGCCCCTGAGCTGCAGATCAGGAAAATGGCCGACCTGTGCTTCCTGGTTCAGCACTACGAGCTGGCCTACAGCTGTTACCACACTGCCAAGAAAGACTTCCTGTCAGACCAGGCCATGCTGTATGCTGCAGGGGCACTGGTAAGAACACAAACACTCACACACACCTGTCCTCATGGGGACCATGTGTTAATAGCAATATTTGCCCAACCCAAAACTTCAGATGACAATATCGTCAGTATAAGGCTGCTCAATTAATCGAA
>NW_023339674.1:27979243-27986457 GCF_004916995.1 Morone saxatilis
CACAAATAAACGTGTGTGTGTGTGTGTGTGTGTGTGTGTGTGTGTGTGTGTTTTTAGAGTGTGATAGGGGGAAATGAAGTCAGCCTCCCCCAGCTGCCTCTGCCGTACATCCACAGCTCAGCCACAAGGGTCTACTTTGGACATGAACGCCGCCTTGCAGAAGGTAATTTAGTGCTTGCCACACATCAAGTGAGCTTTTCCCTTATTAAAAAGAGTTAAATACATTTCCACGATCATTTAACCAAGTCAGTGGAACATATCATAGTATGTAAAAGCATTTGGTTTCCCTTTTCCATTTTAGTTCAGTCATTTTATTATCCCAGATGGGAAACTTGTTTTACTGTCAGGGGCACAAACATAAAAAACAGAAACAACAAAACAAAGTACCAGAAACCAAAACCAAAAATAATTCATGTACATACAATATACAGTAAACCATAATACAAATACAACAATGCAAAAACAATTGCTGCATTGCAAATGCTTAAATGGGATGCTAAAAGTAGATGTGCAAATTAGATGCTAAGGCGTTTTTACTCCTATTGCACTTCAACCTTGGTACTACAGTAATCTACAGCCTGAGAGAAGAGATTCAAACTCAAGGTGAAGGGGGTGGTTCGTACAGTCCAAATATTGCTGTCTCTTCTTAAAGACTGCATCAGAATTTACATCAATTTTCAAGTGGTTTATATACCATTCTCTGATCAAACCCACTCTGTTATTGCTATTGTTAACAACAAAAAGTCATTTGTTTTTTATAGTTCACAACATACTGTGGCTTTCAGAGAACATAAAGTGTATCAAAGGTTTTGCATAAGAATTCAAAATAAATGATTATAGACCAATAATTTTTCAACTATAATTTAATTATAGGAATAATACATAATAATATAAATTTCCCAGTATCGACTGATAATTTTTGTGCCCCAGTAATTATCATGGATCCCTACTATTAACTAAAAGTGAGATTGTTTTTGTGGAGTTTCAAGCTCATTGTCTTTTGCTCAAGTTCAGTCAGACATCTCACATTTGAAATGTTTGTTACAGCAGTATAACAGTTAGATTTTGGTGCTAGGCTCCGACCACATCACTCCCCGCAGATATTTTTACTTCGAGCTATTGGGGAGTGATGAGCAAACACCTTAAAAACCCTAGCTGCAGCCTACAGGTGAATGCTGTGGTGGTAGCAGGCAGCAATACTGATGCAGGGCAGCGGTGGCACTGACAGTGACAGCTGAAAATTTTGCACCTTAAGTAGGCCGCCAAATTGGAAGGGTGTGCCTGGTGTGTGATTATGGAGAGTGAGGCACGTCATGTGTATAGCAGTGGAGCTTATTATTACTATTATTATTGTCATTATTATATTGTTATCATTATTGTACAAGTATGTATATGTATTGTGTATATATATATTATCTAAGTAATTAACAGTTTTTGATTCTAATTTGTGCAGGCGAAAAGCAGGCAGCCACTCATGTGTCCCTGGACCAGGAGTATGACCAGGATTTGGCAGCCATGTGGTGCCACCTAGAGGAGCAGCTTGTGGCTGCCGCCAACCGGGGAATTGTCCCAGTTACCTTCCAGACCACCCAGTGCTGCCTGAATAGCCAAACAGACAACCTGCGCCACCCACTGGCTGTTGTGGAGGGTAAGAGGTCCTCAGTGCATATAGTTTTAACAGCTGCTTGCCGTAGTATAAATAAGAAGTTCAATAATGAGCCAACCCACTACTATCTAATTAAATTGTACATAATTGTGCTTGCTTAGTGTACAGCCCTCTTTGTGTCTCTCTCTGCAGAACCAATCATAGTGGAGGTGACGTTCAGGAACCCTCTGAAGGTTTCTCTGTCCCTGTCCAACCTCTCACTTGTCTGGAGGTTCACTGCTGATTGTGCATCTCAATCAAAGGAGAAGACGACTGAAGAGTTGTCCATCACTAATGAGGAGAACCTCGCTCTAGGGGTGGGCAACCTGGGCAAATTTCCTTTTAAAAATTGGGATTGTTTTTTAACTTGTTGGATAGATGCAATAAAAAAACAAAACTAAGAATTTCATGATCTGTTCCATATCTTTTTACTCCTGCAGATTACACAGAAAGATGACCTTGTCACAACGGAGGTTATCCCAGAGTTTAATATGGGTTCAGAGGAGACCAAAATGGTAAGGTGCTCACATGACTCTCTGATAGTGTGTTCCCACCATATACAAAGTGAATATTCGCCTTGAATATTCACTTTACTCGCGCTAGTTTACTCGCGGGATTATTTGTATTTACTGGTTTACAACGGTAGTATGAGCCTAAAATAAACAGATTTTGCTGTGATTTAATGTCAATAAATGGATCAAAAGGATGCCAAAGTAACTACATCAAGATGCCAATTTGTAAAAAGTTTGTTTTCTGAACAATCATGGCTATGCTAACTTAGTTTAACGTTGAGTAAAACCGTTAGCTGTTAAGTAACAGACACATATTTTTAGCTCCTACCAGGTACTCCAACTTCCTCTATTACTTTTCTAAGCGGTCTCCTTTTTCATCCTGTCTGTATAAATATAAAGTAATATTACAGAGCTCTTGGTGCACATAGACTGCTACAAGTGGGTGTGGCACCTCTGTGGCTCGCAGCAGACATATTGATAAGACGGAGTGAAGATAAATCCAATTTTTAATAGCAAAAGTTTAAAAATCTGTGCTCTCCTCTTGACGGTGAACAACTTCAGATCAAAGCAGAATCCGGAGTGACTACAGGTGTTTATTATTCCTCCAGATGTGCTGGCTCTGCCCCGGGCTCTCTTCTGCAGAGCTGCCCGGGATCAAGCAGCTGTCTGTTGGCCAGCAGAACTCTCCATCTCTCCCCTCCTCCCCATACAACACTGCAAAAACCCTGTGATATGCACACATTATTTTGCTCAAAACTCAATGTTTTCACGTGTTTTGCACCCAGCACAAATTTGCATTTGCTTGGGTCTATTCGTGTGACTGTACTTCTTTGACTGTACCATATTTGACTCATGAGACTGAACAAAACTCTAGCTATGTTGTGCTGTAAACAGTCACTGTGATCCTTTTATCTCAGGCTCGACTCAGGCTGCTACCGCACAGAACAGGTCAGCTGAACATTGTGGGTGTGGTATACAGCCTTGCTGCAGCCTCCTCTGGAGAGATGGCTACCAGCACTGAAGGTAATGCACACACGTGCTTCAATTATTGTTTGCTGCTTTAGTGTCAGTTCATTCTCATTTTGGTCAGTAGAAGGTCTGATATGTAATATGTATGATATGTACTTGTAATTTGGATGTACTTGTTTTTGGTACTTGGATTTACTATGTTAGAACAGATGGTTTGTTACCCACTGAACAATATAACATAGTCAAACTCTTACTTTGTTATTTACCGAACAGCGTGTTCTTGCTGTGTCACACCTAGCAGCCAGTTTTCCACAAAGGACGCTGACTGGTTCGGAGTGTACTGGCTACAAAAGCATAGATTGAAGTCCAGCAAGATGGATCCTATTGTGCTTTTGTGACCTCAAAGCTGTTTTGCTGTCACACTTACACACAGTGTGGATTTCTGCCTGTCTACAGACCAGCAGACATCGGATTTGATGGTGGTTCGTGGTAGACAGGAACTGAAGATCCGTGGCCCTCGACTCAACCAGACCAAAGAAGACAAGATGTCTGTTCGACATGGTCCGGATCTACGTCTGGATCCCATCATAACACCACCCATGCCCCTAATGGAGGTACCACTGACTCACTAACTGTAGAGACACTCATCCCATCCTGCAATGCTAGTAGTGTGGCAAATCTAAAGACTAAGGATGTCCCAATCAAGTTTTTATTGCCCCCAAACTCAGTCTGAGTCATTTAATAAGCATTAAATGCAATTTACGTTATGTTACTACATAATACTACATAATAAAGCACGCTTGAGCCACTACCCAGTCTGAATAACAGTACAATGGCAACCACAGTAACTATAGAAGGATTGTGTTAGCCCTCACAACAAAATACAAAGCAGTAGATATATAAAACATAGCAAGTAGTAATAACTTGTAATAAAACCAAGGGAAAAAAATTAAGTATAGATAGTATAGATAAGGAGCCTATCTGTGATGCAATACTTGTGTTTCTAAACAAAATGTAAGGTAAAGTGATTCCAGTATGTTCTTAGCGAAAGTATGAGGTATATTTTCATAATTATTGTAATAATATCGTGTATCGCAAATATTTTGGCCCAGATAATTATAATATAATATAATTATTATTAATAATTTTTAGTAATTTTTATATCGTCCCATGCCTAATACCAATGATTCCTGTGTGTGTCTGTGTCTGTGTGTGTCAGGTCTTCTTCCTGCAATTTCCCACTGCTCTTCTGTGTGGTGAGATCAGAAAGGCCTATGTTGAGTTCTGTAATGTCAGCAGTGTTGCTTTGTGCGGCCTTCGAGTGGTGTCCACACACCCTGATTTCTTCACTTTTGGGAGTCAGGCCACAACGCCCCTCAGCCCGACCTCAGCTGAAAACTGCTCAGCCTATAAAACCTTGGTCACAGCCACCGAGCCAGGCTTAGTGGCATCTGAGATTTTGGTTTCAGCTGAGGATTTCAGCCAGTCATCTGGTGTGATGGAGATTCCAATAGATGGCTGCACACTGCAACCGGGAGAGTCCACCCAGCTGCCTCTCTGGCTCAGAGGACCAGACCAGGAGGGAGTTCATGAAATCAATTTTCTCTTCTACTATGAGAGCACAAGCAAAGGAAACAAAATCAGGTAAAAATGTTAAAAAAGTAATCTGAAGAGATGTGAATTGGCATGCAGGCTTGCTGTATGATGTATTGTACCACTCATTTTAATATAAAGATTAGCAGCTTGTATCACAAAGGAAAAACTCATGTAACTAATAAATATGATCATTATGGAGCAGATTTAGGCTACACAAAATATATATAAATATATACTCGACCACCCGGTGTCTCATGACAATAAGGGCACATGCACCACCAAAATGTCTGAAAATCATTTCAGTAAAATTTGTGCACACATTTTATTATACAGCCCATTTCCACTTCAGGGACAGTAAACACTGGGTGCCACCAGAATTAATTTAGACGGGGATCTGACATTTAGTTACATAAAAAACAAACTTCTATAGTTGACATCCCAAATAAGTCGATAAAGAGAGTACGAGCAAACAATCTGAGTGCTCGATTGAACTGGTTAGGGAGAGAGGGAGCCCCAGTGAATGAAGGAGATGAGTGAAAAAGAGATGTGCAGAAGAGCAAAAGGTGACTGGAAAGGAAATCAAACACCAGAGTCATGCAACACTCAATGCAAACAATGATTTTCTGCGTTGCAACACTTATTGCATTAACATGGCTATGACAGGACTTCATCCCTCTATTAATTTAAGCTTTTTGAGTCATAGTCCATACTGTATGGGATTTTGTCCTAAGCGGCAACCTCAGTGACTGGCAAATGTAGCCAACATGGAGGAAACAAAAACAGCAGTTACTCAAACAGCCACCTTATTAAAATGCCCAACTTTGCAGCAGAAATAAACAAGTTTAACTAGCTTAACTACAAAAAAAACTAGCTAATTTCCCAATTCATGACTGTATTGTACGGGGTGTGCATTTTTATATAACCCTCTCTTTTAAATCAAGGCTTAAAATTATGCGTAATTAAGGGTGTGGCCACTTTGAGTGACAGGTGCCGCTGTCACAGTCATAGCTTTATTAATAGAGATGGGATTTATGGCTCTTTGAAGGGAGAGAGAGAGAGAGAGAGAGAGAAAGAGAGACACTTTTAACAGTTCTTACAGCAGGTTTTACACATTTGATGAGTGGTGTGTATTTGGGGAGAAGGAACAGGTGTAGTCTACTGAATTTGGCACAGCTTTTTTTCATAAGCTACTTTATCCAAAAACTGAATGTCCTGGTTCAAAACTATCACCTTTTTATAAGCTTAAAATTATTGATATAGAATAAAGTGGAACTTTAAGAAGCGACTCTTGAAACTGACAAGACATGATTCGATAGAGCACACAAACCTGACAACAGCCAAGCAACTTGCGCAATGAACGTTAATTAGCAATAGCTGATATGATCTGCTGCTTGCAACATTTGTCAGTTTAGAGAGAACACATTTCTTATCAGTGGAGCGTAGCAAATCAATGTATTTTGAACTAAAAATCACTCTCTCTGGTGCTACACTAATAAGCCCAACAATCACAAAAGAGAACAACACCAGCAGCCTTAGGATGACAAGTGACATGGCTAGTGAGTGCAGCTCAGACTGCAAAACCCCATCTAACAGAAACTAACTAACTTGTTCGCTCAACTAACTTACTCACATTCCCACACTGATACACAGCATCAGGAGCAATTTTGGGTTCAGTATCTCGCTTAAGGATACTTGATTATGATTTGGCACTATTTCTTGTATGTACTTATAAAGGATGTCCATACCTTTGCTTTTCTTTATTTTTTAAAATTTATATATGTTATATTATTTTTATTATAATGGTTTGGTTTCTGTTCTCTTATCTGTACCCCTCCTGCATTTTATTCTTCTTTTGATGTTGCTGCACCTGCAGATTAATAAAGGTCTTATACAGATAAAATTGAATTGAAAAATTTGATTTAATTGAATCTCTATTATCTATTACTCTTTTTTTTTCTCTCCTCATTTCAAGTCATCGGGTGTTACGTCACACAGTGTTTATCTGCACCAGTCGGTCTCTGAGTGTGCAGGCATCGGCCTGCCGCAGCAGTGTTCCTCTACATCACAGTCTGGATGACAAAGGTGGCAATGGAGCTCTGGTCTTCATTGATGTGGAGAACATCAATACGGTGAGATACATAACATGCCTCACACCTCCAGTACACACTTACAGTAGCAGCAGCTTTTTGCTTTTGCTGTCCGGTTGAACAACCTATCACTGCTCAGACTTTGTTTTACTCCTCTTGGCTCCTAGAGTGAAGCTGGCGTGCGTGAGTTTCACATCGTCCAGGTGTCCAGCAGCAGTCAGCACTGGCGCCTCCACAAGTGTATCAACCCAGCCAAGGATAAAGGTGTGTCTGGCACGCAGAGTCGTCTGTTTCATTTTTTCCATGGTCTATTAAGTTTATTTTTTATTAAGTGCAGCATGAGTAGTGAGCACAGCTGTGGTCTCCATTTGTTGTTATAAGGGGTTCGGTCTAGACCTGCTCTAT
>NW_023339674.1:27986464-27986679 GCF_004916995.1 Morone saxatilis
ACTTCTGTTATGAATTGGCACTATGCAAATAAAATTGAATTGTAATTTAATTAAATTTTAACAGAACCTTTCACAATATCTGAAAAAACAGATAAAAAAACAAATTAGCTGCAATCTGCACTGAATTCACTAGTTGGTTACCCATTCCCTCAACCACGCTGGTTGTTGTAACTCAATTGTATCAACCTTGATGATCAAAAGAGCCTTTCTCTGCA
>NW_023339674.1:27986779-27996869 GCF_004916995.1 Morone saxatilis
TAATTAAATATTCAATTCAATTCAAGTTTTATTTGTATAGCGCCAATTCATAACAGAAGTTATCTCAGGACACTTTTCAAATAGAGCAGGTCTAGACAACTGAAGACTGGGAACACCCCACAAGAAGCCATGTCATGCAGTCTTAGTGTGGCTGCTTGCACTGGACATTGATAGTTCAGCATGAATGCATAACAGGCATCTATACAAAGCTAATGTGAGAGATTAATCTCTCTGTCGCCCTCTTCCCCTCTAGACTGTAAACTCATCAGCAGAGAAAGAGCCAAGTTGTGTTTCAGAGCCACACGATGCAAGCCCCACCACGGTATTTCATACAGAAAAAGCACATCATCCAGCTTTGAGTAAATTTATGGTTGAATAAGCACTGATTTGGCTGTGTTTGTCCTGATGTTTTTATCTACCTCAGATGCCATAGAGAAATACACCTTTGCAGACCTGAATCTGGGAAATGAACGGGTATGCTGACTGCAAAATGTTGTTTGTGAGGTTTTGATATGTGTTTTGTCTAGCACCTGTCTAGCACAGTGGAAATAGAAGGTATCAGTAATTATAGGTTACTATAATTAATATAATTATAGTAACCTATAATATAATCCGCTGTTATATTGATATAGAAATATTGATTATAGCCACCTAAAGGTAATTAGTAAATGTTAAAAACTATGGCCCAGGATGCTAGAGGTATGTCTGTTAGATGCAAATGCAATTAAGGCTACATTAATAACACAAGGTGCCACACAACAAAAAATTAAAATGGGAAAGGTTTGCATGACAAACCACAGATGATCCTCTGTGCAGTAAAAAATTGGTAAGGGTAAGATTATGAAAAGCTCAACATAGCTGGTATGGAGGTACCATGGCGGTTACGTTCACACATCCTGACATTCTACATGTCTGTTATCTGCTTCCTGTCTACTCACCTTTGCCTTCTGTTTACCTCTTTTTACTGTCTATGTGTAGATCATCAGTTCCTCCACACCCTGTGGAGATTTCTTCTTCCGTGGCTGTCGGACCTCAGAGTCTCAGCAAGTTGATGTGGCATCATCCAGGACATCATCCAGCAGCAAGAATCAGGGCCCCACTGAGAACAGAGCCTCTGCCATTGCCAACATTGTCAAGAAGTGTAATGAGCTGGACCTCAACATTATTGTGATCTGGAAGGTACACACTCCATGACAAAGACACATCAGAGAGTCAGAGAGACTTCCTTCTGATACAGGCGTTGTGGTGTAGCACAGAATAGGACTCAATGACTCATATTTCTCATTGATATTGCAAAACCAAATTTGTATTCTTACGTAAATGATAAATGATTAATTATAATATTAAAAATATTAAGAGTTTTGTTTTGGAGCAGCAGCAATCACCTTTTCATATTCACACCTGATCCATGACAACACCTTGAAATATTTTACATTCATCATTCTGTTCATAATTTACAGATGTTGGCAGTGTTCATGATCTGTGAGGAATTTATTATTTTAAGTAAAATCTTGGATTAAGTTCTAGGTCAGTGGAGAAAAGACAGTGTGTGACATTACAGAAATAGGGCCCCTGAAAATGTAATAACTAATAAAATTCTAAATGAACAGTCTATGCTTAAGTTTCCAGTCTGTGATGTTTGTGTCTGTACAGGCCTATGTGGTCGAGGATAACAAACAGCTGATCTTAGAGGGCCAGCTCCATGTGGCGCTGCAGACCATCGGCAAAGAGGCCAGTTCTCTGACTCCCAGAGAGGTACAGTATGCATGTATTTATGTGGACCATGATAGACTGATGGAGTAGGGAGTAGAGCGGGGCTCCTCTTGCTGCATGTAGAAGTGTCTCTCCCAAATTGCTCCCGATGCTGTTCCATGTGTGAATGAATTATTTGATGTTCAGATAAGCCTTTGCCATCAGTGTATGAATGTGTGGGTGAATGTGATGTGTAGCACTTTGAGTGGTCAGAATACTAGAAAAGTGCTATGTAAGTGCTGTCTATTTACCACTTACTTGGAATTCATGGCTAGACAAATGGTAATCTTGCCATTATCAAAATTTCAAACTTTACCTACCAGACACTAAAATCTTGTGACGTCAGTGCAAGTAACTTTGCGTATGTATGTGTTTGTTGCAGGAAACTCAGGAGATGGTGCTGCTCAAGTTTAAATCAGAGCTGCCTCCTCCAGTCGTCCTACCTCCTGCAGAGCTGTCCCAACTCATCAAAACCAACCTGCACTACCCTGAGACCTACACACATCCATTTGTCCAGGATAGGTGGGACACACACACATACACACACACTAACACACACCACATAACATCTGTTCTTGTGCAATGTGATAATAAATTGAAAAAAGCAGAGCTATCCCTGAAATGTCTCTCTGGAACACCTGATTTGGCCAACAATTGCCATAGACTTACAGTGGACATGACAGGACAATGGTCCGTCTGCTTAGGCAGGGGTCAATCATGCAGGTCAGCTGGTGGCATGGAGTATTTGCTGTTAAACCACTCCATATCCAATTTTTTAGGTCAGTTCAAGAGCAAAGTTAGCCATGCTGGCTGAGCTGGAAATTAGTTTTTGTAAAATAAAATGAAGATGCACAAAATATTACAACACATGAAATGATGCTATTAAAAACAGAAATATGTTTCAGGCAATTCAGGAAGAGTTTGTGCTAGGGGTGGAACGGTTTACAAAATGTACATTCCGCTTATATACATTTCTTTTATTTATTTATTTATTTTTTAATATAAAAATGGCCACATTTGCTAAAAATTGCTAAAATTCTGCATCCTCCACAACAATAGGGCTGCATATCTCTCGCTGTAAAGGTCCCTCGAAAGGGATGTTTCAATCAAGGCTCGGATCCTGATCGGATCCGAGCCTTTAAATATAGAGTATCTGCTGATACAGAGCCCTGATCCGATACTTTTAGATAATGCAAGGGCCCAGTGCAAAAGTACATTAAAGTTACTAAAATCAATCCAATGCTTGACAATTGAATAGCTCTGCATTGCATTAATGCATTGTTTATTTTGTTGTTGTTGTTTTTGTTACATAATAAAGTATAAAATAACAAACCCTTTGTAATCTTTTGGGCTTGTTGCTGTCTGGAAGGAGTTCCTCTCTCCAGTGTTTGTGGTGTCGCCGTACCCTTTACCTCAGTTACTTGAATTAACTGTAGTTGAGTGTTGATTCCCATCATCTCATCTTTTTTTAATATATTTTGTATTTTAATAAAGCTTTAAATGAAAACGCTTCTGAAAACAAATCTGCTTGCATTTTTGGTTTAAGGTAATAAATATAACCTCAGTAAACTCTCAGAAGAACTGATTACTGAAGCTGGTTTTCTCTCTGTCTGTAGTCTCTGTGTGGTGCCAGTTACTCTGACTCTGTCCAACTGTTCCTTGGCTCAAGTGGATGTCATCATTGACTTACGGCACAAAAGCACCGAGTAAGTTTTTAGTAGATGATTGCTGTATATGGAATACAGATAAATATATAAGAATATTAAAGTTAAATGTTTATTAAAATGTTCAGTAATTTAAGATATACATTGTCAATCAATTCTAGTTGACATTGCTGAGAGCTGCTTCTTCTCTCTTACTCTGTTCTGCTCGCCACAGTATTGTAATTTATCCAATAATCTGTACGCAGTAAAGGCCTGTTGCTGTTTGACAGACGTTAACCATAGGACTTGATTGGCAGTTAAATATAACTTTAACTGTCAATTTTCTGGGTTAAAGGGATCATATGTTCTAAACTCTCCATCCATCCATGCCTTTTTCAGTCCAGAGTCTATGGAGGTCCACAGCTCATTCACCTGGGTGGGTCAGACCCAGTACAAACTGCAGCTGAAACCTCAGGAGGTCCTGTGCCTGACTCTGCGAGCCTGTTTCCTCCAGGCTGGAGTCTACAACCTTAACACACCACAAGTCTTTGCCAAGCCAACTGGGCAGGGCGCCATTTGTGAGACGAGTCAGCAGACTGCTATTCCTGCTCTCATAATCATCAACAATGCCTGAGTGCAGCATCGTGGCCTGCAGACAAAAGGACCTGGACTCAGAAACCACTGAGCAGAGTATACACACATGATCGTACTTGTTCCTCTTGATTAATACTGGAAGTACAGATGTTTTGTACGAATTAGTAAAATAAAGAAGTTCGTTTAAAACAAACCGCTACAGTTTATAGATACCGATGAGCTGATGTTACAGATTAAGCAGTCAGAGAGTTTATGGACCACAGAACTATCTAGTTTCATCGGTCAACCATCAAAGAGTTTCAGTTGCACATTACTTTTTCTGTTCAAAGTTCTCTCATTAACACACAGATTTGCCCTCCTTCCATCCAGCCCCTCTGTACCTCTACTGTGTCCATCCACCTATCACCAGCATCTCAAACACCCACTTGTGTTTGGAACTTAACAACAAAAGCTAGATCATAAATAAATATAAAGGAATATCTTATAACTAGACCAGAATGTTTACTCTGATCTAAAGCCTTAAGGCTCAAAGTCAGAGAAAAACTTTATTTGTGTGTGGTGTGTGTCCATGTTGAGCCACACACCAGAGTTTGGTCCAGTTCAGCTGG
Organism: Morone saxatilis; assembly: GCF_004916995.1. Classification (NCBI taxonomy): domain Eukaryota; kingdom Metazoa; phylum Chordata; class Actinopteri; family Moronidae; genus Morone; species Morone saxatilis. The sequence goes on from NW_023339674.1 coordinate 27,991,377, forward strand.
ACTGGCCTTTAGTTCCAGACTCTGTGGACTGACTTTGCATCTGACAACAACTTCAATCTGCAAATATACTGACTTCTTTAAGAACCAGATGTGTAAAATTCCTGAATGGACCGAGCAGCAGTTTTGAAAGTGATTTCTAATAAGAGTTGTTTACATCCTGGATATTGTACACACCACCACCCGGTCATCTTTTCATTGAGTCTACAGCTTCTCCTGAAGTCCTTAGCAAGAGGTTGATGACTCAACTCCCTCTTACTGCCCATTCTCTGTGTGATTTTCACTCTTTCAGTACACACTACCCAAGTTGTCTCATGTGCATGCAGTTGAGTTTAAAGTCTAACCTATCCATTCAGCATACCACCCTTACCTGTGTGTTTAACCTCACCATAATTTGATTAAGCTTGTATGCATTGACTTCACAGCTTTTCTGAAAATGATGTATTATATTTATATAACAAGTTGGATGTAAATAGAAAATAAAAATGTAACTAATAAAACTGTACGTATTGTGACATTTATAAGATATGGGGTATACTCCTGCCACATGTCGAGGTATTCTTGAGCAAGATACTGATCCTGAATTGCTCCCGATGCTGTGCATCGTGTGTGCAATGCGTTCAATGGCTTTGCCATCGCTGTGTAAATGTGTGTGAAAGTAGGCGAATGTGGCATGTAGTGAAAAAGCGCTTTGAGTGGTCGGAAGACTAGAAACAAGTATAGGTCCATTTACCATTTAGCATTACTATATTAATGTGGTATCTGAAGGTTTATAAATTCATATGACATTCTGTTAAAATATGCAGTATCCGTCAAAATATGCAGTGTCAGTAGGTTCATGAGTTCATATGACATTCTTCTTCCCTTGAATGTTTAGGTTAGGGGCCCCCTCGATGCCCCCTTGATCTCCCCTTTACATTAACATTCCAGCACATCTGTATGATGTTTCTTCCCAGTTCTTCTGAATAACAACCGACCTATATAAGCCCATGTTAGACGCATATAGAGAGAGTTATTAATTTTGGCTGGATGCTCTCCAAGCTCCCGGGTGCTTGATTTGATGCTGGACTTTTTTTGTAATAAACCTTTTTATACAATCAAGACGGTGTCAGCGGATATCTCTTCAATACATCTTCACATCATCGCTACTTAATATACAACAAGAATTTGGCGTCACGAACTCCGGACGTGCTGTGACCTGCTGCATCGCCGACAACTTCAGCGCGCCTACTCCCGCTCCAAGCCGGCAAATAGGGTGAGCATTTCTCACAAGATTGGGCGCTGGTTTGTTCGCTGAGGCTGTTGTGTGTGTGCTGTTTGGTCGCACCGTGAAGGACCTGTTGTGTGTGTGCCATGCTGTGTTGATGTTTTGGATGAGATTCCGTTCTAAATTTAGTTTTATTGCGTTGTGCACAACGCAAAAGGGGGGAGTGTAATAGGGAAGATAGAAAATAGGAAGTTAAAGTAAAGGGAAAGGAAGAGATGTAGAATAGCCTAATTAGTAATGAGAAGGTGAGTTAAAAAACTATGTGAGATTAACGGAGACTGGGCCCTCAACTCCTTAACGGTAAGACATGTGTAAATTAGACACTGCGTGAAAGTAGGCTTTAAGGAATGACGAACGGTGTCTGAAGCAGCCTCTCATTGAATATCTACACCTCAAGGTAGCAAAAATTTAGAAAAGAAAAAGATAAAGGAAAATGGGAAAAAGGAGCGGCGGAAGCATGCTTTAGGAACAATATGGATGAATTGATTTAGAGGATTTAGAGTTGAATGCTGTTTGTGTTTTTGTGATGGTGTTGAATTTGTTGTGTGTTTTGTGACCTTGCTCTGCATTTTTGTTTGCTGGATGATTAGTTTTCGTGTGTGTGTGTGGAGAGCTGTCTCTGCTGTGTTCCAGCTGTGTGTGAGAGACTGTGCATGGGTTGGTTTACGTGGTTTATGTTAACATGATAGATTTTATATTAGTCACACGGACTGAGGCTTGCTGATGACAGCGTGTGCAGCTCCTGAATCCAGTCTGATCAAGGCCAGTGCGGTTTTATCCACAAACTCTTAACAAACACCTGCATTCTGACATATGTGTGTATACTCATTTATAGTTATTATTGCTGATATACATTTAGTTTGCTTTCATTTATAGGTTATTATAAACACATTTCTCAATTTGGGGTTAATGGAGTGGATCCATCTGTTTGCGTATGCCTGAGATATTTCATGTTGTGGTCAAACAAGAGCGCTTGGCAAACGGACTGATCAATTTAATGTATTTGAATTAATATCAATGGAGGTTATGATTGACTTGGTTGAATACTGTTGAGAGTGTGCAAATTGGATTTTTTGTTTGTGCATGGTTTTGTTTTGATTAGAGTTTGCGTTGGAGATTCAGTATTGACGATTATTCTGATGAATTAAGGGTGATTGGTGATAATTGTTTTGCTGTGAATAGGACCACATTTGGTGATAGTTGACTCCTTGTGGTAGTGTGTGATCTTTTGAGTTTTTCCTGCAGGATTAAGATTTTCCTCTAAATTTGCAGAATATTTGTGGACATTTTATTTATAGACATTTGATAAGATTGGTTTTGTGTGTTTGGTCAATATTATTGTGGGTTTTTGGTGTTGTAGTTTTGCCTGTTCAACAAGTCTTTTGATTTCTCTGAAAGTTGACGGATTTCTTTCAATTTTTTCTTTATCGATGTGGTAAAATAGCCGCCTATAAACATTTGGTAAAATGTGAAAAAAAAAAAAAAGAGAGAGGGAAGGAAAGTAAGCTCAAATAGTGTGGTGGAAGTTTGATCAACATAAAGTAAAAACCAAAAAGATAAATTTGTCCTTTGTAAATATTTATTTTAAAGCCTTCTTGCGCAGAAGCGATCGACACCAGCCAAAGCAATAGTAAGCGGACTGCCGAGGAATTGATGAAGAGTGCCTTACTACCAGGATTTTTATATGCATAAGAACAAAGAGTCAATGACCATAAAGAATAAACAACCAAGGTGCAGGGTCAGCGTGACATGGTGTAGGCTGGAGTTAACTGGGTTCTGGTACATTTCAACAGGAAATAAAGTCAGTCATGCTGCCTTCAGAACAGTATAATACAGTAAAACACAGTTCATACAAAGGTTATTTTACTAGATGATAATTTTTCCTAAATACATCTACCATCTTTTGATCATTACCTGATCACTTAAAGTAGTAAGAGAAAAATAAAAAGATCTTGGGTTGTGACTGTCCAATAACATATTATAATGTTGTGATAATACATTAGTAAAAGAGTGACATATTAAAGTGTTGTATTAAATGTTGTAAAAAAAAAAAAAACAGTTAGAATATCATATTGCGATAACATTAGTAAGTAAAATAAACAATGCCGCTACAGGTATATAACTCACAGGTAATTAAACATCAGTGATATCAAAGTCGTTAAGATTTAAGATACCACATCATCAATCATCTCATAACAAAAATTAAGACCATAGGCATGCTCTGAGCCAACAAAGAAAAAGAGATACAAAATTAATGATATCAAAAGTTAATCTACGTTCATATACACAAGATTCTTCCCGTAACATCAAGCGCCATTGACGTCCGCCACGTATGGAGAGCAACAAAATCAGCAGCACAAACCTTCCTTCCCTGTGCATGAGGAGAACTGAGGGGTGGATGGGACTAACCATGTATGGTGGATTTGCCGAGCGAGCCAGATTATGCAGGAGGACGACATGTGTTGCTTAGCTGTAAGGTCGGTGTTAGGGATAAAATATTTCAATACAATAGAAGTGGCTGTATTATATCCAGAAAACCAAATGAGTGTTTTTATACTACTTTAACATAAGTCTTATGATGCCTCCACTCACAGAATAATTGTTTGCACATTAAGGGCGTGGTTTTGGTGTACACATATATTATTGTGGAGGAAGTTAACAGTCAGGAGAGCAGCACAGGGGTTCTTCCCTCCCCAGGTTGCTGGACCCCCTTCCGATTGGAAGACTGGAGCAGAGGACGGACATCGACATCGTATTAACCTGTACATCTCATTTCTGTTGAGTTGTAGTGGATCTGCGTGGTTCTCAGTTTAGTTACATTTGCCTCATTATTTGAATCCTTGAGGGTGTCTCCGAACCATAACACTGGAGATAACAATCAGTACAGTCAGTGTAAGGAGAAAACAAATTGTACCAGGCAGACCACAAAAAACCTGGGCGTCTGAAGGGAATGCTGGAGAAAATCCTTGCGATGGTGCCATCTTTTGACACATTAGTTAACCTCCTACAACACTTAATTATGCGTGACCTTTTTTGTAGCTTGAAGAATACTCGGGTTACTACCCTCCCTTTCTCTCCCCAGCCCCACAACAAAAATAAAGTGAGGTACAGTGGGTGTGAAAAGTGTTTGCCCCCTTCCCGTCCATTTCCTGTTCTTTGCCATGTTTGGTCCAGCACTTAAGTGTTTTCGGAAACCATCAAACCACACCCCTTTAACCAATAGTCCAAGGACAAAACAAGTAAACCCACAAAATGCAATTTGTAAATGAAGGTGTTTATTATTAAAGGATTGAAAACAAAATCCAAAACCCATCTGGCCCTGTGTGAAAAAGCCCCCGGCGCGCCCAACAATCACAAAGCGCAAATTACAATATCGTCAACGTTCAGAGAAATCCAAAAGACTTTGTTTACACACAGGCAAAAACTAACTAACACCAAAACCCCACATATAATATTGCACCAAAACACCACAAACAATCCTATCAAATTCTATAAGTAAATAAATGTCCACAAGATATTACTTGCAAACTTGTAGAGAAATTTAATCCTGCAAAAAACTCAAAAGATCAACACCACTACCAACAAGGGGAGCCAACTATCCACCAAATGTGGTCCTATTCAGCAGCAAAAAACATTATCACCCAACACCTTAATTCACAGAATAATCCTCAATTACTGAATCTCCAACGCAATCCTAATCCAAACCAACCATCGCACAAAAAAAACTCCATTTGCACCTCTCAACAGTAATTTCCAAAACCAAGTAATCATTCCATTAATTATCAAATACATTAAAATTGATCCAGTCGTTGCCAAGCCTTTGTTAAATGGACCACAACATGAAAATAGTCTCAGGCATACGCAAACAGATAGATGCACTCTATTAACCAAACCAAAATTGAGAATGTGTTTATAATAAACCTATAAATGAAGCAAACCTAAACGTAATTATCAGCAATAATAATTATAAATGAGTATACACACATATGTCAGAATGCAGGTGTTGTTAAGAAGTTGTGGATGAAACCGCACTGGCCTTGATCAGACTGGATTTCAGGAGCTGCAACCACGCATGTCAAAATCCAGCAAGCCCCTGCAGTCCAGTGTGAACTAATAATGAAAATCTATCATGTTAAACATAAACCAACGTAAAAACCCAACCCATGACAGTCCTCCTCACACAACGCTGGAATCAACAGCAGGGACAGCGCTCCACACCACCACACATC
>NW_023339674.1:27996894-28000865 GCF_004916995.1 Morone saxatilis
CACAGACACGGGCCGTTCTGCGGTCGCTGTACACTTTATGTTACAATTTTAATTTACACAAATGCATCTCTTCCCAACAATGCCAATACCGGTGTATTCGCTTCTGAGACCAGTATGGCTTTGCTTAGTCTTTCTCGTGTTTTATAGCCCAGGAGCTCATATTTGGAGTGGTCCGTAAGCAGGGAGATCAGGCTGGTGTCACTCCCTCAAAAACGTCCGATTGTCCCGCAATCTACGGCTTGATTGGACATTGCGCGCGCCGGAGATGCCTGTAGCCATCTTCAGGCCCGTTCAGATACAGCCGTGAAAGGCAATGCCCCCGCTCTATCCCGCCCCCATCACTTCCAATGCGCTCGCGTCTGCTTTATTTGTCACACTCGAATCATTGGACTCCTCTCCGGCCCCCCGATGCTACCAGCTGACACCCCCCTTTCGGATGCTTCTGGCACCCCCTTTAGCCAATTCCTAGCCTCCGCGGCCCCCTTATAAGGGCTCTCACGGGCTCCTCCGAATGCACCTTTGCTGCGGACCTCTGGTATCCTCCTCTTCGCGGTAAATTGCCTCTGCCCCGGTGTTTGCCTCTAAAATTTCCTCCACAATTTTCTCACTGGCTTGCTGCACTCACGGCCAAAGTCGACCCAACCTGTTCACGAATGTGATAACCATACCGTTGCTTTGCGGAATTGGCTGAAAGTAAGGATTAAATGGCTTCCTCCTCTCTCCTCTTCCAAAATATTCCTCGTCCTTCTTCCTCTCCAAGTCTGTGGCCCTGATGTGGGTTGCTCCAGAAACTGGCTGTGGATATGAAACAACTGGAACCACTAATGGTTGGTTCGTACAGATTTGGCGGACTTGAACCTGATTCGGCTGCGAGTGTGCTTTTCGTGTCATGCACTCGTTGATTTGGGTGGAGGACCTGATTTGGCCCAGTAACCAGCAGCCCTGCCTTCTTTCCTTCTTCTGTATGCTTAGGGGGGTCCACTAGTTGCCTATTTGATTGATTTTCCTGAGGGTTCTTTGATCCTGGCTCTTTGCTCGATCATCTTCCTTCTTCCGGATATAGGCCCTCCACTTGATGAGCCGTAGTATGATTCCGCCTATAGAACCTTCGCTCGATACTTCCAAGTCCAAACACCTCTGCCAGCTTTGCCGTCCTTACTGCTAGCGGCAATCCCTTCCTGCCTCAGTCCCTGGGCTTCGCAAAATTGACTGCTCCATTTGACTCAAATTCTGGGTCATTTCCAGTAACATTCTCCACACCTGGATGACACTCTCGACACAATAAGCTCATTGGTATTTTCTTCCGGCCCCGTAGTGACTCAATCAAACGAACTATTATCAGCGATGCACATTTGTTAAATGGTATCTCTCAGTGCTCTCACATTCGACCTCATGCTTGCAGCAAACAACTCAGATCATTCACAGCGAGTTCCCACCACATATCGATTAAGTCCAGCTTTCTGTAAAATTTCTTCCATAGCCGGAACCCCAAGGAGATTAGCCAAAAGTCTCTTAATATCTCCTATGGCAGACTGTGTTCCCACTGTAATCTCTTCCAACTTTGAAATCCAAGGATGTGCTCCATCTTGAAGAGTAGGCAACTTCTCAAGTATATCTGACATATCTGTACTCTGCCAAGGCTTGTACTCCAAATTCTGTCCTCGGATGATCACTGGAAACATCTTCTCAAGTGTCTTCCCTTTCCTTGGACGCAAAGTATACCTCCTATCCAAGTTTTGGGACTCTTTTTTCTTCAATTTTTCCCTCTGCATCTTCAACTTCTCCAGTTGGTCTTCCAATTCTCTGATTTCTTCTGGTTTGGTTGACTTATCCAAATACGAGGAGCATCGATCTATGCCTCTTTCAACCTCTTCTATCCTGGTGCTAGACGTTGCAGGATAAAATCCTCTTGAACCTGAAGCACCTTTTCTTTCCAAATCTCCATCGCTGTCTCCATTTTCACTTTCATCAGAGGTATAAACTCTTATATCCTCTTTCTTCCATCTTTCATCACCTCTTTTTTCCGCTCTGGCCAGCTTCCGTCTGACCACAGGGTCATATCCACCCAAGATCTCCTCTGAATCACTCTGATCATCATCATCTTCAAATTCCATCTTCCTGACCCTCAGTCTTCCTTTGGTTTCCAAGCGTGTCACTTTCTTCTTACTTTTGGAGCTTGGAATCATCTTTATTGTTGTTTCCGCTTGTCCTCTTTCTATTATTTGATCATCCTCATTTCTGATGCAGTAATCACCCTCTTGACTGATCACTGGAAGCTGAGGATAAATGTCCTCAAATTTCACCTCTTTCTCGTAAGGTGGGGGTTTCTTTGCTATCGCCGTATGTGAGAAAGGTGTATTGATTTCCGCCATCAGTTTTTCTGTTACTTTTGTATCCTTTGCTATTTCTTCTATACCTCTATCTCTATTATCCTTTGCAATTTTTAACAGTTTCTGTCCCTCATTTTCGAACAACTGGAGAATGCTGAGCTCTATTTGTCTCTTTTCTTTAGGTTTTTCCCCTTTTTCTGATCCGCCTTATACGTGGACACAAGTACTTGCATTACCTTAATTACATCTGGGTTAAGAGTCCCTTCCACTGGCCATGGTTGTTCAATGTCAGGCCAACGCTTATGCCATTTTCCCGATAGCTTCGCAATACCTTTAACTAGAGGACTATTCTTTTGTACTATATCAACAGGAGTTATTACTTTCGTACTTTTAGTGTCCTTTATCGACATTATAACGACTCTTTTATGTTCCCTTATTGTAAATTATTCCTATTATTTATTATTAGCTTAAAACCAATTATTGAACTAAACAAACTTACTTATCTTCCTCTCTTTTTTTTTAAATTTTCATTCAAATCTACCAAGTCGGTTAAAGGTCGCAATTGTTTCCACCGTAAATGTATAAAAAGTGAAAGAAATTCGTCAACTTCAAAGTAATCAAAGGACTTGTTGTTTAGTGAAACTACAGCACCAAACACCCATGCAATATTGACCAGACACACAAACAATCAAATTTTATTAATGAAGAATAGACAAGTATTCTATAAACTAAAGAAAATTCAATCCTATACGTAATCAAAAGATCACACACTACCACAAGGAAGAAACTATCACCCAATCACCTTAATTTATAGAATAATTTCAAAACTAAGTTTCCAACGCAAATCAAAACAAACCATGCACAAACAAAAACTCCAATTTGCAACTCTCAACAGTATTTAAACCAAGTAATCATACTTCATTAATTAATCAAATACATTAATTGATCAGTCCGTTGCCAAGCCTCTTGTTCAATAACCACAATATGAAATATCTTAGGCATACACAAAGAGATGGATGCCCTTTGTAAACCCCAAATCGAGAAATGTGTTTGTAGTAACCTAAAGTGAAAACAAACTATATGTATATCAGTAATAATAACTATAAAAGAATATACACACATATGTCAAAAAGCAGGTGTTTGTAAAAAGAGTTTGTGGACAAAACAGTACTGGCCTTGAGCAGATTGAATTCAGGAGTTGCAAACGCTGTCGCCAGCAGACTTCCGTCCGTGTGACACACTGGTCAGCACCTCCTCTCTCTCCCCGTCTCCTCTTTCTCGTCTCTCACACCACAAGAGAACAAAAGAAACAGACAAGGAGTTAACCTTTATGTACCCACTAAATCATTTTAAGAAATTTAGTATAGTTTATGAATATTATCTGCCAACACACAGATCATTTATAGCTAAAACAAGTGCTTCACAACTTCATATCGCACATCATCAGTATGCAAACATTATTATCCTATCTTTTTTAAATATACCTGTGTTTACTTTAAAACTAAAGAATAATCAATCAATTTAACACAGGAACAATATGAATCACTATAATAACATTTTATTTGTATTAATTAACATAATTCTCATTTATAAATTTAATGGATCTCAATCAAATAGTTTTACAATCAAGCAACAGCCATT
>NW_023339674.1:28000870-28001494 GCF_004916995.1 Morone saxatilis
GTAACTCAGGGTCTGCATGCTACAGGACCTCTGTGCAGTCAGGGGAGTGACTATACGTCTGTGTAATCCTAAATTCCTAAAATTCCACACATGCGCAGTTCATTTGATAGTATGACTTCAAGGTGAAGAGAGCCACAATCCACAACACTCAAAGAACATTGCAAGATTCACGGAGACTGGGCCCCTCAACTCCTTAACGGTAAGAGATGTGTATAGACACTGCGTGAAAGTAGGCTTTAAGGAATAGTTTGGAATTAGATTAAAAGAAGAAGAGAGTGACAACCCTGGGCCAGGGAAATGTGGCTTGACTAAAATAGGGAAATAAGGAAAAAAGGAGATAGGACGCCGCTAATCTGGACAAAAAGCCCTCTGGAGCGCGGTTTTAGACACAGGGCCACAAATCCCTAGAAGTCACTAGGTGAAATTTCAGGTCAGTTCAAGGAACTGGATGGTGTAGAATAAAAATTCAATTGTAAGTTCCCACTCAATACATTTGTTGACCGAACGGTGTCTGAAGCAGCCTCTCATTGAATATCTACACCTCAAAGGTAAGCAAAAATTTTAGAAAAAGAAATTAAAGGAAAATGGGAAAAAGGAGCGGCGGAAGCATGCTTTAGGAATGGT
>NW_023339674.1:28001519-28008272 GCF_004916995.1 Morone saxatilis
ATGGTATGGATGAATTGATTTAGAGGATTGGAGTTGAATGGTTTGTGTTTTTGGGATGGTGTTGAATGGGATGTGTGATTTGTTATGTATTTTTGCTGCTGGATAATTAGTTTTTATGTGTGTGTATGAGAGACAGAGCTTGTGTGTGTGTGTGGAGAGAGCTGTCTCTGTGTTCCAGCTGTGTGTGATAGGCTGTGAAAAGGGTGATATACGTGACTCATGTCATGTTACTATTATATATATATGTATGTATGGTTGACATCAGGAGATTTAGTTATTTGTAAGGAAAGATATTTTGTTCATTACTGTTAAAAACTTATGAGACTCTTGAGTCTCTTTTGAGAGAACGTTTTCAAATTTGTTAAAATCTATGAGTCTCTTTTGAGAGAACGTTTTCAAATTTGTTAAAATCCATGAGCCCCTGGAAGGACGTTATGATTTTGTAGAGAAGTGGAAAGATTAGTGAGGAGTGAAAGGGGGGTGCTGTAACGGCTCTGCTTGAGTGTTGTGGACTGTGGCTCTGTTCACCTTGAAGTCACACTATCAAATGAACTGCGCATGTGTGGAATTTTAGGAATTTAGGATTACACATATAGTCACTCCCTGACTGCACAGAGGTCCTGTAGCATGCGAGACCCTGAGTTACAAGGAGGGGGAGGCCGAGTGCAGCCCAAAACAAATATTCTTTGTTTGTTAAATGGCTGTTGCTTGATTGTAAAACTATTTCAGTGAGATTCATTCAATTTATAAATAAGAGTTATGTTAACCGATAAAAATAAAAATTTTATTATAAGTGATTAATATTGTTCCTGTGTTAAATTGATTGATTATTCTTTAGCTTCAAAGTAAAACACAGGTATATTTAAAAAGGTAGAATAATAATGTTTGCATATTGATGATGTGCAATATGAAGTTGTATTTTGGTAATTAAAGGAGGAAAGCATTTGTTTTAGATATAAATGGTCTATGTGTTGGCAGATAATGTGCATAAAATATACTAAATGTCTTAAAATGATTTAGTGGGTACATAAAAGGCTAAATTCTTGTCTGTTTCTTTTGTTCTCCTGTGGTGTGAGAGACGAGAAAGAGGAGACGGAGAGAGAGAGAAGGTGCTGACCAGTGCGTCGCACGGAAGCCTGCTGGTGACAGCATATGCGACTCCTGAATCCAATCTGCTCAAGGCCAGTACTGTTTTATCCGATTGTTTTACTGTGAATGGATCACACTAGGTGATAGTTGCTCCCTTGTGGTAGTGTGTGATCTTTTGACTTTATATAGGATTGAATTTTCTCTAATTTACAGAATACTTGTCCATCTTTTATTAATAAAATTTGACTGTTTGTGTGTCTGGTCAATATTACATGTGTGTTTGGTGATGTAGTTTTGCTAAACAACAAGTCCTTTGATTACTTTGAAGTTGACGAATTTCTTTCACTTTTTTACATTTACGGTGGTAACAATTGCGACCTCTAATCAACTTGGTAGATTTGAATAAAAATAAACAAATAAATAAAAAAAAGGAGGGAAAGATAAGTTAAATAGCTTTAAGTTTGCTTAGTTTAATAATTAGTTTTAAGTTAATAATAAAATAATAGGAATAATTTACAATAAGGGAACATAGAAGAGTCATTACAATGTCGAAAAAGGACACTAAAAGTACGAAAGTAATAACTCCTGTTGATATAGTACAAAAGAATAATCCTCCAGTTAAAGGTATTGCGAAGCTATCTGGAAAATGGCATAAGCCTTGGCCTGACATCGAACAACCATGGCCGGTAGAAGGGACTTTTAACCCAGATGTAATTAAGGTAACGCAAGTGCTTGTGTCCACGTATAAGGCGGATCAAAAAAAAGGGAAAAAAGGGGAAAAACGTAAAGAAAAGAGACAAATAGAGCTCTGCATTCTTCAGTTGTTCGAAAATGAGGGACAGAAACTGCTAAAAATTGCAAAAGATAATAGAGATAGAGGCATAGAAGAAATAGCAAAGGATACAAAAGTAACAGAAAAATTGATGGCGGAAATCAATACACCTTTCTCACATACGGCGTTAGCAAAGAAACCCCCACCTTACGAGAAGGAGGTGAAGTTTAAGGAAATTTATCCCCAGCTTCCAGTGATCAGTCAGGAGGGCGATTACTGCATCAGAGATGAGGATGATCAAATAATAGAAAGAGGACAAGCGGAGACAACAATAAAGATGATTCCAAGCTCCAAAAGTAAGAAGAAAGTGACACGCCTGGAAACCAAAGGAAGACTGAGGATCAGGAAGATGGAATTTGAAGATGATGATGATCAGAGTGATTCAGAGGAGATCTTGGGTGCAACAAGTTCCAGGATGTTTGTGGGTTCTCAGCATAGTACTGAATTGGACTTGTAAGTCAGCCCAACAGTGGAAAGTTTGGAAAAATCTTCGACCAGGAGCTAGAACCTCCTTGGAAGAAACCAGTATTCCACTGAAAGATGAAGCAATCCAAGGGATCGAACCACAAACTTGAAGGACTTTTGAAAGCAGATGTTTGAAGATACACCACAAAATCCTCAGAGTAACACGCCTTTGTTGGCCTGTGAAGAAGCCAGATGGAGACTTATCGTATGGTACATGATTTGGAGCGGTGCATGAAGTGGTAACTGATTTTCCAGCAGAAGTGCCGTATCCCATACTCGTTATCTTAAATTCCTCCCTGATGCGACACATTTCATGGTGTTAGATTTATTGTGGTGCATTTTTTAAGTGTTCCACTTAGTATCGAAAGTCAGGTTTTTATTGGGTTCCACAAATAGCAAGGGACAATCTTAATGAGTACCAAGAGATTGCCCACAGGGGTTCAAACATAGCCTCACTTTTCAATAAAGTTTTGAAGAACGATATTGGCAAGGGATAGATCAGATATTCAAAAGCACTGTCGTTCAATATTGTAGATGACATGAGAAAACATGTCATAAAAGACTCAAATTAAAATTACTACGGGATACTGGCAGAGAAGGGGGCATAAAGGCCTTCACAGAAGAAGCTGGCAATATTGCAAGAAAGGTCGTTTATTTGGGTCAGACAATAACACAAGGAAAAAACCCACCGAAGCATTTCTCGAGAGTCAATTGGAGGCTATTTCGCAAGGCTCCAAAGCCTATGAATTGTCAGAGAGATGATGAAATTTCTTGGTATTGCTGGTTATTCTCTGGTTGGGGTTGAGAATTATACTAGTTTAACGGGCCTTTTGGAGAGCTATGATTAGGGATACTGGGAATGGTCAACTTCATTGTAATATTTCTGGACACAGGGATGGGCTCTTGTAGCATTTGAAACCCGATCAAACAAAGGTTACAAGAGGACCAAGCAGCACTCGCACTTCCAGACTACTCTAATGATTTCTTGTTATATGTGTCTACTTCCACTGGAGGTAAATATGCATGTGCAGTTCTATGTCAGCCAACAGGTACGGGATGGAGTCCATCACCTACTTCTTACACTCTAACTGCATATTCAGAAGTAGAATTGGGCTACCACTATGCCTACAGAGCAATGGGTGGGAGTTTCTTTAATGTTATGATGAGGATCATCTGGTCCACGATGGGTTATCGGTAACAATTCTTTACCATTCATAGTTCTCAGAAATCTTCTGGAATTATGGGAAAATCACATTAACTATGCGAGACTTAGAGATTATCATAGGCTCCTTAGAGCAAAGAAGATGTCTCCTAGCGGAGGTGTGCTACTGTGAATCCGCTGAGAACTTGCCAACTCCAGAGGGATGGTGAGCCACATGATTGTGTACAAAGAATTGAGGAAATACTCGAGGCTTAGATCAGACTTGCAAGCCCTCCCCATTGCGGTGAGGCAGACCTGGAGTACTGGACTGATGGGTCTTGTTATCGTGCGTGGGAGATAAATTAGTGCTGGCTATCGCGATAGTAAAAGCGAAGGAACTGGATTTGTTGTTTGAGAAGGCTTGAAGTAATATTCACAGCCTGCATTCTGCAAACTTGCTGAACTTGTAGGACTAACTGAAGCATGTTTGTTGGCGGAAGGAAAGCGAGTGACGATATATACTGATTCTGCATATGCACATAATGTGTGTCATTTGTTTGGATCAGTGTGGAAAAGTTGATGGTTCTCCGATACAGCATCACACGCAAATAATGAAACTGTTGCATGCTATGATGAAACCTAAAGAAATAGCGATAGCTAAGTGTGCAGCTCATAAAACGGATGTGTCAAAAGTCACTCAAGGTAATAAAGCTGCTGATGAAGCTGCGAAAGCAGTCACAGGAGCTGATAAATTGGGTAAAGTTTTTCTGGTCACGCATGGAATGGATTTGGAAGACAAAATTACGCTTAAGGATGTAATTTTGATGCAGGATGTTGCTCGGGTGATAGATAAACAGTTGTGGCTAGACCGAGGTGCCCAAGATTCTACTGGTCTTTGGATCTATCTGTCTGAAAAATAATGTTCGGAGGGGTGTGATGGTTCCTCCTGGTTACATTCCAACCCCGAGGGGTCCTATGCGTGAGTTGGTTGTGGATTTTGTTGATATGATAAAACCAGTTGAAGGTAAACGATACATGCTAGTCGTTGTGGATAGATTTTCGCAATGGCCGGAGGCCTGTCCAACCAAGCGGAAAGATGCTCAGTCTGTTGCCAAGTTTTTGTGTAGAGGTTATAAGCAGGTGGGGACTTCCAGATCGGATATCCTCAGATAATGGGAAGAGTTCGTGGATAAGACGGTGAAGTCCACAGTTCAGAGGACTATTCCAGATGTGGAAAATGAGTTCTTTGATTTTGATGGGACACCAGAAGATATGACTGATCAATATCATGTATTACGATAGAGAGATGCTAGATGGAAGGCATATGGATTTGATGCTTCAGTGCTACAGATTGCAGATTCGTGGGCAAGTAGGAATTTGTGGTTCTAGCAGTTAACTCATTCTGTGAGATCGGTTAGAAAATTTAATTGTCCATGTGTGGTGAAAGTTCCATCACCAGGCACATGGCCTGGTGATGGAACTTATCACCTATTATGCCTTATCGTGGCTGTTGTGTTGTGTTGTCAATGCATTTGTTTAGGCCTAGACTTAATTGTTCTTGGTTAGGGGAATTACCCTATGTGAATTTATTTGATCAGCAGGAAAATATGCTAACAGCGGTTCCTGATGCAATGGATGTGACACCCATGAGGGCTGAAGGCTGTTTTTGTTCAAATAACACTTATAATGGACCTGGGATGTTTATAGGAATATCAGATTGTGACGATTATTTGATGAACTTGGATAAGTATGAACGTAAGGCTAGTGATAATGTGTATAAAGTAACTTTCTATGTACCGCATCGTACAGTTCACATTGATAACATTACCTACACTTTGCAGGGTTTTTCGAATGAAACTATACGAGAGTTTGACTATTTGTCAAATACTCAAAGGAGTCACAAACTGACGTTCCTGAAACATGACATGGCTCTTGACTATATTTTAGCCAAACAAGGCTATATGTGTGGCTTTGAACTTGACGGGGGATGCTTGTTATACTTTGATTCCCGATAATTCTGATAATAAAGAGTTGGTGGATAAGACGATGAAATTGATTTAGCAAAAATTTAATTAAACAACGTCTTGGAGCAGTTTATCACCCGCAAAGTCAAGGGATTTGTGAAAAAATGAATGGTGTTTTGAAAAATCGCATTGTCAAGATCTGCCAGCACACAGGTCTAAATTGGATAGCAGCACTTCCTTTGGCGCTAATGGTGTGTCGCTCAAGTGAGCTGCGTGATTTGCATATGACACCCCATGAATTGGTCACGGGAAGACGGATGCCTACGCCTTGTTTGCGAACAAGTGGAAAGGGTCCAAGTCTGGCCCTTTTGGAAGATGAAATGAGAGCGTATGTTACATATATGGCTAATTTCCATAAAAGAATATCCACATATGTTTCTGACAGGCAAAGAAAAGAGGAGGTGCAGGAGAGGCTCAATGAGCAACGCTGTGAAGGACCATTTGAAGTTGTTCGCAGTACTGGAACTGCTGTCCAGGTTAAAGGGTCTCCAACGTGGTATCATTTGTCACATTGTGTCAAAGCGCCAAGACAAGAGGCACCACGCTTAGAGAGCAGAGATGTTGAAGGCTCAAGAGAGCCGGAAGAAAATGTGGGAGAACAGGCAGCAGGAGAAGAGATGCATGAAAATCTCCAGAGTCAAAACCTGGAAGGGGAGACTGTCCATGTTGTGGACAATGTTGATGATCACATGATGCACACTTCTGATGATGCCAGAAATTACTCTGCAGTTGATGGGCAGGAAAGGAGATTTGGTGACATTGATTTTCAATACGTCCCAGAGACAGCAGGGACTATTTTAGTGGAGTGTGAAGCGGCAAAGGTCACAAAGGGCTGTGACTCCACTACAGGAGAAGCCGGAGATTCGGTTAGACAAAGGAGCCCAACACCAGTTCGGTAAAGGGTCAGACCAAAACAGTACGAGAGCTAGGGTTGAAGTAACCCTAGGAAAGTCAGCTCAGCTCCCATGTCCGTGTACAGGAGAGAATAGGGGTGAAGGGAAATTTAGAGTCCAGTGGGAAGATAGCCATGGCAGGGTTTTAGACCTGTCAGGGGCATTACCATTGAGAAAGTATGTGTTACTGAATGACAAGAGAAGACTGAAGATTAAAGGTGATTGTAGTCTTTGTGTATAGTTCCCAGCAGGAAGATCAAGGTGATTATAAGTGTTCTTTTTATGATCCACAGTTTGAAAGCAAGGGAT
>NW_023339674.1:28008357-28008945 GCF_004916995.1 Morone saxatilis
ACTTCAGCCGAAAGCTGGAAAAGTGAGATGCAATTCTAGTCTTTTAGCACTGACGGTTACTGAAGGTGTTAATGTATCACATTTGACTACAGAGACGCCTCAGGCGATTCCTACGGCGCCAACTTCTTTGAAGACTGTGATTGGAGTGAAGTTGGGAGGAGCGGTTCATCTTCCTTGTCAATGTGGGAGATGGAATGTTGGTAGTAGCATTCCTCCTAAGTGGAAAAATAGTCGTGGTGAAGATGTGGTGTTGTCAGGACCTGAAGTTGATACTGTGCCCCGTAGTCAAAGAAAGTATCTTTTGTATAATGATATGAAGTGGTTGAAGATTGTGGGTGATTGTTCACTTTTCTTGGTAATGTTAAATGGGAAGACCAAGGGGAAAGAGTTTAAATTAGTTCCGTTTCAGAATTATTGGATAGAAGGTTATGTACAGTTGTGGTCAAGTTTACATACACTGTCATGGCCGTCTTGAGTTTCCAATAATTTCTACAACTGTCTTTCTGTGATAGTGATTGGAACACATACTACTTTGTCACAAAAAACATTCACGAAGTTTGGTTCTTTTATGAATTTATTATGGGTCTA
>NW_023339674.1:28009045-28012685 GCF_004916995.1 Morone saxatilis
ATCTTACTATATTTACATTTACTATATATTAACTTACTATATTTATGTACTGTAAATACTTTTAGGCCTGTAAATACTAAGATAAACAATAATACAGAATTAAATTATTTTTTCAATTTTGAGGGAGGGGTGTTGAGGGGACTTGAACTTTCTATAAACTTTCTATATGAAAACACAATATAAGCCTATGTATGAAGTAAACAAAATACCAAATCCACAGTAAAGTATGTTGAGCCACACAATTTGACTCAGCACTCAAAGTCCAATAGTTTTTCAGCTTACTGCTGGCAACCCTGTCTGTCAGTCAGTCAAAGTTCAAGGTTACTTTATTTGTACGCAAGGGTAGATTTGGTTTGCAGTTAAAGACAAGGCATTCCTTTTGACAAAAGTATAAATAACAAACAACTCAGGCAATAGACAAATATAATACAAACGTGATGAAGTAAAAGTGCACCAGGCTCTAAAAATCAGGACTTACGAGGAGAGAACAATAAAAAACCACTAAGATAAATAACCACTAGAATAAATAGGGTCAAATAAAAAGTACCCTGTTGCTCTGAATGATAGCTGCTGTTTTTTTTAATACCTCTTTGTTCTACATCTTAGGACTATAAACCTCTGTCCAGAAGGAAGCAGCTGAAATTCACTGTAAAAAGGGAAGGAGTCGTCATTTAAAGTCGAGCTGGTTATCTGCTGTAACTGTCTGGTGTACAGGGCTTCTGGATTAAGCTGTGACTCACAATTTAGCGTACAACACCATTTAACAATCTGATTGAGGAAGTTTCTGATCTTTAGAGAAAGGTTTCCAAACCATTAAACTAAAGAAAAAGATTAAACTAAATAAAAGCACAATAAAACAAGCTCATCATGGTTTTGTCAATGTGGATTTCCTCAAACAAAATAAACGCTGGTGCCTCTTTGTACACGGCTTCAAAGTTTTGGCCAAAGTTCAGTTTTAAGTCAATAATTGTCCCAAGGTATATGTATAACACTGCACTTTAGATATGTTATAAGATAGGAGGATCACACCATTTCAAAAACTCATAGATGATTGGACCATTGGTGCTCTCATTGTCCTGGACTTGACTAACAACAACAGAGTCATCTGCATACTTTAAAATGGTTCTGTTTTCCCCTCTGCTTTAAAACATATTGGTTTAGAGGATAAATAACAGGGGTGAAGCACACATCCTTGTGGAGAGCCAGTGTAGAAGAAAACTTGATCCGACAGAGTTCCATTTATCCTCACTCTTTGTGTCCTGTTAGTTAAAATGTCCAGAATC
Source organism: Morone saxatilis (assembly GCF_004916995.1). Classification (NCBI taxonomy): domain Eukaryota; kingdom Metazoa; phylum Chordata; class Actinopteri; family Moronidae; genus Morone; species Morone saxatilis. The sequence goes on from NW_023339674.1 coordinate 28,010,329, forward strand.
TAGCCCACAAGATTATTATTCAAATCAAATTGTTCTGAAAGCCTACTGGCTAAAATATGAGTTTGGATTGTGTTAAAAAAGAGAGAAACCCACAAATACAAGTCTAGCATGAGACAAATTTCCTTCTAAATGTTTAAGAATTAAATTCAACAAAGTGACTGGTATCCTTCACACCTCTGTGTGGTCTATAAGAAAACTTAATGGGATCAAGTGCATGCTCAGTTTTTCTTAAAACGTCTGACCTTACCAGTCTTCAAGATTTTCATTCAAATTGATGTAAGAGGTCCAAAATCATTCATAGTTTTAGGGTAACTGGATTTGGGAACAGGCTACCACAGCATCCTTGCAAACCTTAGGTACATGCTGTGCCTGTAGAGACTTAATGTGATGAAATATAGAACTCTCAGATTTAAGTAAACGACAACGAATGTTGTCAGGCCCTTATTTACTCTCACTGAGAGGAAGGCCTTTTCAACATCCTTCTGGTCTATGTCAAAGTGCTGCTAGTCTTCATGTTTTTGACTCAGTTCCCGAATTTTGTTACTAAAATCAAATATATCAAACCAAGTATAGAAACTAAGGGCATTAGTGAACTCCTGCTAATGCAGTTTCTATACTCGCTTTGATATATAGGTAGGAGTTTTATATCTGATTCAGATTTATAGTTATTATTTTGCTTTTAAAGTTTCTATTTTACCATTTCCATGAAAGAGTGTACATGGTCTGCAACAGTGCTTTGGTATTTAAATAATTTAAATTTAAATAATTTCCCCCTGGGATTATTATTCTGATTCTGATAGGTGGTATGTGTCAAAGTTACATCCATATGAATGGCAGGACCCAAGGTTTCCCAGCAGAACATTGCCCAAAGCATCACATTGCCTCCACCGGCTTGCCTTCTTCCATAGTGCATCCTGGTGCTATGAATTGAATTGAAAGCCTTTATTGTCATTGTACACAGTACAATGAGATTTAGAGAGCAGCTCCGTAAAAAGTGCATTTGCCATAATATTTGGTCATTGCTTTTTGGTTTTGTGTATCACAACTAGGAAGGTGTGATATTAATAATTTGATGTCTGTATGTACAGAGACACTGGGAAAACTTCGACGTGTGGTAGCAAGTATTCCATAATGCATTTTGCAACAACCGATGACAAACATTTTGAGCCCGGCATGTAAGACAAGAATGTAATTGGTGAAGTCCTAATGTATCTGATTTATATTCAGCTTAATTTGATCAAAGTTTTGAATTTAGAAAAGAGACCATGGTGTGGCTTCTCACTTGGTCACAACAATCTGTGTCAGGTTGTTTTTTTGACAATGGAACACATCTAGGGCAGCTGTGGCTCAGAGGCAAGAGCGGGTCGTCCCCAATCAGAAGGGTTTTTTGTTGGTTCGATCCCCGGCTCCTCCTGCCACATGTCGAAGTAATCCTTGAGCAAGATACTGAACCCCAAATTGTCTCGATGCATTAGCATCGGTGTGTGCTTGTGTTATGAATGAGTTAGTTTCTGTTTCGATGGACTTTGCCAGCGCTGTGTGAATGTGTGTGAAAAGCGCTTTTGAGTGGTCGGAAGCTAGAAAGGCACTATACAAGCAGGTCATTTACCATCTTTACAAAAAGTTATTCCCTCATTTTTGGCGTTTTGAATGTGTAATAGCACATTATGTTAATTAAATAAAGGTGTCAGGGACCAAAACAGTCAAGCAATGAGGGACAGGATTTGTTGAAAAATAGGGTCTTTTTTTATTTACAAAAATATCAAACAATAGAAACCAAGAATTTAACAACTAGGCCTAAAAAGAGGTCAACAAAATATAACTATACTCAAAACAGCATAACAACAAACAGAATATGAACTCAAAAACTGACCTAACTGAAATGAGACACAAGGGAACATATATAGGTGGCTTGGCAAAACCATTTACACACAAAGGGGAAAACAAAAATGGACGCTAATTACAACTACAAGTAAAACAAATAAACCAAAATCCCCCTCCAACATGGCAGCACAGTGGTAACGGCTTGATTGGCATGCCACAGGAATAACTGCTCCACCTTGGCACACACTTTCTTCCCCAGGACAGACTCTTCCACATGGACACAAGAAAAAATGATTAATATAAACTGAAATTATTTACTTAACCCTACATATGTGAAAAATGTGTGCACTCCATTTAAACAGTGTATGGTTAAAAGCAAATAAATGTATATCATAACTCAAATCAACTATGTAATGTGCAATTAATGAATTGTTTGGGGTGTGGCTAACTGCAAAAAGAATTTAATCTGTGTACTTATTGAAAATGATAGCCTTGTTGTACTGTAATACCATTGCTGGCTGTTTACCCTGTGT
>NW_023339674.1:28012710-28017434 GCF_004916995.1 Morone saxatilis
CTGTGTGGCTTGGGCCATCACAAAGAGAAATTAAATTCATAACAAGTTATCTCAGGACACTTTTCAAATAGAGTAGCTCTTGGCCATCTATTACAAAATGTGGGATTTGCACTTTTTATGATCCGCATTTTGAATTAGTTAAAGCTTTCTGACAGTCTTTTTGGGGAGTTTTGTTAAAAATATAAAATATACAAATGAAAATATTATATAATGGACCATATTATCATATTTTCATCCTCAAAGTGCAACTCCCACACTTTGTAATAACCACCATGATATGTAATAATTTACTGCGATACATACATACACACTTCTCCCAAATTTGTCATGGCTGTTCAGTTGGGTGGTGACTGGTTTGTAGTATAAAAATGTGAATCACATTTTATGGCCTTTACAGTCAGTGATCTGCTGTGGGTGGGAACATTGTAATCCTGGAAGTGACAGTGTCCATCAGGATAAAAGTGATACCCACCAACTATACACCAATACTACGATGAACTAAAATTCACTGATAATATCTGGCCTGCTAATTTTTCCAATTGGGCTTGGTAGTTATATTATTATATCTCAAAAATACTATGGTTTCAGCTGTGATATTGCATTTAATAAAAAGTGTGTTGATTGACATCATTACATGTTCTACCTTTTATCAACCATAAATATCATACAGTGGTAAAAAAGACAAGTGCTGATCCTGAAATATTTAAGAAGAAAGGCACACTGTGTATAACCTACTCTGGAAAAGTGCACAGCATATCTTGATGGAAGTCGAAGAGGACAACAACCAATCATTTGTTGGTTAATTGGGTGACAAGTGATAGAAATCGGACGTGTGCTCCCTTGTGATAGTGTGTCTTTGTGTGTCAACACACTCAGTCTTCTTGTTGCTCTGTAACAGCTTCGTACTGTGGTGGCCGTCTGTAGAGACAGTAGTGCTGAGTCATGAAGAGGATGTCAAAAACCACAGAGAACAGACCCAGACCAAACTTTGTAGGATCACCAAATATCAGCCTCCATTCGTCTAAGGAGAGACACACTCGTTAGTACAAACAACATGCTCTGACAGTCAGATATACAGTATACCATTGTGTATGCAGTAGGTGGTAAAAATATTTTATCAGTTAAATTCAATCTTTATGCAAATACTGTCCTCTGCATTCATTTTTTGCCAGGCTAATGACCATATTTTCAATATTTAACCGGTTCTACAGGATCTCCTGGACAGTGTTCTTGGAAAATAACCCTAACCCTGTTAAAAGGCAGAAACCTAGGACAGACCCTTCCGCTCTAGGTGGGTGGTCGTCTGCTTCGAAAAGCGGGCAGTAGAATTGACATGGATGTTCTGTTTTAGAATAAACTCTAAAAATATATTATGTTAACACAATGCAGAAGCAATATTATATTAGTTACACATATCTGCAAATGTTAACATGTTAACATGGTGAACATCAACATATTAGGGTTAGACGAAGACATTTTTTTAGCAGTGTAGCAGCAAGAATGTATATACGGACCGCCTATTATGAGAGACAGGTCCAGGACATATGTGATTGGAGGATGACTATTGCAGGGTCCATTTCAGTCAGGACACGCATATTCAAAGTTTTAACCATTTACTAGTATAGTTTGGTAGTGTGGCTCAACAGTTGTACTGAGTTTATTAAAACGGACATCAGGCAAGATGCAAGGCTGCTGAGCCTTGTTACAAATAAGTATGTTGTATTTTTTATAACTTCATGCAAGCTCGCATGACGTTCTCATCTGGATGCAGAAAGATGACCAGGCATGCTAAATTTAATCAGATGAACACCAGGGAAGATAATGGTAGGATCTTCATACAAAGGAAATATATGAAATATGAGATAATGTGTAGTGACAAACATGTTGCATTTTTGAATGATTTGAATTCATACAAGTGTTCTTTAGCTTCTTGTCAGGCAAGATTACGAGATGCAGTATCCAGATTCAATTACATATAAGGTCACAGTCACTTCTCATGACAAGGGCTGTTGTCATATTAGTCTAAATGTAGTGTGTGTTTTCACTTTTTTTAAGTTAAGTTGTTAAGTACTATTTCTGAGTGTAATTGTCTGGGAACCTATTACATAATGCCACTCAACTCCAGCCTGTTGGGAAAGCAAAGCAGCTCTTCATATGCTACACCTGAGAACAGCTCCTTCTGCTACGCCCAGACTGCTCAACTGCACCACAACTACCGACAGAACTGTGATCTGCGCTACATCAGCTTCTGTGAGGACTGATGTATACCAACATGACAAACCTTGATTCACAGCAAAGCTTAGACAGATAAAGTTGGAAAAGGAAGAAGTACAGCACAGAGTATCAAATATCATAAAGTACATTGGATACCGTTGTTGTAAGACTGTAAGATCATCTGTAGAATACTGAGAGTTCCACCAGTGAAGTCCAGCAACACATTGCCAATACTCCACCCCTCAGTGCTCTGTCTTTTGTAGTTCATGTAAGCCTGGAAAAAAAGAATGAAAAATACAACAAAATACAATACTGAACTGAATTTTATGGAGTAGCACTGAAGCAGACTGCAGTATACTGCATGCTGTATTGATCAATTTTACAATTAACATGGAACCTGTGAAACTGTATTGCCTTTTGATAATCAGTGTGTTTCAATATGCAGTTAATAGAAAATATAGAAACATTACACACACACTAATGGATACAACAGTCCTGTCAGAGGTGCTACTTTTATGAAACTTAGAATTTAAGTGGCTGACACAGTAATGGCATTCTTGTTCTTCACAAACTACAACAACTACAATGCCTCTCTGACAGTAACGGTCTCAAAACACACAACCAACATAAACAGGGTGTAGTATTTACTGCATGACTACTGTACTGCAATGCATTACACTGTCCGGATGTTTCCATTTTTCATCTCTGTATGTGTACAGATTGTACAGCTTACCTGCGGCACATATTTGATCAGAGTAACTGCGAGTTTAATGTAGGAGAAGTAATAGAGGTAATCCAGCCAGGTGATTTGTCTGGCTACAGCAACAAACAAACTTATCAAGGCAAATGTCCAGCCAATCAGCAACAAGAACAAGGCTGTCCAGGAGACCCTCTGACCCCCCCTCTGGAAGAGAAAGAAACAGAGCATTACACACTGATACAGTGTCAGGATATCCTGTCAGTTCCAAACACTCACACACAAACACAAGTGACGAAATCATAACTTAAAGTAATTCTAAAGATGCTCACTAATTCAAATTGCCTAGCCTCTGAATTTTTTGTGTGCTCTTAAATGACTGTCAATGAAAGTCAACACTTCTTGCTGATGTTTTACTATATTTTTTTGACATTATATGATAGTGACAGCAGGAGAGGCAGGAGAGACAGGTGAGAGTGAGGAGGACTCTGCCTACCCCCAATGTCCACCATGTATTATGTGTCAAGGCTGAGAGGCACCATCAGTGAATTAAGTGGGAGAGGACCCAGCACCCAGTTTTTATTCTGGAGCTATAAGCCAAGATACTTTGTATCTGTACACAGTAAAACAATTTCAGATTCTGAATACTTTTGACTTGAGATACATTTTCTATCACAAGCTTCTCTACATTACACACACCTCATAGACAGCAGCCTGGGTAACGTAGACCAAACACAGCAGGACAGCATGGAGACTGAAGAAGACATCATTAGCACTGACAGGGTTAATTCCATTCGGGTTCCTCTTCAGAAACTCCTCCTACAGGACAGACACATGGCAGCTTAACAGACAAATATACTGTTCATGTAGGCAGCTGTGGCTCAGGATGGAGACTGGGTCGTCCACTAATTGGAAGGTTGGCGGTTCCTCCCACAGCATGTGGAAGTGTCCTTGAGCAAGATATTGAACCCCAAATTGTTCCCGATGCTGTGCATCAGTGTATGAATGTGTGTGAATGGGCTAGTTTCTGTTTGTGATGGCCTTTGCCAGCATGTACCTGATGTGTCCTCTTTTGAATATCTGGCCTTCAAATCAAAACCCCCCTCCAAGATAAATGCAGTACTGGTCTACCGGCCGCCCAAACCTCACCCATCCTTCATCGCAGAGATCCATGACCTCCTCACCTCCCTCTGCTCTCTATCTTCCAATAATATTATACTTGGCGATATGAACATTCACATTGAAAATCCCTCCTCCCCGTTGGCAGCTGATTTTCTTAATGTTCATTTTGGACTGTCTCAACTCACACAGCTGTTGATGCACCTACTTCACACCAGGGGGCGCACTTTAAACCTGGTTATCTCTGACTCCTCCTTCCATCCACAATCTGTTGGTATATGATCTGGGCGTTCTGATCACAGCATCATCTCCATGGACGTTGCCCGTCCCCTCGCCAAAACGTGATATTCATTCTTCGCAATATAAAACATCCAAACCCTTGCCATCTTGTCTTTCCCATCTGCCTCCAACTGGCCTGCGCCTCAGTCAACCATCCATGCAGTCAAACAAACTCGGTCCGAAACCTACAATATTCTCCTTTCACTGCTCCTGGATACACAATGCCCCCCCTAAAACAAGAACTTGTGTTTTTCTCCCCGCACCGCCCCCTGGTTCACTGGATAAACTGCGCAAGGTGAAGGGCTGCTGGGCCCGTGCATTGAAGGCGTGTAAAAATCATTCTGGCCTGGTGGTACACAAGCGGCCTACATAACACCACCCAGAAGGCCTATGGCCAGCGGCCTAAAAAAAAAAG
>NW_023339674.1:28017459-28020129 GCF_004916995.1 Morone saxatilis
AGCTGGTCAGACATGAATTTTGTGAAAAGCGCTTTGAGTGGTCGGAAGACTAGAAAGGCGCTATACAAGTACATTTACCATTTACCATCTACATGTATATAAACAGTAAAATGCCCTTTTAAAAAGGATGAACTTACCTTTATATAAGGCACCCAGAAAAGCCCTATATTGAAGACACTGTAAGCGATGAAGCCAGTTAGGTTGAGAGCCAGGAAGTCAAAGTTGAGACCTACAACACTGAATACAAAGTATTATTTGCCTGTGAATTTTTTTTTCTGCATTTGCAGATCAAACCTATTTAAACATATGAGAAAGAGAGAGAGGGGCTCAGAAAGAGATGGTTCTAAAGTCCCATTAGACCAGAAGTAAAGCAAAAGATTGAAGAAATGCCACCAAAATATATTTAGAAGCAATTTCTAAATTGATTGATTTTCTAATTACAATCGATCATACTGTAATCAAAAGGCAAAAAAAAGAAGATATGAACCATGTGTATTTTCCAACACTTAAAAAAACAGTGACTGTCAACTGTCTAACAAAGACAAAAAATGCCCCAAAATTATATTCAGAGTATCATGATTAACATGCCCACATTTGTAATAATTACATTTTCAGGAAATAAGTATGTAATGTGGTACCAGCCTGAGCAGATACAATGCAGATATACGGTGGGGTTAGGCCGCTGAAGCAGCTGAAATGTTCCATTCTAGTCACATCTGTATATCAATGTTCCATATCAATCACATCTGTATATAAAAAGCTGTGTATAGTTTACATATAACTTTTACTCTATTTTTTAATTTTTTATTATTGTGTATTTTCTATCTACTGTGTTGTATCTGGAGCTGCTGAAAGGAGTAAATGTCCCCAGTGTGGGATCAATAAAGTATAATAATACCTTATCTTAACTTAAAGGTGCTTAAGTGTCACCTGTCTTGATACCCACTGCAGGGCTAAACTTTTGGTATCTATGACAGACACGTTTTGCAAAAGGCATGCTCAATGTCTATTATCAAAAGCTCTATTTAAACCCAAGTAAATAATTATTCATTATTCATTTATTTTTGATTAGAAACTTCATATATTTTAAATTGTATGTGTGGCTGCATATGTAAAATTTTTATGTTCCCCTGACCTGCTGTTTATTTGCTAACATTGGCATTTAAAAGACAGATTTTTTTTCAAGGGTGCCAAAAGAATTCTGTCTCTATTAGTATATAATTAGTGCCAGAGTCACAGAGTTCACTACAGAGTTCTCTCCAGGAAACATCACGTTAAATTATTTGGAAATTTACACTCCCCTCAATTAGTGTCAACTATCACTGCCTATCCAACAAAGACAAACATTGCCCCCAAAACACTTAAACACATTAATCCGTATGTTAACACTGTCAGGGTAAAGGTGCTCACATTTGTAATGGTTAAAGCGGGAGTAGTTAACTTTTGTAAAAATAACGTTTTGTTATATTCGCTGAAACTTTCTCTATATCCTGACAGCAGTACATAAGACAGATAATCTGTCCTCTGGCTCCTTCTAGAGTTGCTAATTGCATTTGCGATAATTCACCATGCCTGAAAGAAAACAACCAGAGTTAAAATGCCACATTTACCCATTCATGCACATTCATACACTGATGGCAGAGGTTGCCATGTAAGGTAACAGATGCTCATCAGAAACAGAAACTAAGGGTATTCATACATATTCATATGCTGCGGGAGGAGCCGAGGATCGAGCCGCCAACCTTCTGATAAGTGGATGACTTCCTGAGCCAAAGTCACCGCAAAGAAAATATGATTGATAGTCGCAGGTCATCAATTTCCAATTTAGGAATGAGACTCAACAATCATCTATCCTCAAGACACTAACCAAAACCGTCTATCTTTATCTTTCTCGGCTCTGATTGGTTGTTTTCATTCAGGTCCAGGGGATTCTTGCAAATGCCATAAGGAGCACTACTCTGTCTTATCTTTCCTATGCACAACTGTCAGAATACAGTGAAAGTTTCAGCAAATATGAAAAAGTTACGAAGCTTTACATTTTTGGGATACAACTCTTCTGTCTCTACTTTGCCTTGGTTCACAAGCCACTGACAAAATAACACTACATTCTTCTGCACAGATTCAACAAGTATATGTCAGACCTGTGGAAAACACACAGATCAGAACTTTTAGCCTTCATAGTTTGTTTTGCTTAGCCCCTGTGGCTTATTTTGGGACTCAAATGTAATCATTATTGCAAAACTTTCAAAATGTAAACATTCAAACTACTTTTCACTATGACAATAACTCCACATTGACAACTACAAAAAAGATGCTGTAGATAGAACATAAAGCATGATTAGCTGGCCTTTTTTTAGGCTTAAAATTATTCAGAACCTCTACATTTTCTGCTAGTTTGAGCAAGAGTATATTTGAGTGAATCCATATGGAAAACAGAGGAATGAAACAAAGGGGAGAGGACAGATCGAACCACTACCTTTTCCTCTTACAGTTTTCCCAGGCTTGTGGATAGAAGGACACTGACCAGGCCAGAAAGTAAATCCAGCCAATCACCTCACTGACTACTGACAGGATGTTACTGTGGACGACCAGAAAGCGGATTCTGACAGGCAAACTAGAGAACAAAGAATCAGGTTTACAGACACAAAGAAACTGGACAGTGGCAATACT
>NW_023339674.1:28020148-28021741 GCF_004916995.1 Morone saxatilis
TAGCATCATCATTATAACTTTTAAATGTGTGTTCTCATGTCATTTGAGCCTACCAATACCACCAATACCCGTAGTTTTTGTCCAGCATCATTAGCTCTTCATAAACTGATGCTGAATGTATTCATGTAACCTGATAAATACAGTCTAAACTGTGCTCACCAGATAAGCCAGTATGACATGTGCCTTGCTCAACAAAAACATCTGGGGAGTTGAAAACAGTGTTTTGTGGTCAGGGTTAAGGCATTGTGTGGACATAACGGTAGCCCTTAGACCACCAACTCATCTTGGCTAACTTCTTTTCTAAATGAACACTGGAAGAAAGGCAGAGCATACCAATGGGAATAAAGGGAAGCTAACTCTGCAAAATCAACTGCCTATTATGGTAATCTTTTACAGGACATTTCCCTCTTATGTTAATATTTTCTGTTCTACAGTGTTAGCTGTCACTGCAGCACTGTCCACAAGAAAAACCCCTGTTCATTAATTGTACTTCCAGATCAAAGCGATTCCTATTGTCATGTTGGATTGTTGGATGGAACAATGAAAGAGGGGGAAAGATAGGTCTTCTGTCAGTGTTGCGTCTTTGCTGATACCCACCTGTTGAGGTCTGTGTGGTTGCTAAGCATGTATGTGGTCACCTGACCGACATCATGGGATGTTACACTGAAAGTGACTGAGGTTGTGTCCACTGGCAGAAACACCTAAATAAACAGCACAAACCCAAGATGTTTTATTCAATAACTTAATGGTAAATGGACTGTACTTATATAGCGCCTTTCTAGTCTTTCAACCACTCAATGCGCTGTACAAACATGCCACACTCACCCTATTCACACCATTCAGATACTGAGTGCAATGGCTGCCTTCTCAAGTTCAAGTACACGTCAAGTACAATGAAATATAATAAGATATATACAATTCGTTTGTTTTGTGTGATGATGGTTACCAAAAACATTTCAGATTCACACAGATTCATCCTCTTCTACTAACACGCAAATTATATGATTTCACATGTCCTGATTTTAACTGCCTGCATAATATACATCCACAAACACAAATTCCACAACTGAGAGCTGTACAGGCAGCTGCCAGCAAAAAGCAAAACAAAGGGAGACGCAAAGAATGGCACCCGTGTAGCAAGTCATGTTGTCACTACTAGTTAGCAGGGCAAGACAGACTATTAGACTGGGTGCAGTTATTCTTTAAAGTGGCTTGGAGTAAAGGGCTAACTCACTGCATCAGGTGAAATGATTAGAACAGACAATCAAAGTTCAGAGATACATAAACACACACAACTTACATCTAGACACGCCCAAAAGAGAGTATGTTTAACTGTTGCAATTTGCAGCACAATTGCTTTTAAAAATGTGGTTTTATGTGTTACCTGCTCAGGCAGTGTGATTACAGATGAGTAGTTCTGCTTGGAGCTATAGGTCACATTGAACTGAATCACAGCTGACTGGTTGACAGGGGAACTAGAGGAAGATACAAAAATCCAGTCAGAACAACACTAATACTGACAGCTGCTCTTACAAGTTATGGAAGCATTTAAGGACCAGTGTGTATTTCGTGCCATCTAGCAGTGAAGTTGCA
>NW_023339674.1:28021773-28022092 GCF_004916995.1 Morone saxatilis
ATTTCCTGGATTTCTGTTTTTTTGAATATCTGATGTCTATCTAATACTTGCACTCTTTTGTTAGTGTAGCAGCATTTACCACATCTTAGTTTTTTTCTTTGTCCACTTTTTGTGTTTTCTTTGTTTACCTTATTCCTTCATTTTTGCTAGTTTCCACAACCACTGAAATTTTGACACCACGGTTCAACACACATTCATAAATAACTTTCAGTTGTGATGGTCTTTGGATTACACTGACCAGATTTATAGTCAATCAATCAAATCCCGAGCCAATTTTCTGTTGGGTTTGGCATAGGGGTCCAAGAGGCCTTTTTGTTTG
>NW_023339674.1:28022132-28022360 GCF_004916995.1 Morone saxatilis
AGTGGTTGCTGCTCGGGCCCTAATAAGTACAGATCATGACAGCTTATACAAATTGCAACTAACTAGAAGGTAATGCTACATATTTGCAAATTGCTATTTTAGATCCCACTATCTCTCCACTACCCCCAAGAATACTGACCAGAGGAAAGTAGGGCAGCAAACTTAGTTGAAATATTATTAAAATTGCAAATCCTGTTCTGCAGGTATAAGAAAACATGTTTGTTTGGT
>NW_023339674.1:28022460-28027027 GCF_004916995.1 Morone saxatilis
GGTCACCATTTTCCCCGGAACAGGCCATTTCACCATCCAAATGATTTCTAAACGGGTTTATTAAGCTGAAAAAGTTGCCAAGTTCCCCTTTAAAGAGCACAACAGAGTTTCCCTTGGTCACATTTAAACGGCCCTTTGTTGTGGGTGGCCAATGGGCACATCAACAGGAGAGTCATATGGAAGCATCTCTAATATTGTCTTTGTGTCCTCTTTATTATTGATGAAAGCCCCTAAATTATTGTAATTTTTTCAGACTTGCAAGACCCCAAACAACAAATTAATAAAGTGCACTTGTCAATATGTTAACTGATATTTCATGTTTTGTAAGTTCATTGGTGTGTTCTTTATGTGTTTTAAAAGATGGCAGTCAATCTGTCCACTCTGTCTGAAGAAGAACGTCGAGCTCGACTGAAAAAAAGAGAAGTGAAGAGGACGAGAAAAGAGACATCATTCCACTTTGAAGACGACTTCAAAGCTGACAAATACAGCCGCTTCTGGAAGAAGAAATAAGTTATTTTATGTTTCACCACAAGTGAAGATGCTTCTTAAAAAATCTGACTCTTAAGTTAATAAAGTGTTTTAAAGCTGTGTATCCGTGTGGTGAATTTGGGCTTGTTGACTAACACATGCCCTGGTTGTACGGCCATGAAAGAAAACAGGCAACATACTGTCACTGATGTGTTGCAGCAAGCAGGACCTTATCATCTCTCTATTATAGAAGACATGTTAAGTGAAGCCTCCACTCCACAGATATTTTTGGTTAACTCCTCCTAGAGTTTTTGTCTTAACACAGGGATCTAAAACTGCCAGTCTGGGGGCCATTTCTGATGCTCCAAACCCCTCCCTCAGGCCCATGACATGATATCAAAATAATTTTTTTTGCATCAGAATGTTATGCTTTCTTGTAGTACTCAAATGTTATTGTAATGGCCCTTCTACGAGATGACAATGCCATCAGTGGCCCCAAGCCAATTTGAGTTTGAGATCCCTGACTTAACATATTGATGGAGTCTGAGAAACTGTCCATACAGTACTATTGTAAAAATACAAAATCTATGTTGGTAGCAGAAGTGGGGCTTCATTATCTCTTGAAGTCCCCAACTTGTGCACAAGTGCCCCACTTGTGCCACCCCAGTCAAAAAAGTGTGGAAACACCCCTGCTGTATTTGACAGCAGCAGCCGAAAAGAGATAAGAATGATGATGATGAAAGTGGGGGGAATAACATACAACAAACGATTGGACTCAAACCCAGGCCACTGGCTGTGACAGCCTTTGTACATGGGGCACGTCACAAGGTGATCTACCAGGGAACATATACCTTCAAACACTTTAACATTTAAAAAGTTGATACAAAAAAAAAAACCTGGACTTGTAAACAACACCTATGAGACATACATTTGTTTTGTCCAAAAATGTTTCTTCAATTAAAGTAAAAAATATAGAACACAAAAAACCCACTCCATTCCAGTAGGTGGCGGTATCGCACCATTGACTGGGTTGCCAGCTGCCAAAATATACGAGGAATGCGTTTCTCGCGAGAATTACAGTCAGTGTGTCCTTGCTAAGTCAGAAATGGGGTACTGGGACTTACCAGAGGGCACAGACTGTGTGGAAAAAACATGGATCACAACCAAACTAGGCACGGCTTTGGGTAAATATCAGCAGTCATAATACATATAGATGCACAGTGTTGCCCGTGTTGGTCATGAAAGCTAACTGTTGACTTAACTTTAATGTTTAAGCTAATGCTAACTCTTTTAAGCTAGCAGGTTATATAGTGCTTTTTTTTTGCATTATTTGCTTAAATTTGACTACGTTGTGTTTTTTTTAAAGCCATAAACAGCCAATGTGAACCACATTTGTTACTGCTAACAGAGAACCAAAAACCCACATCAAGCCTGGTATTAAGAGTATCGTTAACTTGTAAAGGCTTTTAGGACAGTTAGGAAACTGAAGTTGAACTATTTGACTGGGCTAATATAACGGTGATTGCTAAGTCTAATATTCTTAATAAATATACATATAACGTTATATCGAATAGTATTTTTGTTTGGAAGCACTTCTGGTGAAGCATATCTTCTCATCTTTGTGTCGTTATCCCAAGTCGTTTTCGTCGTCTTGCCTTTTGTTGACGTGCCAAGCCATAGTGGGGTCAGTGCCCCCCTGAGGCTGGAAGGCGAGAACTGCAGTTGCACTGGGTAGTTTCCCCCCAGCGACCACAAGGGACAACAATGAACCCAAAAAAATACAGATTGTGGTATTGCAGAAGTTATAAATGATTACGAAGAATGACAGAATAATCCAGTGTAATGTACATTGACCCGAGTATTGCACCTTAATCAATTTATTGTACATTAACCAAAGACATTTGAGCACCAGTGATGGTAATGACTAATGACTCAGAGTTTTGATACTCTGGGGAAGAAGTTGTACAGTTTGATGGCCACAGGTAGGAATTACTTTCTGTGCTGCTTTGTGGTGCATCATAAAATTAATTAATTAATTAATTAATTAATTGTTTTATAAACAGCATGTTTTGGTTTCTCAAGAGATGAATTTCAAGGATGAAGACTATGGATGCGCAATCGTCTGATAATGGGAAATTTATATTAGTATTATTATTATTAATTAAATTATAGCCAAGAAATTAGTGGTCAATAATAATAATAGTATATTTTTGAATTCTGTTTTTTTATGAACTTAAATGATGAACTAGAAAGAATAAATGAACATTTGAAGAGTCAGAAGTGTGTTTATTTGTGTTGTGTTAACAACAGTGATGTTAGTTAGATTTGGTTAAGACAGAGCTATTGAATATTAAATCACCCATCTTTGATCACTAGATCTTAGCTTATTGTACCATCAGGTGTGTAAAAACGACAGGTTATGAGCTTCTTTTCAAAGTACAAAAATGTGCAATCTTTTTGGTATCAGCTATTCAAGACTAACTTGTTTGCGCTGTTACTTCACTGAGCTTTATTACCGAATAATTCGGTATGTTCTCACACACAGTGAAGATGGTACTGAACGGGGTTATGGTTTATTAGATGTATCAGAAGCATTTTTCATGAAGACCTCTAAAGAAACTTTGTATGGAGTTCCTCATTTAAATGATAATTACATCTTTCCCTCTCTGATGGCAGGCTTATGCATCGCCATTAGGCATGAGACAATAGGAACGTTTCATGTCATGGTTATGTCGACCAAAATCATTGCGATGTATGATATTATCATGATAATCATGAAAATATAGTTCATACTTCAATGGAATCACTTTACCTTACATTTTATTAAGAAACACATACTTATTGCACCATGTCTCCCTGTTATTTATTTTGGAATCCAGAGCATTTCCACACATCTCCTTCAGCCATGGTGACGGGATTTTGGAATGACTGGAAAGATGCGGGCTCCCCCCTGTCCCCTAGTTTAAAATAACTCAGGAAATCAATATGGGACTGCATGCTGGCGAGCTAGACAGCTTTTCAGATCAAGCCATGTGAGGATATTCACAATTATTCTGATTCACAATTATCACGTTAATTGAAATTCACCATGATACATTTATTTAGTGTTTTTTTTATTGTTATACGTGATAATATCGTATATTGTCCCATCCCGTCCAACGGCCATTCATTGCTCTTGTATTTCATCCAGAGTACAAACTCTATTTAATATATTTTAAATATTTTAATAAGTGTTTATTGTTGCATTAAAACCAGTCCTCCCTTCCCTACCATATTAGACCAAATTTTATCTTGTTTTTGGGGGGGCAGGAGATCTTTAGGGGTAGATAGTAGGTCAACAGTGCGCCACATAGAAGGAGTATACATCATCTGAGAGGTGTGAACCTGAAGAATAATTGAATGATAGAAGTATATGATAGCCATTTCCTAGGTGCAAAATTCTACAAATTGCTAGAAAAAGACCTTCTTGTCAATAGAGCTAGAAAAGCCATCCTTCCTCTGGATGCTCCTGGTCTCTAGTTTGTGGTTGTATAGTTTCATGAGGCTATACTAGGATATCAAGGCTACTATGCAGCATCATCACACATGAATATAATTGGGCTTACTGAATCCACAAGAGTCTCAGCTTTCCAGTCATACCCAATGCGATTTTAATACTGTTTAGTGACCCAAGTATACATAAATATTCAAATACACTAGAAACAAATGACACATTTATACTGGGTGCAAGAAACTGCATGGGATTAGCATATAGTGGGCATGTCAGTAAATTGGAGGGGTTCATTCAGATATCTTTGAAAATGGCCATGCCAAAATTTTGCCTGACTTTGGAGTGTTATTTAGCCCACTTCCTGATAGCTAGCGTGACATGTTTGGTACCAATGTTGTGCCAATTTAGTTTCATATGGTACCAGCATCTCTTTGTGACTGAGCCCACAAACAAGATCAAGTTTGCCTGAATGAAATACAATATATGATTTACAAAATAATCATTAATTTTAGGAAATATCTGATTAGAGAACCAATGTTCAGTCCTCAACAGCCTTTCATACATGCTATACACTAGAATCGCATCAAAAAGGACTGTGATGCCATAGTC
>NW_023339674.1:28027041-28027952 GCF_004916995.1 Morone saxatilis
GCCCTAGATGAGAATTGTGACTTTTTTGTTGATTTGTCTGCTTGTTTTTTACGTTTTTTGTGTATATGTGTGTTTTCAGGCCTGGTTGGTTCAGCCTATCACCTAGTGGCATTCCCACCAGATTCTGCATTGGCAGCACTACAGAGGACAACCAACGCAACAGTTCCTATGGGTTAATATTTTTATTATTCAAAAACCCTTTTCAGCTGTGAAGGCAAACTGTTATATACTTGATATACTGAAATACTTTTTCAAACTAAAATGAATGGTACTATATTCATAAAATGTATACCGTAAAACAATAGCATAAAATCATGGGTGGACTATTTAAAGTCACCTGAAGAACCAGCCTTGAGACCAGGCAATATCTTATTTATCATTGTATAGCTTGGGATCTCTCTCTAAGTAATTTCTCCTAATCCATTATTGTACATATGACTGATAGCAAGAAGTAGTGCTGGGTGATATACCTAATGAACCAGTATACCAGATTTAATTTCATGTGTGATATGAATTTTTCATATGCCGCCATAGCTTGGTTCATGAGCTAAAATGGTAAATGGACCCCTGTACTTGTGAATAGGCGTTGTCTAGTCATTCCCGACCCTCAAAGCGTCTTTTAGCACTACGTGCACATTTCACCCTTTTTCACACACCATTCGACCTCAGTCATGGTAAGAGTCCAGTCGAACCAGAAAACTAACTCAGTTCATACCAGTTCACCACATCGATGCGACAGCATCGGGGGCAAATTTGGGGGTTCAGATTCTATGCTTCCCAAAGGACATACTCTTCGACATGTGGCACGGAGAGGCCGGGGATCGAAGCAACAACCTTGCCGAATGGGGGAACGACCCCGCTCCTCCTCTGAGCCCCACAGCCAAATAAAACTACAAATGTATTGGGGATAT
>NW_023339674.1:28028052-28030761 GCF_004916995.1 Morone saxatilis
CAAACAGAAACTAACGCATTCATAGTCATTCACAGCATCGGGAGCAAATCTGGGTTCAGTATCTTGCCACATGTCAAAGTATCCTTGAGAAAAATACTGAACCCTGAATTGCTCCCAATGCTATGCATCTGTGTGTAAATGTGTATGACTGCGCTAGTTTCTGTTGGATACGTTTTGCCATTACTGAGTGAATGCGTGTCAAAGGGTACGTAGTCTAAATGTGCTTTGAGTAGGCGCCCGGTTAGCTCAGTGGGTAGAGCTGGCGATCCATGTACCGAGGCTGAGTCCAGGGTTCAAAACCGACCTGTGGCCTTTTAGTTTAGTTGTTGCTGTGCGTCTCTGTCTCTGTCCTTCTCTTTTGGATGCAGAACTTTAATTTATTTATTTATTTACAGTTTCACCCGTACTTTGTTTCAATAAACTTGTTGGAAACAACATAATGGTCTTCAGAGTCATGATTATGGAAGGGTGTTTAGCCGCCTGTATACACCCTGTGTATTGAGGACCTCACAGACCTGTTGTCATAAACCGCGGGCTTGATGTGAGATTTACACACTTTGAATCACATACCAAACTAAACTTAAACTTAGCTATACAAGTCTAAGTAGCAGTGACATATTACTAGCATTAAATATGGATTCCAACTACACCCCTTTTTAAAAAACACCATTTATGCCAATCCTTGCCAAGAGATTATAGCTAACCAGTGAAGTTTAACAGTAACAAACTGATTAATAATTAAGCTTCAGGCTGACTCACACGGATCGGCTAATGCTCTTACAGAGTCAGAGAAGCTCATAAATAGGAGAACGCTGGAAGCCTATAAGAAGTCTAGACATTCTGGAAGATTGGAATCAACATGTTGGACAGTCTCACTACAGGTCTGAACCTTCTTTAACTTCTATGCTCATAGGCTGTTTGGACAACTGTTTTTTTTTTTTTTTTACAACAACAGGCTTTATGGCACATACAAGGTAGACTATACTTTCAAGAACATGAAGACATGGACGTAGGGGAAAGCAAAAATACAAACTATAAATGACACAGATAACTTAATGTGTTTAAACAGCGAATTCAGCAACTCTTAACGGGACTGAGCATTACAGTCTGCCTGTATTATCATTTTACCTTCAGTGTGGGCAGACAGACATGCTGAACTTTGATATGAGGACCTATTGGCCAATGGATGTAATAAAGGCCACATAGGTGGTCAAAAACATCTTGAAGTGCCTGTTTAAACTTTGTATTATCTACAGTATGCAGATAGTTTCAATTACATTTCCAAATGTTTTCAGATCCCCAGACCTCTGCTAACACCCCAATATAATGGAGGTGAAGCATTGTGCTATGAATCATCCAACACGGATAACATCTAACTTCAGCCCATACTGCAACTATTGTTTATTATTACGTATGGTCTAGACCTGGGGCCCGTTGCACAAAACCAAGATAAGGGATTAAGCCGGGATATGTTGGTTATCCTGGCTGAATTTATCCGTGATCTGGTTGCACAAAAGCGGCATAGGGGGCAGTAGGATATGTTATGGTATAAGTTACCATGGAGATTTATTCTGTGGAGCTAGCCTGGTCTGGAACAGGCTAAGTTCCAGGATCTATTTAATCTCATCCCTTATCTCAGTCAGCAGTCACCACAAAAGGAAACCAATAGTTATTCCACTGCCCACTACACATTGTTATCACATATAGACCCACTGTCATTATTTAAACGTTTGTGACCATTAATTGCAATCATTTTGGATAAATTATGATTTTAGATGATGTTGCTATCATTAGATAATTTACAGTTTCCCATAGACTATAAGGCTATATATAAAATGACGAAATATTAGGGCCACAGAGAAAAAATAAAAATTCAGACTTCGAGAATAAAGTCATAAATTTACGAGAATAAAGTCATAATATTGTAACCCGTTGTTTTAGAGAAGAGTTGTTAAAATGAGGGCTGTGGAGCATTTTGTGGAATTGTACTTCAGTTTAGGTTTCACAAACAAGGAGATTCTTAATCTTTTGGCACGTCAGCATCACATTGTCATAAGTATCAGGACTTCAAAAAGAATATGCAAGAAAATGCATCTTTTCCGCAGAATGAACTAGTCTAGAACTCAGTCCAGTCTTATGACTTTTCCCCCCCCTTTCTTCCTCAGTGTGGCCCTAATACTCCGTCGTATAAAATACACATCCCATATAAATATAAATACACATCAAAGTGTAACATTATGTTCCTTTATTGAATAAGGATAAAGCAAAAGAGGTAAACCATCAGCTCCTTTCCAAACTGAAGTCAGTGACTCTACAAGATGGAAAGCACAGAATCAAAGCATATTATACAACACAAGGATAAATACACATTTAAAGGTCTGTATAAAATACACCCCGTATGTCTGAAACTGAAATAAATGCAGGACAAATCCATACACATCAAATGAACAGACAAATGAATGGATGCAGTAGCCTCCCTGCAAGCTTGTATACACAGTATACAGCACAATCATAATAAGAGGCCAAATCAATTTAAATTACAAAAAAATAAAAAATAAAAACAAATTCCTCTGCCACTGCAGGACATATTTAACTTACATTTAAAGCATGCATATTAACTAAAATAATTTAACACATATTGGTCCCTCACCAGCCGACCACATTGCAGGATTGTCCCAGTCCATGGCTGGTGGCACTCTGGGGGCCCTC
>NW_023339674.1:28030861-28035366 GCF_004916995.1 Morone saxatilis
GAGATAACTTCTGTTATTATTTGCGCTATACAAATAAAATTGAATTGAATTGAATTGTTATGGTCATCTTGTAGTTTTGTAACTACGTACAAAAACAGCTTAGAAAATCATCTAAAATACTTCCAGTGTCTTCAGTTTCAAGTGTTAGTCAATTGCGCTTCCATAATTAAGGCTACAGCACTTAATATGAATATAAATGTTTCTGCACAATTTCAGTGTTCCTTTCGACAGAAAAGTAACTAGACCTAAGCTCTTTATTTTCAATATTATTTGATGACAGGCAGAGATTGCTATTAGACTAAAAGCAGACGTCTATGGTTTAATTTAGTACAGGGTGACTGTAGTTGCCAGGCCAGTAGTAATCTATTAGCAATATTCATGTAAATTTTGCCGTGACCATTTTTACATGTTCATGTGCTTTAGTATTGCATATTTCTAAACAAATTTGAAATGATTTAAATAACCACGCACCATCTGACACAATAAATACAGGGCCTCTGGGGCCCCTGTATTAAGCTAAAACAATGACATAACATTTTTGCATCAAACATTTGCCATTGAAAACAAAACCTGAACTGGAAAAGTAAAAATTGGCATTAAAACAAAACAAAACAAAATTGTCTTGGCCCTGAAAAAAGTTTTACTAAAAGATAAAACACATTTTATTTCTTTTAGATTTCCTTTTTTTTTTTGTATTTTGCACAATCTTTAGATTTGGACTTTGGACTCACTTCCCACAACTAACCGGCACAGTATACCCACCTTTTTTAAAGGGGAAGGCTTTTGGCCAGTAAAGCACAGATGCATTTAGGCTGTATATGTGGTAACCAGAGGTGGAGGATCAGATCCTTTATTAAGGTAAAAGTACTAATATCCCACTTTGAAAATACTCCAGGACAGTGGGGTTACAACAGAAGCCTCCTATTGTCTCTGTTGTGTATTTACTATTGCTCTGTTACTATTATTGTTTTAATAAAGCAATAAGCAAAAGTATTTCCTATCCGATTATTTAACCCTAACCCTAACCCTAACCCACATGCCAAATTAAAAAGAAAATAGTCAACACATTAATTTGTGTAATTGTGTGTGTGTGTGTGAGAGAGTGTATATGTGTAAAATTTAAAACAAGTGTGATATCTGTACATTCTTGTCACATTATGCCACATTATAAATTTAATTAAAAGAAAATATATAATAGAATGTTATTCTTCTACCTTTTGTACTGCATTGGCAATGGCAGGACTATATGTTTTGTAAAAATAATTTGTCACTAACACATTCAGTGGAAACAGCTGACATTTTGGCCTCCTCTAGAAAGAAATTCTACAATAGCAAAATTATATTCTGTACTTGTCATGCAGGCAGCAGCTCCTCTGGGTTCATTACAGCGGCACCTCCCAGCACAAGTCTCAAATTGGAAGCGGCTGACATCGCTGTAGTTGTCGTCTACTTTATCTTTGTCATGGTGGTTGGAATATGGGTAAGAACTAGAAGTGACTCAACTAATTTTAGGTGGTGTTCATGATATTGTGTTAAACAACTGCAAGATTACACTTAACAAAGCCATTTTTAACTAATTATTTTTTTTGATTCCACAAATGCTAGTATCCTAAAACATCTTGAGAAGAACTATGCTGAACTATGGATATTAATGGGCTTTAAAAGTGACTTTGAATTTTGGCATTGAAAAAAACATTTGGCATTGTAAACAAAACCTGAACTGAAAAAGGAGACATTAGCATTGAAACACTGGAAAAAAATCCTAAAAGTCCTATTTTTTTCTTCATGTCTGCCTTTATTCACTGAAAAGGGACCATTCATCCTATTGCAAGTCTGTCACTTTGTCAGTGGTTTTCAATTTCAATTCTCTGTCACTGTTTTGGTGTAGAAAGGAAGGTATGAGGGGAAAGGGCAAGGAGAGCATGATTTACATAAAATCTACACAATCAGGAGAAAACGTCACTCCACTGGAACTGATGTCCGCTCAGAAGCCTCTGACATGACTACACATCTAGCATTGAACAATGCCTCCCAAAGTATGTCAAGTCTATTTCTCTCTGCCATTGTTTTTCACATATAAATTAAAGCTACACTACATAATATTGGATTTGTTCTAAGTAGACTACTTGATATTAGAGCTAATACGTGTCAGATAGCAAACATTAGGTTTCATGTTATAAAACAATTGCAGAGAAAAACAGACTTGCGGTTTGGGTGAACTCGTGAAAACCATTGCCATTGGTCTGCGGTCATATCAGAGGCTGCTGACTTGTCCTCTAATTATGAAGTATTTCTGATTCTGATCAGTTTTCAGGGTTGTTTTTATGTGTAAAATACTGATATTTATCTTTGTCTCTTTTATAGTCATCAGTGCGAGCCAATCGCAGCACTGTGGGGGGGTACTTCTTGGCTGGACGTTCAATGACCTGGTGGCCTGTAAGTAACAAACTTCTGATTGGTGTGCATAATGTTTTTTTCTCAGTTCTGTATATGCTACATTCTATATGGCTATGTAAACATACTGTACTGTTCTATTGTCTGAATTATAATCCTGTTTCGTACTGAATAGTTAAGTTTTGCTGCTCTTATGGCTGTGGCTCAGGAGATACAGCAGGTCATCCAGTAATCAGAGGGATGACGGATGAAGTTTGATCCCTGCTGTATGTCGTTGTCCTTCATCAAGATACTGAAACCCAAATTGCACCTGATACTGTCTCATCTGTGTGTGAATTAGTGTCTGTTTGTGACGGCCTTTGCCAACAGTGTATGAATATGTGTGAATGGGTGCATGTGACATGTAGTGCTTTGAGTGGACAGAAGTGTGAATTTCCCCAGTGGGGGATCAATAAAGTCTATCTTATCTTATCTTAAGAGTGTAGAGGCACTATTTAAGTACAGCCCATTTACAATTCACCATTTACACCTACCCTAACATTACAGAACAGTTATTCTGACACAATCAGAATAATGTTTTAACATAGAATTTTAATTTCATTTTCTTCTGTTTGAGCTTAGTTATTTATAAGTTGGCAAATAAGGAGCCAAACTAAAGGTGGCACTTTCAGTAAATAAAAGATTTTTTTTTATATATTATTCTTATCTTTCATGTACTTTCATTGAGTTCTCATTGAACCTAAATGATAATATTCCACTCAAAATACCATGACTTGACATATGGAAGAAATATATATATGGTCAGTGAAAGCCTCAGAAGACTGTTGCTTTAAGAGATTGTTGTAGTCTGGGTATGAGACTGATAGTGAAACCCACTCAAAATAGTTTATAACCAGAGTGAGATTGTTTCCAATCTTTTTACAATCAGCAGTAGCTATTGTCCAGCAGAAGCACCTTAGTGTGCTGAAGAATTACTTGAACAGGCTATGTTGTTGAGGATCATGTTAAGCTAGGCTAATGAATTTCTGCCATGGATGTTTGTTTGTTGCACATCAACATTGCAGTTTACATTACACTTAAATGTAAATGTGCTGGAGTTAGCTAATAAGCTAATTTTCATCTGTAAATGTTATAACAAATTAGTGCCCAATACCCTCCGTATAGTGCTTCAACAAGTACTATTACATACACTATACAAGTACAACTATACAATACATTAAATTCAATTCAATTCACTTTTATTTGTTATAGCGGCCAATTCATAACAGAAGTTATCTCAGGACACTTTTCAAATAGAACAGGTCTAGACCGAACTCTTTTACATTTACAGGAGACCAACAGTACCATTTTCATTTTGGTTCTGGACTTTCATATTTGGATCAATAAGCTTGTTAAAAAGCCAAAATGTGTAAAATGTGCCAAATCTAGTAGGCTAACACCTGTTATTTTCAATGTGTTCTATAATATTTAATCAACATTCAGGTAATTAGGGAAAAAAATGACTGGTTGTACGGATGCGTGCTGTACATTGTACATTCTCGGAGCAGGTTCTTATTGCCTGTATTTGTCATGCCGCTCCCACATTACCTGAATACCAGCTTAAATTGAGAATTGCAACAGTAGCTCATCCATTGCAATATAGCGCACTACAAAAAGTGAGATATATAAAAATTGTGGTGACCCACAATGGAACACTATAGACATTCACCAAGAGACTGTACCTTAAGGAGAGGTTGTAAAGCGTCTTGTAGACTCGCCACTGCCACCTGTCGTGCGACAACGTTGACGTCACGGGAGCGCGCTTAACAATTTATACCTGCGCTGGTGTTGCGACCACTAGTTGCAGTATTCTCCTGAACAGAGGGTGGCGCAACTGAGCAAAGGCTACCGACTTTGCTATTTTCTACGCACTAGAAGAAGAAGAAAAAGAAAAAACAATGGCCGCCTCTTTTTTGATTTACCAAATCTGTCGCGGAGGTTCTTCTAATATTTCCAGCATATGACCTCCTCTTCTCCAACATTCATGGAGATTTCTTTCCCATGAATGTTGGAATCTCTGTGTTCCTTCATTGAATGATCGTACAGTATGTCTGTAGAGGCGCACTTGCTCG
>NW_023339674.1:28035466-28038598 GCF_004916995.1 Morone saxatilis
GTACTTACCTGGGTCAGCTAATTTTATTTCATACTGTGAATTTAATTTATGTGGAAAGAACTGCATTTCATTTACTGAAAGGCTGAACATTTTATGTTTGGGAAAAATTTAATATTTTAATATACATTTATACCACATTCTGTGTTGTGTGTTATGTGGGCTGGGGATCAATTGCTCTTGTGCTTCAGTGCTACTGCCAATCTCCTTACCCGAACCTAGTTGATCAGACGGAACCCGAGGTGAGTGAGAAGAAGGTTACAACATCGAGCAGAATTAATGATAAAATTGTATGAAACTTGAGGTGCACATGGAAGCACCGAAGCATTTACTGCTTGTAGGTCTTGAGCAAAATATTACTTGGTTGGTTGACCTTCGTCACAGATTTTCTTCACTGGAAAAAAAGGGTGTGCAGACAGGAGAATCATCGCAGGTAATGACCCTAGCCTGTAACAATAAATTAAAAACATGTTGAATACCTTCGAGCTGCTTCTTGTTTGTATATTGTATATTGCATATTGTGTGTATTGTTTGATGCAGGGGCAGAAATCAGATTTTAGGTGAACCACCAGAGTTATGGCTGCCCTTATCAGGCAAACGTCATATTTATGACGTGCCCATAATTCAGATGGCAATCCAATTCAGCCATATCTGAAAAATAATTTTTAACCATGATAACCATGGTACTGTGCAGCGTACCAGTGTCCCAAACCAGGGGGCTAAAATCAGTCAGCAACTTCTGGGCACAAACCCACATCCCCAAATTCTTCCAATGCCATTCCTCATGTTTGGCCAACAACACATACTCTAATAAGGTTTTTCATGGAATACAGCTCTTTCTTAGTCTAGCAGCAATGTCGGGTTTCATCAGACAAAGGAAATGTTGTTTTTTGAGAACATAATAGGGCTCCAATGCTCTTGCCCCAATTACACCTCAGTTACACCCAGAGGAGCAGAGTCCAGGTCTGGATCCAGCCAGAATGGATTTTTGGATTTTCGTACCTCAGTTAAAGAAGCATATAATGAGTCAGTTTTTTACTGTTTTATTGTGAATATTTCATAATAATATACTATACTTATTAATTAGTATTAATATTACTACTTACTAAAAAATACAATGTACCTCTTTGTCTTTAATAAGTAAACACATACACATAATAATGAGGTACAGTGGTTCGACCACTAATCAGAAGATCTGTGGTTTGGTGGATCGATGGTTCAGTCCCTGGCTCCCTCCAGTCCCCGAGTATCCTTAAGAAAGTACTATACCCCAAATTGCTCCCAAAGGCTGTGCCACCAGTGTGTTAGTGTGTGTGTGTGTGAATGTGCATTATTTTCTGTTTCTGACGAGCAGTTCTTCCATCAGTCCGTGTAACACCAATTAATGCGTGTTAATCAAGAATATGAAATGTAGTGTAAAGGCAGTGGTCAGAAGACTATGCAAGTCCGGCATTACTTTGCTACCTAACCTTTTGTTGTCTTCCCCTGTACTACCAGGTAATCAGTAAGTATCTTATTAATACCCTGTACCTTGTACATACTAAATAATTACAAGGGGTTTAATCAGTGTTATCAGACATTCTATAAATTCAACAGCATTTTTGAGAAAGCAAGCACCCAATTTTTAAAAATATATCCTTTTATGTGTGTGTGTTTGCAGATTGGAGCCTCTCTCATGTCCAGTAATGTTGGCAGCGGTTTGTTTATTGGTCTAGCAGGAACAGGAGCAGCTGGAGGCATCGCTGTTGGGGGATTTGAATGGAATGTAAGAAACACGGCCTGATAATGTAAATGGTAAATGGACTTGAGTGGATTGAGCACTCAATGCGCTGTACACTACATGTATACATATATATATTTAATACATATTTCTATCTATTTATGCCACACTCGCCCCGTTCGTGCACATTCATACACTGATGGCAGTGGCTGCCATGCAAGATGCTGCTCACTAGAACGGAAACTAAGCATCTGGAGCAGTATCTTGCTCAAGGACACATCGACATGCAGTGGAGGAGCCGGAGATCAAACCGCCAACCTTCCGATCAATGGACGACCCGCTCTACTTCTAAGCCACAGCCGCCCCTATGTATGATTTTGAGAACTGGGGCAGCCACTTATTCACCTCTTCTCTTTTCTTCTACCACCACATACTAGTATATAGTGGATGGTCATATGGCAGCAGTTACAGCCTTGAATTCTGAGATTAGGGTCAGGTAAGGATTTTTTTTAACTTAAAATTTCACATGTGGTCCCAATCCACTTCCGTAGAGGCCTCTAAAGCAAAAAGGCAAAATAATCTCACAACTAAAGATATTGAACCAATAGTGTCCGAGGTAGAACCAAGAAAAGGAACACTTTTGAGAAGTGTTTACAAAACTTTTCTTGGCAGTTATGTTATGGCATGTTATGTCAGTCTCTGAAGATATGCTCTTTCCTGAAGGCCTTGGCTTCAGTATCTTCCAGCAAGGCTAGATATGCCATCTCAACACCCGCTTAGTGAGCAATTGGAATCTTGTATGTGTATGTTTGTGAGCATTCTGAGTTGTGACAATCCTTTGTGCACTGAATTCAATGTTTTGACAATAAAGTAAAAAACAAGTTTAATGCCAGACAATACTGACAATGTGTTGTTGTAACTTGAATGTGTTTGAATGTGATTGTGCAGGCAGTGTGGGTCCTGGTGGCTCTGGGTTGGATCTTTATCCCTGTCTACATTTCTGCTGGTGTGGTGACCATGCCTGAATACCTGGCCAAACGCTTTGGAGGCCAGAGGATACGCATATATATGTCTATTTTGTCACTCATCCTCTACATCTTCACCAAAATATCTGTAAGACACACACACACAGTTACATTCATTTATTTGACAGACTCTTATTTCCAAAGCTACCCTAAGTGTGTATATATCTATAAATAAATGTGTGTGTATGTTACCCAGACAGATATCTTTTCGGGGGCAATGTTCATCCAGGTGTCACTGGGCTGGGATCTCTATCTGTCCACAGGCACATTGCTGCTGGTCACTGCTGTTTACACAGTGGCAGGTAATCACAAACACAAACACACACATGTAATAAATAATTACTAGAATGTATTTTTTTTTTAAAACAAAAAGTAATAAAAAAAGGGGGG
>NW_023339674.1:28038698-28043073 GCF_004916995.1 Morone saxatilis
TCCAGTCAGCGAAAACGGGAACCCCCACCAGCACGAGAACGCCCATTTGTGGCTGCGGTTGGATGATATTGAATTTTTTCCATTGTCAAATGGTGTGTAAGATCTTTAATCAAAACTAAACCTTCCACAAAGAGGGAAATAGAAAAATCAATAAATATAATAAATAAATAAAACAGACAAACACAAAACAAAAAAGAGCATCATATAATAAATCAAGCTGGTGATCAGTAGTAATTTAATGAGCACTTACTATGGATATACATGTCAAACATAAATCAGCAGCTTGCTGTTTCCTTAATATTAAAGTAAATAAATAAAAGGAAATAAATTTGCCCAGTTGCTGTATCACAAACAAGAAAAAAAACGCATGACATACTGACCAGCCAAAGTTGCATGAATAGTGGCCTGTGCAACACCCTGGGCGGGCAGGGGGGTAATCCGGGAATTTGAAATTAGCAGTCCCTTTAAACTGGAGAGGCCCAAACTTCCTGGCACGACGAAGGACCTCCACAAAGTCTTGATAATAATGTACCTTTGCCACAATGACACAAGGCCTATCATCTGATTTCCTTGCCTGGAGACCCCTGTGTAATTGATCGATTTCAGTTCATCATATAGTATTGTTGTGATCCAGAACAAACAACTCCAGACAAATAGTCATATTAACTTCTCACTAACAGTACTTTAGGTTAGTTCATTTTTTTTCTTTTGCATTATAAATTATAAATGTAATTTAACTGCCCAAAAAAGGGCAGTTATAAAATGCTAGTTGACTTGGGGGCTTCTTGACTGATTATCCATCCAATCCCTCTGGTCTCATCGCAACTTCAGCATTACATCATCACAACGAACAGCACGTGAATCCGTCCAATCTCCGTCTCCTTCCTCTGTCCTCACTTTGTCCTTGACTATTTCTCAGTGAACCAGAGCACTCCCACAGGATATATATATACATTGATAAACCTCGTTCTGAGGGGTGAGGAGGTGGTATTGCTGCCATCTACAGAAAGGACATTGAAACAACCTTTGAACCCCTTGCCTTCAAACTCTCTGGTCCCACTCACCTGGTCACAGCTGTTAACTACCACCCTACCACCCCACATTTCTTCCTGACCCAACTCTGTGCCATCTCACCCTTTGTTCTCCTCATAGGTGACTCGGCGGGTCCCTTCCCTAATGTCTGATAATCCCTCCCATCTTGTCAACTATTACATTAAAACACTGTCCTCTTGTCTCGACCAGCTTTCTCACATTAAAACTTCTCAAGCCCCGTGACAACTCCTCCGGTTCCTTCACAGTAGACAAGTGCAACTCCTTCCTTTCATTTTACCAAACAATAATCAATACAATCTACAGCAACATCACCACCTCCCCTGCCCTCTTCAACTCCCCACCTAACTGCCCTTCTCTTACCACTCAACCCATCTCAGTTTTCCCCTGTTTACCTCATGGAGCTGTCCGACTTCATGGTAGGAATGAAAAGCTCCACTTACACCCTGGATCCCATCCCAACCAATCTTTTTAAGGAATGTCTTCCAGTCATCTCCTCACTCCCAACTCCTCCTTCAGCACGGGTTCTGTCCCCCAAACACTCAAACTAGCTGCTGTCACCCCCATCCTCAAAATACCTGGTCTTAACCCCCACACCATGAGAAATTTCTGGTCTGTTAAAAATACTTTGTCATTGCCTCCCAACTCAAAACCCACCTAGTTTCCAATAACCTGTTTGAACCATTTCAATCCGCTTTCCACAAACAACACAGCACAGAAACCTCTCAAAGTCACCAGTGACCTTCTACTCTCCTCAGACTGGTCACCTCAACATTCTCATCCTAGTGAACCTCACTACAGCTTTTGACATTATAAGCCACACCATTCTTCTCTCCCGCTTTGAGTCCTTCCTCAACAGGGAGAAAAGAATGGAGTGTGAACGGCAGCAACCTCTCCTTTGAATTCCATTGTAATTGAAGGAATTCTTCTTTTTCTTCTTTTTCCTCCCAAACGAACACATTTTTGGACGCTTTCCCACACTCGAAAACTCATGAAACACGGCGAACATGTTAGTTGTGGTGAAAAATGTTGTATTCTATGCGTCGCTTTTGGGTCGGCCACTAGGTGGCGCTACTATCAAGAAAAGTGCATTTAGGCTAATAACTCCCGCATCGTTTGTTGCACGTTCAAAACCTTATATCCACGAGGTCGTTGAATGGAGCTGAATCTCCCCATTTAGGTCACACCCATTTCTGCTTAAAAAGTTTTTCCGCAAGAGCACGAAATGTCCATAAACTACTTTTTCGTGTTACTCCTATACACTTTGTCCGATTTCCACGAAATTTTTCACATAGCATCTGGGGACCGTCCTGGCAAAAAAGTCATTTGAAGAATTTTGATATTTAAAAAAATAAGCCTGTTATAAAATTAGCACTTCCTGTAGATTTTTCATCAAAACAGGAAGTGGAGCATTTCTCCACATTGGTATGTCCAATTGACACCAAGCTTGGGTCCATAGTTCCCCATTTCTGACTTACGCATCGTGCACAATTTCAGGTCATTGCCACAAAGTGGCAAATTTTTCGCCTTGTATTTGAACAAACTTTCCCTCGGGAATTTATCGGATCTACATCAAAATTGGCCAGTACAGTCAAAAAACATTGCTGATTTAAAGTTGTGCTATTTGTTACTGTACATTGAATGGCGTGAATGTGGCATGCTGTCAAAATCGGCCACGTTGAATTTCCCGGTGATTTTCAGCATTTTCTTGCGTTGTATTTGAACAAACTCCTAGAGAATTTATCGGCTCTGCTTCAAATTTGGTCAGTACACGCAAAATATGTTGCTGATTAAAGGTTGTGCTATTTGTGACTGTACATTGAAGGGTGTGTCAGTGGTGTACTGTCAAAGTTGGCCAGGTTGAATCATATGTCAACTGTGCTGCCCTTTCCGGTATTTCGCAGATTTTCAGCGGTTTTTTGCACTGTATTTGAACGAACTCCTAATAGGGAACTTATAATATTAAAATTGGTCAGTACAGTCAAAAAATAGTGCTGATTAAAAGTTGTGCTATTTGCGACTGTACGTTGAAGGGCGTGTCTGTGGCGTGCCATCAAAGTTGGCCATTTTGAATTCCGTGGTCATTTTCTGTGAATTTCTTGCACGTGTGATTAAAACAAAACTTGGTACGATGATTGCCCATGGCTTCCTGAGGCTCGCTAAAAAATGTGTCAACAATGTCAACAAAGTCAAATGTGTCTGGTGGCAGGTTACATAACTGTGCGAAGTTAAAACGGAATGTCAAAACTGTGATGCCATTTCCGACATGGCGCTGAATTTCCACGTTTCACAGTGAAGAGTCTCGCTATGAAAGCCTAAGTCTTTTGCACAGTGTCTGAAACTCGTGACAAAGTAGAGCAGTCTACCTCAGCTTCTGGCGATGAGGCCTTGGGAGTGGGGCGACGTGGCGTTATGTGGCTGCAGTGGGCAACCGCCGTGCAGGCCCCGATGTAGGTTGATGGCGAGGTCCCGCCCAACGCTGCTTGCAGCTTTAATTAGGGACCGAGCCAGCGACCGCTGGAGGTCCCTATTGAAACTGCTATGTTTCTTCTTACCTATTAATATTTAGCCGGCCTTTTGAGCTGCATTTTTGAGCAGCCGTGAACATATAGCGAAAATTCAATTTTTATTTGACAAAGTTGTCAGGCCTGGTGAAAAATTTGATATTCTATGGCGTCGCTTTCGGTTCTGCCAAACTAAAAAAAAGGATGGGCTACTAATGTGAGAAAAGTAATTTTGACTTTTTGTTAAAGCTTAATAAAACTTCTGGCATAGTTTGTCCGCACATTCCAAGAAACCTTTAAATATCCACGCGTTCCCAGGTGAATGGAGCTGAATCTCCATAATAAAGCCCGCCACTTCCGCCTATGAAATTTTTTTTTTTCATTAGAGCGCGCGAAAAAATGTCATGTAAAATTACTTTTTCGTGTTCGCTCTACAACCTTTGTCCTGAATTCGGCACCGAAATTTTTCAAAAAACGTAAAAGCAATCTGGAGAAAAAATGCCCTGAACAAAAAAACGTAATTTGAATATTTTTAGAAAAAATTTTAAAAAAAAAATAAGAAAAACGGCTGGATAAAGACTTCCGCTGTAGATTTTTTCGTCAAAAAAAGGAAAAGTGTACCAATTTTCTCAAACATCGGTAATGTCGCGAATTGAACACCAAGCTTGAGTCCCGTAAAAAACTTCCTTGTGTCTTCTTACGCATCGTGCACAAAAATAAATCAGGGGCCAATCGGCCAAAAAAAACCAAAGGTGGCGCTCTTTAAAAATGAAGGGAAAAAAAGTTTATATTCCGCATCCGGCGGCGTGTGATTAAAACGG
>NW_023339674.1:28043098-28043285 GCF_004916995.1 Morone saxatilis
TTTTCAATACGTCCCAGAGACAACGGGGCCTATTTCAGTGGAGTGTGAAGCAGCAGAGGTCACCAAGGGCTGTAACTCTGCTACAAGAGAAGCCGGAGAGTCGGTTAGACGAAATAGCCCAAGACCGGTTCGGAAAAGAGTCAGACCAAAACGTTACGAAAACTAGGGTTGAAGTAACTCTAGGAAA
>NW_023339674.1:28043323-28045219 GCF_004916995.1 Morone saxatilis
TCAGTGGGAAGATAACCATGGCAGGGTTTTAGACCTGTTAGGGGCATTACCATTGAGAAAGTATGCGTTACTGAATGACAAGAGACGACTGAAGATTGAAGGTGACTGTAGTCTTTATGTGTATAGTTCCCAGCAGGAAGATCAAGGTGATTTTAAGTGTTCTTTTTATGATCCACAGTTTGAAAGTAAAGGACTAGAGTTGGGATTCAGAGTTAATGTGGTGACTCTAGTGGTAATAGCTGTAGATAAGAGCACAGGGCTCCAAACTGTTGGAGAAACAAAGGAATTGACAACAATGACATCAACACTTCAATCTAAAACTGAAAAAGTGGGATATAATTCTACTCCTTTAGCGTTGACAGTTACTAAAGGTGTGAATGTATCACATTTGACTGCACTGGCGCCTCGGACGATTCTTACAACACTAACCTCTTTGAAGACTGTGATAAGAGTTAAATTGGGAGGAACAGCTCGTCTTCCTTGTCAATGTGGGAGATGGAATGTTGGTGGTAACATTCCTCCTAAGTGGAGAAATAGTCATGGTTTAGATGTGTTGTTATCGGAAGTAGATACTGTATCCCTTAGTCGGAGAAAGTATCTTTTGTATAATGATATTAAGTGGTGGAAGACTATGGGGGATTGTTCACTCTTTTTGCAAAATGTAACATGGGAAGATCAAGGGGAATATACGTGTACTTATTTAGAACCAGAGTTTGACTTTGTTCCATTGAAAAATTATTGGATAGAAGGTCATGTAACCCGTAAGGTGACACTTATGATTAAAGATTTGAAGCCTGTTGAAGTTTCTACTGTCGCCAAAGGGGTTCAGGAACATTCTATTAAAGTGATTACTCCGAGAGTAAATAGTACACAAATGAAGTTTGTTACTTTGCCATTAGAAACAACTAAGAGTGTTAATACATTAACGCAGGCAATTACTTTGGCAGTAACTTTGAAAAAGATGGATGTTACAACAACGACTCCTTTGAGAATAAAGGATGAAATAAGTGTAACTCAGAAGTCTATGTTAAAGATGGAGTCTGGAGTGAGTAGTAGTGATGTAGATTCATCTGTGATAATTCAGGAAACTACTCCAGCTGTAGAAAATGAGTTTTTTGATTTTGATAAGATACAAGAAGATATGATGGATCAATATCGTTCATTGCAGAAGAGGGAAGTTGCATGGAAAGCATATGGATTTGATTCCTCTGTGTTACAAATTGCAGACCCTTGGGCAGGTAGGAATTTATGGTTCCAGCAGTTAACTCATTCTGTAAGGTCGATTAGAAAATTGAATTGTCCATGTGTGTTGAAAGTTCCAGCACCAGGCACATGGCCTTCAATTTTGGAAACGGTGGCTCAACCTTTAACCGTTAAATGTCAATCGTATGCTTTATCATGGTTGTTGTATCAGCAACAATCATCTATAGATATAGTGATGTCTATATCAAGGAATTTGTTTAGACCGAAATATGATTGTTCTTGGATAAGGGATTTACCTTATGTGAATTTGTTAGATCAACAGGAAAATGTGTTAACAGCAATTCCTGAAGCAATGGAGGTAACACCTGTAAGGACTAGAAGCTGTTTTTGTTCGAATAATACTTATGATGGACCTGGGATGTTTATGGGAATATCAGATTGTGATGATTATATGATGACTTTAGATAAACCTGACCGTAAGGCAAAGGATAAAATGTATAAAGTGACTTTCTATGTACCATCTAGTAAACAGAAGAGAACTGTGATGGTGAGAGATCAGCTTTTGCCTGGTAATGTCACTATAGGGAATTTTCGTGATATTTGGTGGGTTTGTGGTGATAAGGCATATATATTCTTACCCTATGGATGGATAGGATGCTGTTACATGGCAACATTGAAGCTTCCATATGAGGT
>NW_023339674.1:28045319-28049718 GCF_004916995.1 Morone saxatilis
TGTGTAGTATCATTGATGTATGGAATCTGAACTTGTATCACCATATCCTTGTTCAGAGTTCTCCAGTCCATTCTTATTGTCCATATTTGAGTATCTGAATCCCTCTGCACATTCCCCCAATATACTCTGGAAGAAAAGAAAACACCAACCAGTATCTTTTGCAAAAACATAAAAATTAAACATTCAATACAAATGAATATAAAATTATGCAAATCACATTCCATTTCCCCCCTTGTGGTTCAAGAAGAACCACCAAACACCAAAACAAGAAGAAAAAAATGTGAATTATAACACAATTAGATGGTCAAAATGGATACTTCTCCATCAATATACCCTCTAACACCACTTCCTCATCTCCATCTACATCAGTCATATCTATTAAAGGCATCTGAGTGTGATCACCAGGCATCACAACTCCAACCCATCTCAATATCATAGCCTTCGCAAAAGTCAACAGCAGCGTACAAAAACAAAACATCACACACAGTGATATAAGAACCGCTGCTAAAATCTGGACCAATACTGCTCCAAATGGTCCTAATTTGTCCCTCAACCAAGAATTCGCAGACCATCCGGATCCCTCCGATGGACCAAATGCATCTCTTATAGTTCTCAATGCATCTATGACATTAGTTATGTTATCAGAACTATCAGGAATCAGAGTATAACAAGCATCTCCCGTCAAGTTCAAAGACACACACAGACCACCTTGCTTAGCTAAAATATAATCAAGAGCCATATCATGTTTTAACAACGTCAGTCTATGACTCCTTTGGGTATTTGACAAATATTCAAACCCTCGTATGGTTTCATTTGCAAAACCCTGCAAAGTGTAGGTAATATTATCAATGTGATCGGCCAAAAATGTCACACCATACCATGGGAGTAGTCCTATACCCCACTTCTCTGCTAAACTTATCCTCCAATGGTAGGACTCCAAATTATGAAATTGTGCCATTTCTCTTTTCACCCTATTTTCAGAAGTAGCCTCAGAGTGAGCCTTATCAGGTGCTTCTCCCCTCTGAATGGTAAAAACCTCATATGGAAGCTTCAACGTTGCCATGTAACAGCATCCTATCCACCCATAGGGTAGGAATATATATGCCTTATCACCACAAACCCACCAAATATCACGAAAATTCCCTATAGTGACATTACCAGGCAAAAGCTGATCTCTCACCATCACAGTTCTCTTCTGTTTACGAGATGGTACATAGAAAATCACTTTATACATTTTACCATGTGCCTTACGTACAGGTTTATCCAAAGTCATCATATAATCATCACAATCTGATATTCCCATAAACCTCCCAGGTCCATCGTAAGTATTATTCGAACAAAAACAGCTTTTAGCCCTTACAGGTGTTACTTCCATTGCTTCAGGAACCGCTGTTAACACATTTTCCTGCTGATCTAATAAATTCACATAAGGTAAGTCCCTTATCCAAGAACAATCATGTTTCGGTCTAAACAAATTCCTTGATAAAGACATCATAACATCTGTTGCTGATTGTTGCTGATACAGCAACCACGATAAAGCATACAATTGACATATAACGGTTAAAGGTTGAGCCACCGTCTCCAAAATTGAAGGCCATGTGCCTGGTGCTGGAACTTTCAACACACATGGACAATTCCATTTTCTAACCGATCTTACAGAATGAGTTAACTGCTGGAACCATAAATTCCTACCTGCCCACAAGTCTGCAATTTGTAGCACAGAAGAATCAAATCCATATGCTTTCCATGCAGTTTCCCTCTTTTGCAATGAACGATATTGATCAATCATATCTTCTGGTGTCTCATCAACATCAAAAAACTCATTTTCTACATCTGGAGTAGTTTCCTGAATTATCACAAATGAATCTACATCACTATTATTCACACCAGACTCCATCTTTAACATAGACTTCTGGGTTACATTTATTTCATCTTTTATTTTCAAAGGAGTCGTATTTGGTGTCTGTATCACATTTACAAAATTTGTAGACATTGAAGATGTTGTCGTTGTTGTCGTTGTTGTAACATTCATCTCCTTCAAAGTTACTGTTAAAGTAATTGCCTGAGTCGAAGTATTAACACATTTAGTTGTTTCCAATGGCAAAGTAGCAAACATCATCTGTGTACTATTTACTCTCGGAGTAATTACTTTAGTAAATTGTTCCTGAACCCCTTTGGCGACAATAGAAACTTCAACAGGCTTCAAATCTTTAATCATAAGTGTCCCCTTACGGGTTACATAACCTTCTATCCAATAATTTTTAAACGGAACAAAGTCAAACTCTGGTTCTAAATAAGTACATGTATATTCCCCTTGATCTTCCCATGTTACATTGCGCAAAAAGAGTGAACAATCCCCCATAGTCTTCCACCACTTCATATCATTATACAAAAGATACTTTCTCTGACTAAGGGATACAGTATCTACTTCTGATAACAACACATCTATACCATGACTATTTCTCCACTTAGGAGGAATGCTACCACCAACATTCCATCTCCCACATTGACAAGGAAGATGAGCTGTTCCTCCCAATTTAACTCTAATCACAGTCTTCAAAGAAGTTGGTGTCGTAGGAATCGTCCGAGGCGCCAATGTAGTCAAATGTGATACATTCACACCCCTAGTAACTGTCAGCACTAAAAGAGTAGAATTATATCCCACTTTTCCAATTTTAGGCTGAAGTGTTGATGTAATTGTTGTCAGTTCCTTTGTTTCTCCAACAGCTTGGAGCTCTGAACTCTTATTTTCATCTATTACCACTAGAGTCACTACATTAACTCTGAGTCCCAGCTCTAGTCCCTTACTTTCAAACTGTGGATCATAAAAAGAACACTTAAAATCACCTTGATCTTCCTGCTGGGAACTATACACATAAAGACTACAATCACCTTCAATCTTCAGTCGTCTCTTGTCATTCAGTAACGCATACTTTCTCAATGGTAATGCCCCTAACAGGTCTAAAACACTGCCATGGTTATCTTCCCACTGAACTCTAAATTTCCCTTCACCACTATTCTCACCCGTACACTGACATGGGAGCTGAGCCGACTTTCCTAGAGTTACTTCAACCCTACTTTTCGAAACGTTTTGGTCTGACTCTTTTCCGAACCGATCTTGGGTTACTTCGTCTAACCAACTCTTCGGCTTCTCTTGTAATGGAGTTGCAGCCCTTGGTGACCTCTGCTGCTTCACACTCCACTGAAATAGGCCCTGTTGTCTCTGGGACGTATTGAAAATCAATGTACCCCAAAATCTCCTTTTCCTGCTCCATTAACTGCAGAGTCATCCTGCATCCATCGGGAAGCTATGCTAGCCATGATCATTAACATCATCCACAACATGGACAATCTCTCCATCTTCCGAGTTTTGACCCTGGGATGATTATCCATACATCTCTTCTTCTGCCTGTTCTCCCCACATTTTGCTTCGTTCCCCAGCTCTCTTGAGGCCCTTCCAACATCTCTCGCTCTCAAGCCTGGTGGCCTCCCCTTGTCTTGGTGCTTTGACACCAATGTGACCAAATATACCAGCGCTTGGAGACTCTTGTAACCCTGGAACCTGTTCGCTGCTACTACGAACAACTTTCCAAACGGTCCTTCACCGGAGCGCTTCGTTATACACTTCCTGCTAAATACCCTTCACGAACACTTGTCGAGGTGCATGTGCCTTTTACGTCATGACGCTCTCTGCGCTCTCTTTTTTTTCTTTTTGCCTGGTCAAAACATACGCGGATATTCTTGCCTATGGAGTCTGCATATATGTACATAATGCTTCATCTTCATCTCCAAAAGGGCACGATTTTCGGCATTGGTTCACTTTTTGTTGCAACACCAAGGCGTAGCCATTCCTCTTCCCGTGACCAAAATTCATGGGTGTCATATGGCAAATCAACGCAAACTCACTTGAGCGAGCCACCATTAGCGCCAAAGGCAAGCGCATGGCTATCCAATTAAACCCTGTATGTTTGGCAGATTTTAACAAGCGAAAATTTTTCAAACCCCCCCATTCATCTTTTTTCAGCCAAATCCTGACTTTGCGGTGATAAACTGGGCTCTCAAGACGGTTGTTTCAATTCCCAATTTTTGCAAAACATCACATCTCCAATCACGCGTTTTCGTCAACAACTCCTTACCATATTGTGCTGAGGAATATCCGATCCTGGAAAGTCCCCCACCGTGGCTTACTAACCCTTCTAGCACCAAACAACTTTGGCCCCAACTGACTGAGCCATCCCCTTCACGCTCTCTACGTTGGACAACGCCTCCGGGCCACCGCGAAAATCTATCCCAACCGGACATGACTAACGCATGTATCTTCTGCTACCTTCGACTGGTTTTATCATATCAACAATAATCCACAAACGCAACTCCCAGCCATACGGACCCCCTTGGGGTT
>NW_023339674.1:28049818-28058546 GCF_004916995.1 Morone saxatilis
AATTTAGCGAGTTTTGGCTCCCAAGAGGG
Source organism: Morone saxatilis (assembly GCF_004916995.1). Classification (NCBI taxonomy): domain Eukaryota; kingdom Metazoa; phylum Chordata; class Actinopteri; family Moronidae; genus Morone; species Morone saxatilis. Next base: position 28,049,848 of record NW_023339674.1, read on the forward strand.
CACTTTAGCACGTGTTTTGGCTCCCAAGAGGGCACTTGAGGGCACTTTAGCACGTGTTTTGGCTCCCAAGAGGGCAGTTTAGCACACGTTTTGGCTCCCAAGAGGGCACTTGAGCACGCGTTTTGGCTCCCAAGAGGGCACTTTAGCACGCGTTTTTCAACAATTGGGCCACTGACAACACAATCTGCAGCTTAAATTAGCTCTGTTTTGATTTTTAGGTGAATATAGCAACTGCTATGGTGCTGCTTGTAGTTAAAAAAACAGATGAAGTGCTTCAAATTCGCTACCACTCTGATTCAGACCTCTGACTGGCTTCTCCGTAGCAACAGCAGCAGTGTGTCAAGCATACTGTATTATTTAGGTATCCACCGGGCAAGTGATGAAAAAACACATGATTAAAGTTGAATTAAATTTAGAAATTGTCTCTTGTTTGTGTGTTAATGTTAAGGATATCAATAAAAGAAAAAATGTAAATGCTTATGCAGGATGGACTCTTTGCAACTCTACTGACCAACTGTGGAAAGCAGACCGATCCTGAAATGTCTAAAATCTGAATTTTTTTGCAGTGAATATGATGGTTTATAGAAAATTAGAGAGGTTATGAGGCAGCAGGAGGTGTGCAATATCAAAGCTCTCATTGTTTCCTTTGTGCTTGAGGATTTTACTTTGGGTAACACTTAGTAAAGTACAGCTGTTTTAGGACATTGCTTGATTTTGTTCTTTTCATGTTGTTGGTAATGAGAAAAACATAGAATAATGGCAGCTTTGTCCTTTAAAATGGTTTACATAGACTCATATAAGTTACTTGTGCTTTCAAACAATGTATGTTTGTGATGGCATCTGGTTGAATCCTCCCTCAACCTTGCACAAATAAGGTAACATACCTCCAACCATATTCTGGCTTTGGCTTCACAAAGTAATGCTGTGCAACAAACCTGCAGAACTTCCAGAGATACCAAATATTACTGGGTTATGTCTAAAATTATGAAAAAGATAAGTATATCTATTTGATTAAATGGTGTAACCATATAAAACATGGAGTCCTGGGTCTGAATGCTTCACTCACTTCCCTTTATCACTTAAAAGCCACTTACAGGAACACTTAAGGTGGATTTCATGGTTCAAGAGGTTGAATATCACTTATCTCTGTGGCTTAACAAATGTGTACCCTCACCCCAATATAACCATTGTAATCTCAATAAAGCTAATCACACATACATATACTGTAGGCCTATATTATTTGTACCAGAAGGGCATATTGGTCACTATACTCTATAATATGTTCATCTACTGTACTTTGCTGATTGTTATTTTTGTAATTACTTTGCACACTTTGCAGACACTTTAGTTTCTTGCTCAGTCACCTGTAGAACACAGACAGTGATAAATTGTACTGCACAGTACAGCAGCACTTTAAGGCTTTCCTCCACCCAACCCTCCCACCCAACTCCACTCCAGCTGCTTTCCTCATCATGCCCTACCCAGCCCATTACACTCATTGTTTGATTTCTACCATCCACTGCTGCAAGTCACGGAAGATAAAACAAAAAGCAGATCCACGGTAAGACATTGAAATACATTTACATTTCGCATGCAGTTTTACATACTGTATATTTACTTGAACAGTGCATGAGACCTGTTCAAACACAGCAGTGTGTTGTCTGACCTTTAAGTTGAAGGCGATTTATACATTTCATAGCATAAAATAAAGGTTGGAAATGGGTTCCAGTTCCCATAAAAGTGAAATAAAAGACTAATGCTTACTCTCATTTAATGGTTTTTACAAGCTTATAAAAGTGTTCTTTATGCACTGCTGCTGGACAGAGGAGAATCCGTTACCATATTAAACATGGTGTGTCTATTAATATGGATTTGCCTTACTTCAAACACTTTAATCCTTATATCCAAGCATTCACTTCCATGGTTCCATAGCCAGAGCTGAATAAGTAATAAAAAATAAAAAATAAAAAAAAGATGAAAAGAGCTGCATTTAGATTTAATGGTCATAAAGTTTCATTTTCAAGTGTAATGTAATCCTCTTATAGATGTTTTGTTTTTGTTTTTGTGGATCAGGAAAATGCACATCTCGTTGTCTCTTCTCCTCATCTTCATAGGTAAGGACTTGAAATAATATGAAATATATTTTACACTAATATCACAATTAGCTATTAAATGAATGAATATACAGTATATTAAATATATTTAGATGCATCATAATACATTATGTATGATGGTAACAGAGGATATGAGCAGCAGGCAGTTGAGTTTCTAGCTTTGAAAGCCAGGAAGAGGCTGACAACATTTCATTTGTTACTGCTGCTTCTGTAACAAGCTCATCAATCAGCAGAACAAGCCTAAATCAGATTACAGAGATTGGATTACATCACTGTTAGCCCATGGCCCTCTTTTACCCTCCGTCCTTACACTATTGAGTTGTTGTTATTGTGCTTGTTTGTTTGTTTTGCTGTTGGTGCTTTGTCAGTTATGGAAAAGAATTTGGGAAAATGTGTGTGATGTTAAATAATAAAAAACAAAACAATCAGCAGTCACCTTTAGAACTCAGACAGTGATAACTTGTACTGCACAGTACAGCAGCAGTAATTCAACATTGTAGAATTTCTTATTGAACCAAAACAAAGCCAAAAAATATATAATTACAGAATGAATAATGGCATACAAATATTAATAAATGATACCACTCTTATGTTGGTGTATTAAGTACTGAGAAAAGCTGGTAGGTGATAAGCCAAGCTTAAAGGGGAACTCAAGGCTACCTGCTACCAGCATAATGCACCCGAATCTCCGACAGAACTGACAGTGATTGCATTGTGGATAATGCGCCAGGTTTTGACAAGGAGGAAGAATGAATAGAATAAAAAATAAATATAAAAAAAAACACGTCATCTCTGGTTCTGCTAAATCGATTTTAATTCTTTTTAAAAACTGTACACCCAGACTTCAACAATGTTATAGAAGTCTGACGCTAAATGTGTGGAGTAGTCTTAACGTGAAAATTAGATGGAAGAAACAGCTAGCATGCATTTGTCCCAAGGAAAAGAAGAAAAGTGAAAAACGAAACACCTTTAAAGCTTAATAATTAGCATATTGTATCTTGTTTAATACATACAAAACAGTAATCTAAACACTCAAATGTGTGGTTTAAGAGCTAGAACAGTTTATCCGCTCATTTCTAATTTCTGTGTACCATCTCCACAGGTTGCTTTACAACCTCACTGTGATGACAAGCTTCCAGCAGGTCACTGCCCCTGGGTGTTCTCTAAGAAATCATTAAATCGTAAACTTCCCCTCTAACCACAAAATGTCATTTTCACAATTTTTGTTTGTGTTCATTTTGTGAGTTTTAAAAGGTGCTAGCTGTATTTTCTTAACTATAGAGACAGCCTAGCTTAGCAAAAAGACTGGAGGCAGCTAATCGCCTCCTGGCTGTAGCTCAATGGTTAGCATGCAGGCATGAGTGTGGTATCAACCTTTTCATCTAAGCAAATAGTCTCCTAAAACTATTTTTTTTTTTAAACTCTCTCACACTGTAGTGAGAGAGAACTGAAATTGGGTATAAGTGTAAGGAGCATCTTCAAATAAAAATAATAAATACAATTTATACAACTTGTCATCCATTCACAGGTTCTACTTCCGCCAAAAAGCACGGGGATTTTGGCATTGCATCTGCTTGCCTCACCAAGAACAACAGCCTCAGGTTCAAGAATTTAGTCTATTCAATAATGCCATGACACAAGAACGCAAGTTCTCACATTCAGTGCCCGTATTTGGTATGTATTTGCTGTAGGTCGTAATACAAAATTAACCATAACATTTTGATCCTCTAAAGGTTGGACTGCTATTATGCAGACTGTCTAAACTCTCCAACTTTCGAGTGTGAACTGACGACACCTGAGGGGTCCCTGGTGGTAAAAACATCCATGGAGATGTGCAAGCATACGCTCCCAGAAAATCCACTGAATAAGAACAACAAAACCTTAAACTACAACTGCACACTGACGCGAAAAAACAGGAAAGAAAAGAAGACAATCACCATAACCTACAGTAAAGGAAAAAATATATATATTTTTCATCTGTAAATACAAGTCCAAGTATTAAACTCTTAAACTACACTATTAAAATTGACCCATTGTTACTGTGAAAAGTTAACCCAGTACTGCGTGGGTGCTAAATTGACCACACACACACACACACACAGGGTTGATTTTTATTGTTGCAAGCCATGAGTGATTGATTATTTGTAAGTTTAAAAAAAAGGACCAGTGGGTAGGATTTAGTGGTATCTAATGGCAAAGATTGCATTTCAGATTGCAAAAAGTGAACAAATTTTGCGTCTGTATTTGACAACGAGATTTAATGATTTGATGATGAGAAACTATGGTGGCTGCAAAAGGCTTTTTGGTTTGTCCGTTCTGGGCTACTGTAGATACATACCGGTTCAACATGGCTGACTCCTTGGAAGTTGACCTGTGGTGTCTAGATATAAAAGGCACAGGTATCCTTATTTTCAGGTGATTATACACCAATGAAAACATACCAATGAATATTATATTCCTTTTCTGCCAATAGAACCCCAGAAATGTTACACACTGGACCTTAAATACACCATCTGGGATGTTGGACATTTTTTTTCAACCTATGCAAACGTATCAGAGTAAAAAGGTGCAGTAAAATAAATGCTACTGAGCCTAATCCTCTCTTTCTCTGCAGACACTATCAAGTCCTGTCCTGCCACCACAGGCTTACCGCTGCATCGAGCGCCAACCTTACTGTGGCCTATGGTGATTCTGTCTCTGTGGAGGGTCCTCATCACAGATGGCGAGACAACATGAGGCATTAGCACTGGAAGATTTGACCAACAGAAATGTGTCCATATATACATTTAATTGTACAATTGTACTATTTTCAGGAGTTGTCTTCAGTCAACTTCAGTCAGTCAATGTTTGGATTCCTTTTAAATTTTGTTTACAAAAAGGAGATTTCAGCAGCAATGTTAAAGTCCCCCTCCAGTGAGAAATCAGATTTTCTTCTCATTCCTACAGTGTTCCTACAGCATTAAAACAGCCACAGTCCCTCCCTCCCTAGACCCCTCTTCAGTACTACTAAACATTAGTTAAATTCTGTCCTCCGATGGGCTTTACTCATCCCTGGAGTGAATGATAGCTGTAAAAACGCGCTTTCGAGGTCGGAAACTAGAAAGGCGCCAAATTATACAAGTACACAGTACACAATAACTACCAATAATAAATTTACTCCAATATCCACTATTAGAGCAAAAAAGACAAGATAGAACACAGTAACAGAGCACAAAAATATGCAAGATCAATAAGTCCTACTCACAATTCACGAAACAAACACAAACATATGTAGGCACAATCAGATAGATAGCCTAGACTCAACTCCACCCACACACAAACCACACATCAAAGGATCTATCTCCACTTCCGAAGATATGATATAAAATGATATATGGCTGCCGTGCTATCCTTGGAGAAAGTTAAGGTGTAGACATGACTACAAGTCGAGACACATCCTCAAAAAACACCGACCCAAAAAATACCCCAAAACCCGCCTCTACCCCCCCTATAGTCCATTCCAACATATTACGTGCAGAGCCCAAGAGGTGAACATAAGGGGGCCCACAAAACCAAAACCCACCCCCCCAACATAACGACAAACCAAACCACATAAACTTATGCCACAGCTTCTTGCATGGCCACCTTCTTAGCAAAAGGGGCGAATACAGCTGGTTAAAGGGGGGAGCCGCCAATTGCAAATTCCAACCCAAAGTGATAATAGAGAATTAGACAACAATAAATAACTAGCAAAACAACCGCCTATTCAGGCGAAGAGAGGATTTTTTTTTTAGTGCTCGTAGCCGGGTAAGCCAACCAAACCCAAAAACCTGAACGTCCAACCCAGAAAACCTCTGCTCCCATGGAAAAAATCGCCGCCCTGGCGCAGCTGCTCCCGCTTTGCCCTTGACACCTAAAAACCGACTGCTGATTAAATAGTTCAATGATCACTAATTCCTCAAATGTAAATCATATTACAACAATAACCAATTTAATTGTAGTCACTCCTCTACAGCCCTAATAGATTTCCCTACTATCTTATCATCTTCTTTCTTTACCTCTCAAAGATCCACACATATCAAAATAATGGTAATGAGAAATTAGTAGTTTTTATGAAACTAGTACTAAAAATATCGAACAACAATAAAAGTATAACCTCTAGACTTGGACTTTCCAGTAGGCTTCCTGACAGAATTACACGAACAAGAGATCTTACTCAAACACGATCATTAAGTCCCTACCTATGAAAAAAGAAAAACCAAGAAAATATAGAAGAGAAACCTCATAATAGGAAAATTAGTTCAAGAGAGAAACAAGCTGAAGAGTGTGAAAACTAAAAGAAACAAAATCAGGATAGTCTGTACCAATAACGGTATACCCTCGGCCCCTTCTGAAACAAGGGAAAGACACCATAACACATTTTACCGCCCCAAAAATATCCTCCAAGAATATTGGCAAGCTCAGTTAGAGTTTGCTAGTTTAGGTCACATTAGATATATTAATTATCTGATGTTAAAAGAGAAAGCCAGAAATATAAATAGCTCTAACCATGACCAAATAATATCTATACATATCCAATGAACAAGTAAGACCCACCTATCAATATTAAGCCTTCCATAGCCTCACAATAACAAGAACAAAACACAAATATGCGAAAGATCCTTAGTTAAAGCAACGCTGCTAACCCCCTAATTATAATTAATTAAACTCTAGCTATTACAATAAATAAATCTACCAAAACAACAGAAAGCCAAACCTTTTGAATTTATCTGCCCAATACGTAACCAAAAAGTTCCATAGATTAGCTTCACCCAAAAAAGAGGTACCGCAAACAGTTTTAGTTCCACAAGCTACCAAATATCTATGACAAAGTACGCCCAACGCAAAAAAACTATACGCGCCAATATGTAATATCTTCAGAGTCAATTACAAACAACTCTCGTACGAGAAATAATGTTATCTGCCTTCTCATGCCTACGCTGATCCTCAACAAGCGACCCTACCACCATACTAATTAATCAACTCAAATCGACAGTCACACCAGTAATCCTTTAAAATAAAATATACCACCTACGTTGATCTCAAACACAAGCGCGTACCATCAAAAGAAACGATTATAACTACTAAAACCCTCACGGCTACTCCTAGTACAAATCCAAATAATCAAAAAACTTTTACAAACCTATACCCAAATTCCCTGCATTGACACCATAACATTTTGTTATATATTCGGAAAAGGAGAAGCTGAGGCTTCCCCCATCTGAAGTCCCGTATATATCTCACAAATCACAAAACAAAAAATAACTACAATTACCCCCTAAAAACCGACCCTATTTCGTGTGCCACTATTTCGTTATGTAAGATTTTCCTTTATTTGATCCCACAATGGGAAATTCCACATGCTTGCAGCACGCAAATGACGATACGCCAGAAAAACCCAAAACAGCCTATCATAACAAACACTAAGAGTAGGAAAAAAAGATAATAACAAAAAAAAAAACTAAAGTAACAAAGAGAAAAGAAAAAGTAAGGAAAATCTACAAAACAGCAACAGAACTATAGCCGACCCAGCATTGCAAACCATATGCCGAGCACACATATAAGATATGCACAATTTTATCAATGGGTGGGCGAGGACGCGGAGGAGGGGAGGCAAGGAGAAAAAGACCTACGAAAACAATCTCTCCTTCACATATTTGGGGTGAAGGAAGTCTGTCACTGGAAGGAGCTGCTCAGTGCAGTGATGGTGTCCTGCATGGGGGGGAGACATTGTTTTATCAGTGAATGACTTCTTTGATCAGTTTGTTGAGTCTCTTCCTGGTCGACTCTGAGATGTGCTGTCCAGCAGACCCACTCAAAGAAAATGGCGATGCCAAACAGTGTCAAAGAATGACCTTCAGGAGCTCACCCTGCCACTCAAAAGACCTGAGTTTCCGGAGCAAGATACAGTCTGCTCTGGCTTTCTTATAAAGTGCATGTACATGTTATATTCCTTGCCTTGTGATCAGCCCGAGCTTTGCTGATACTGTGTAAGGGTTTTTAGATAGTCACTAAGTTACGTAATAAAAATATTATAAATTGAAGTTTACGCAAATTGGAAAGAGAAAGACACTTACGCTCTGCCAGTCTGTCAATTATCATCATGTTGACATACACCATTGATTTTATGTGTACTATTATCTCCACCCACAGCAACAAAACCACAACGCTGATCAAACTTCTGTTGATACTGTTTACCTTCCGAAGAGTTTGGTTAGCGTGTTGTTTGTGCTGTTTCCTGTGTGGTGGTGTGTGGGGGGGGGTTTATGACTGTTGTTTAACACCAAACAGCAGTGCAAAATATTCAGCCTTCTTGGAGACCCTGAATGAAGTCCTGTATAGGGCTCCAGTAGGGACCTCCATCGTTCTCCTGGAGAGACTTCAACGCACATGTGGGCAATATGGAGACACTTGGAGGGCGTACGCGGAGGAACGGCCTCCCCGATTTAAACCCGAGGGTTTTTTTGTTTACTTGACTTCTGGCTAGTCATGGATTGGTCCATAACCGAACACCATGTTGCGTACATAGGCGATGCCCATAAGTGTACGTGCTACCAGAAGCACTTA
>NW_023339674.1:28058571-28058761 GCF_004916995.1 Morone saxatilis
CCAAAGGTCTATGATCGATTTTGTGATCGTATCATCAGACCTGAGGCCGCATGTATTGGACACTCGGGTAAAGAGAGGGGCGGAGCTGTCAACTGATCACCATCTGGTGGTTAGTTGGGTTAGGTGGTGGGGGAAGCCAGACCTGGTAAACCCAAACGTGTAGTAGGGGTGAACTGGGAACGTCTGGAGG
>NW_023339674.1:28058773-28063668 GCF_004916995.1 Morone saxatilis
TGGAGGAGGCCCCTGTCCGAGAGACCTTCAATTCCCACCTCCGGCGGAGCTTCTCTGTCTATCAATTAATCTGTGATTATTTTTTCGATTAATTGATTAGTTGTTTGGTCAAGAAAATATTAGAAATTGAAGTTTCCTTAACCTTAAGGCCATTTCTTTAAATGTCTTGTTTTGTGTGACCAACACAAACCCAAAGATATTTGTTTTACAATTATAGAAGGGTATGGAAGCCACAAAACGATAATAACGCTAAAGAAATTTTGCATTTGTTCTTTAATAAATGACAGATTTTGAAAATTGCTGAAGATGTTTTTGTCTCAATTCACAAAACAATTCGATTTTGTGACTTGATTTGAATTTTCAGATCCAGTTAATTTTGAAATATTTAGTAGACACAGTATTTTGGAATGAAATGCTTCAGTTCAGACTCTTGTCATGAGGGATGTTGAGAATTAAGGCGGTAAATGTACAGTTTGACATACATGACATACCTTACGTATTTTTAGGTTATATTATACATTGTCTTCATGTGTTCTTCAGTTATTACTAATTTCATGTATGACCATAACTTATATAACACAATATATTATCTTGTGCACACAAGATAAATAATCTTTTGTGCTTTGGGGGTTCCATATCACCTTCTACTGTACAAACAATTTGTACATTTTACACATTGCATCAGTAAAGTTCAAATTCAACTGTTTTTATAGTTGAGCAGCCTTTCTATTCCTGGGCGACAGCTGAAACACACAAGTGGATGATTCCCTCTATTGTTAGACAAGTTTAACTGTGCGAGGTCACATATTGAAGAGTAAAAAGAGTTTTATTTCAAATATTCTATTATCAACCTGTCTCAATAGGAATGAAGTTCAAAACTTCTAATAACCTCTGGTAGGTTTCCCTTTATAGGCCTCCAATGACTTTTCCCCCCGACTGAAGGGAGCTCAGTGTGAAACTGCACACAGCCTGATTACTGGCGACCGCACCAGCGAACACGACACAACACCAGACACACAGCAGGAGGGAGAGCTGAGTACCGGCTGCTATCTCATGGACACCGTTGAATCTGAGGTATGTGGACTTCACGACATACCGGAGACAAGATCTCTTGGGCTCACAGAGTGCTAGATATCCTGCCCACGAAGGAAATTTGTAAGGTAATTCACTTACGTGACGTCCAGACTCTTCACATGCACGCAAAATTTTAAGCGCGGGGGCCCCCCCTTTTCAAAAAGTGTTTTGTGTCTTGCTGACGGATCAACAGCTGAAAACTTTACCTCACGCGAGAAACACCACAGAAGAACTAGGGAACATGCTGACATTTAATCTCAAAAACACTCATTTCTCGCCTCAACGTCTCTTTCATCACGTCGGTTTTACCGTTTTGTACCTTGAAACTTACAATCTTATTCAAAGAGTTCCGAATATATTTGGACGCGCTAAAAAAAAGATTTTAAAAAATGTTTTCCAGTTACATTTTTTTGACCCTTAACTTTAAAAAACTTCATGATGATATTGTTCACTAAATCCAAGTCCTCAAAAATTTCTAAACAAAAAATTCTATTTTTATTTTTTCCTTTGCTAAAAATGACTTTATCAATTTTTATCTGAGAAATTTTTGATACTATAGTATTATAGGTTCGGTCTGTATTTGAACCATATCGGGGTTTTCTAACGTTTGTTTATCAAGAAATAAAACCAACAAAATGAACCTGATGCCATTTAAAACCTGGTTCTGGGGCTTTTAATCATCATCATTTATATCACGATGATCATATCTGCTTCAATGGTGGCCTTCTGCTCCTGTTGATGATCATGTTGATACGATCGAAAAGGAGCCAGCTACTAAATGGACCTTGAGGTCAAGAAAAGAAAAATTAATTTAGGAAAATATTGAAGGAATTGGCTTTTTTTAATTGGGAAACAGGTTGAAATAGCAGAACTGAAAATAAGAGTGGTCTAAAACGATAAGAAGGACATATTTTAGTTTCAGTTGGAAGAGATCTGAGAAGTGCATACCCTGGAGATAATTTTACCCCGACTATCTGGAAGACCTTTCTCCCCTTTGTCAAAAAAACTCCAACAGAAGCTTTAGACGGAGCTCTGTGGCCAAGTATTCAGAGCGTCTGCCAAACGTCTCCTCCACCACGCGCTCCGGCCCACGCTCGCTGCCGCCAGCACAGAAATATTCCAACCAGGCCAAATTAATTTTCCCGTTGGAATCAGCCGAAATGCCGGGAAACGTGCTGAGCAATTCCGTCCGGAGATAATTGTGTTTTTTTTTTAACTGAGGCGAGCAGTCCTGAAAGGTTTCGGCCAGCTTCACCGGCACCAAACACCCGGAGCCCCGCTCCACTCGCAGCCGGCGTTGAGGAAGCTCTGGCAGAGACGCCTCCTCTTCCCTCCAGACTCTGCTTTACCTGAAGCCGCTGATGGAAGTATGCCTGTCTGCAGCAGATAACATTGTTGTCCTCTGAGACAGAGAGCAGTTTGCTGTGAGAGATCGTCATCCATCAAACTGATAAACGAGGTTGAGAGCAAAAAGTGTGGAGTGAAGTTTTCCCAGATCGTCCAACTGGCCCTCAGATTGAACGGTCTCCTGGGTCCAGACGCTGTAAATCTCATTCAGGAAAATGATGAAAACATTTATTGTTCGCACAACAAGATTAAATAAAAAAGATGGATTGTTTTTACAGAGAAGCTGGTGTAGCTGCATCCCTTCCACCTGGAAAACTTATCATTTATTTGCTTTTACACGTTAGCTGACGGGGTCACCTGATGGTCGAGCATAAAAAGACTTTGACTGAAATCGAGACAAGAAGCACTGCAACAAACCAGCTGAGACAACCAGGAAAACATGTCGACATTTATACAAGTAGAGGGTGTAAAATAAATATCGTAAGCATTAGTTTTATAATTCTGTATGAGTTTTAATTCATAGTTTTACCTGCCGAGGATTTGTGGCAGTCGTCTATTCAGCCACTGGACAATCTTCCACATATAAGTAAGCACACATTGCTAGCGTAAACAGAAATAAACACCAGGAATTCAATAGATAAGTAAGCGCTAAGCCATTACTAACATACGTACAGCCAACCTCAATAGATCGAAGATGTATAGTTTACATTCATTATCTAGGACATCCGACAGGCAGTATATTCACTATAATGCATACACGAGAGCTGAAAATTACATACTCCATTTTGCAACTCATCGGTTAATATCACTAAAATATAAAATTTATGAGAAAGTGCAATAATAGATCACTTTACCTCTAACCAGTATCACAATATATCAAATATAGTTGGAAAAAGATAGTAAGAATGTCTGCTGTTATACTGGTGTATTTATTTCGTACGTATCCCGCTCAAGATTTATTAGCCTAATACACATGCTTTATAGTCACACCATTCCTATAGTCTAACTGATTTGCTATCCTTAATGCAGCTTGTGGCTGTGTTTCCTTTGTCATGTTATAATGTCATGAACAGACAGAAATAATGTTTTACTTTCCAATCCTTCCTTGTCTTTACGTGCTTAGGATGAACATTCATCAAACAGAATGAAAAATGGCCCATGGTCCTAGATATGGAGAAATAATTGAAGTTAATCTAGAGGTGATTGTGTGTAAACTGTAAAATGTGATATTTGTGATTTTATCTCATTTGTTATTGGTTTAAAACAGGCTTGTTATTAAAGGCAGGCTTTACATCTATAAACGCATTTCACATTTTTTCAAGCAATTATCAATCATCTTGCGACCTTGCATCCAAGTTATGGTCCTTTGGAACAAACTATAAACCCTTTTTCCTTCATGAAATGGTCAGAAAACATGTCCATATGAACTAGTTTTATTTTCAAAGAATGCCCCTTTAAACTTTCCACTTACCATTAATACATTTGATGTTAAATGGTTCTGAAGAATTCACACTTTACTCTCAACTATTTTGCCACTAAAGACCTTACGTTAGACATTTAATCTAAAACATCTAGTATACTCAGGGAATGCTGAGTTTGAATTAGCAAGTAGCTCATCACTGAAATTAAGAAAAGTATTTGAAGAAAGAAATGTAATTATCAATGTGGACCTTGCAACACATTGTTTTTATGTCCTACTGTCGTTTCAGACGAGCCCTTTAATTGTCAGTGCCTACAGAAACCCTTGAAATTAGATCATACATTGAATTTTTTGACAATCCAAAGGTGTGCCTCACTCACCCAGATCATGAACAAAGACCAGCAATCTGTACGCAGAGGATGTCTCTGTCAGTGATGGTTGAATGCGGCTGGTTTGTTTTCCAGAGTTTTTGTCCAAGCTGTCCTGCTAAATGTGCCACCCTTTACCAACCACATACAGCACCACAACAAATAACTCATTACACAAGTATAATAGTATCCTGCCTGCAAAACTTGAAATATATGAATTGTGTTACCAATACAAGTAAGGTATGTAATATGTTTACTTTTTAATTTAATTGCTTTTATTTACTGCAAACCAGGTATTTACTTAATCTTGGATTGTTTTTACCGTACCTTAAGACACTAGATCTTAAAAAACCTGAGAACATACCAATCGAGGGTTCAAGCGGTTGTGGGATGCTCCAGGGTAACAAAGTAAGGCCCCCTCCGAGCTGCTTGAATATTCCGTAGCTCTGGAACTGAGGCGTGTCAATGATTTTGACAAGAAGTGGGTGTACTCCATATCCCCGTGGATGGGATCATTAAACACCTGTGAACCACATACACAAAAATCCAGTCATTTATACAAAGAGTAACAACCCAGTTCTTGAGGGTTACAAGCTAGCTCTTTCGTTTATTTCCACACATATCTTTCCTGATTTTTTTCTTATTCTTTTGCTGTAGAATCAACATGCCACAATCCTTGATTTGTT
>NW_023339674.1:28063693-28067950 GCF_004916995.1 Morone saxatilis
ATAGCTACATTACATAATAAACAATCAAAAATTTTCACACAATCAGCAAAACACAACGAAACCAAAGTTTGTCTTAACCACTTTCATACAGATGGTTACTTCAAAAAGAAAGTTTGAGCCTTTATCGCATGAGTATTTAAATGCTTTTTTCATATTGATAGATGAAAAATAATGCTTCTCAAGAGTTTCAAAAGGAAGAATAATTTTAAATAAATGCCATTAATAACAGTGACATTAAAAACAATTGAAAAATTAACTGTGATAAGTACCAATGAATCCTGTAGCTGAAGATGATATTCAGTAAAATAACCAAGCTGGATCCACAACACACCAACGAAAAAATCTCAATCAGACATCACTCAGAATCAAAATGTATCTAATCAGATTTCCACATTATTCACATTGATTAACATTAAACACCAAAACCAATAAATATTTGAATCCTAAAATGAATGTTCACTTTAAATGACAAAACTCCATTACATATGTTTGCAGATTCCAATTATAAAGATAACACAGAGAATACACAAAGAAGATAAATCTGTCAGGGAGTTTTTGCTTTTTTTAATCAGTTTTGATCTTCCAAAACTTCAGATTCATTTTTGGGAATTTTCTTACGGCTGAGCTCTGGTGTCTCCATCCTGCATGTAAATGAAAGAAGCGCAGTCTAGACTGTTGTTATTAGAAAAACGCCTGAGATAATTCTGTTATGATTTGGTGACATAATACAAAAAGTGAATAAAATTGAAGTCTAAATATTACCTGAGGCTGGAAAAGTCCTTTAAAGGGCTTTAAACCAATTGTCAAAGTGCTCCTTGGCGCCTTCAAACTCTTGTCATCAGTCTTCTTACAGAAAAACCTGATCAGCTCTCAGAAAATTCATTCTGGGAGAAAAATTGGACACCTGACAAGAATGGCAATTGTGAGAATAATGACACAGAAGTTGCCTTTAATAGAAAACACACGGAACAACAGCTCATGTAAGAAAGAATAGGTTAAAGGTTTTGATGTCATTACTTCTGACCTGGTCTTTGGGGATCTTTTTTGCAGTGTTCATGTCAGACTTGCTGTAGAAATAATCTTCATCAATGGGGTCTTGTCCTTCATCCAAGTTCATTTTCAATGGGCTAAAAGACAGAAGATGTGAGAGATACGCCTGTTTTCAGGTGAATGAGGCCACAACGGAGGTAGGCAACATCCATAAAATCAAAAGTCTAATCAAGATCCAGATTTTAGAAAGTTAATTAAGTAAAATAAATCACTTATAACTTTCAAATTCCTCTTTTGTCAGCCCGTCAGGGAAGATTTGAGTTCAGTTCTTCTTCCAATTAGAAGTCACTCTAATAGCTGCCATTCCTATAGTTCAATATCTGACACAGAAGTTATCAGTCCGACTTCGATGTCCAGTCAGTCACTTTTTAAATTAACTACATCTTTCTTTGTTCAGCTTTGTCCACACTAAAAACAGCATTTATGGGAGATTTTCCCAATTTTGGTGTATAAATTAAAAAAAGAAGTTATCAAATCCGAATATTTGATTTTTGTATGTTTATATCTGAAATACGGGATAAGTCAATCCAATTTCTATACACAGTATAGGTGCAACTCCCCGTTCAACATAAAAACATGGGAGGACAATGGAACCTCAGGTGTGACCCTGAATACAAACAAATCGATGAGAAAAAAAAAGCAATACACCATTTTCACAGCATGTATTAAACTTATTGATTGTTACCGATATCGATTAAACTCACACAAAAGATGTGCAAGGGGGGGCTTTTTTAGAGATAGTTGGCTATTGTTTTTGGCTACCATCTTGCAATGGAACAACAGCCATTTCTAAATAAGTGTCTTATTAAATCCCTGCATTGTACTTACTCACATTTGTACCAGAAATTCAAAACAAACAAAATCCATGTTGTTCTTTTACTTAAGCTGCATCGATCAGTAAACTGTGGTTGGGCAGTAAATCATTTACTAGTAATACTATCACAGTAATAATATTACTTTTCCAGTAACTAGTAGTGCGACTAATTACTATGAATTTCAGCAATTATATTACAGTTACCCTCCCAAAAAATAATTAGTTAACAACCTTTTCTTTGGTTGGCTCTAACTATTGAAATCCAACCATCCAATTACTCCTTGGATACATTTTTGTAATCAGATCAGAATTCAGAAGTACTTTATTTATCAAGTGGCATCACATGCTGTTAAAGAATAGGAAATAATACTTATATTATAAGAACTAAACACAATATTATTATATAATATATATTATATACATATATAGAATAGAAATGTATTTAATATATAAAGTTATTGTAATATATACAGTATGACCGCATAAATTAAATGTTTTAATAGCAGTGACTTTTAAAGACTGTGGTATTACAAAGTTATAAATTATGAATGATAAGAAGATAATATTAAGAGTGGAAAAATATTCCCATTACTTTGATTTTAACAAGAAACTGGAGACCGGGTACAATTACAATTCTGTGGGGGTAGCAGAAAAGTATGTAACTCAGTAGAGTACTAATACTACATATTACTTTGAAAAGTAATGAGTAATAAAATTATAGTTTTATGAGCTAATTGACCCAAATCGCTTAACCTCAGCTTCTCTTTTGAATTATGGGTCATCATTTTATTTCATGAGTAAAACAAACTTGTTCCGGTACATCACTGCTACGTTTGCTAACTTGACGCACGGTCGCGAAGGGTTGGGAGCCAAAAAACAGTGCGCCACATGAGGACGCCAGTGTTGACGCAGAAACCGGAGGATGACGTCAGTGAGACGACGTAGCAACACCGGGCTCTTTCAAAGAAACTGGCTCATTTCTATCGCGGGTTTTAAAGATTATGGTTGGTTATTTAAGCAACAGGTGGGCCGGGAAGTTACCTGAAATCTGAGCTCTTTCGTTGACATCGGACGTGAGTAACTTTCACTTTTACATCTAACACTATGTGACTAGACTTTAACTGTGCACGGGAAAGAGCCTTACAGATGATGAAAAAGTGGTAGCATACATTCTTAAGCTGTCAAGTTTGGCCAGAGCAAGGGGGCATATTATATCTATCAATCATATTCATCTATTATTTGTATTAAAATAGGTATTTATTCCACGTAAACTGAACTGGAACTGAGAATCAGAATCAAATCACTTTTTTTGGCCAGGTATGTGTGCACATAAAGGGATGTTGCCTCAAGTACAATCCGACTCGTGTAAATAACAGAAGGTTTCAACCAAAAGACATAGACTTCATATGTACAGTTATTCCATATCTATTAAAAAACATTTGTAGACAGTAGACAGTAGTGCACATGGTGCAGATGCAAAGGATGCTGAAATAAATTTTTTTACTTGCAATTTCCACATTGGGGTAGGGTTGGATATGACAGTATAGACTGAATATTTCAGCAATTAGAAAATAGTTAATGCGGTTTCAATTAAGAGCCTAAGGTTATTGTAAAGTCGTAGGGTTACTTTACAAGAGAATTGTACAGAAATCAGTGTATTATAATGGAAAAGGAGAAATATTGGATCTAATGGAATTGATTCAAGTTTAAAATACAATTGTTAGTTATTATTGCATTGATAAAGTAGGGAATTATTCATTCATATAGTTTTTATGCACCAGTAATTATCGTGGTATACTCAGACATCTTCCTGCTGCTGCAGCGAGGACTCGCCTGAGTACGTAGGGGGGTCAGCTCTACAGGTGAGCTACTTCAGGGACCAAATAACCAACTCCGATCGAATGTAACTTACGGAAGAAACGCATTTCACTTTTCGGTTGGGCGGACAGTTGGCACCATTTGCCTCCGCTCGTGGCAGCTCTACACGGTCAAGTGCATTAAGTTAACTTACTGAAAACAATTTGATGCCATGTTGTCATTGTCTAGGTTATTCACTGATTCTGGCATCTTTACTCTTTATTCTACAATCTCTTGATCTTTTCCCTGTTTTTCACCTGTCTGTCTCATTTTTCCAGTCCTGAAAATTTATAAAAATCTAGATGGATGTACGATTAGGCACATGATATTACCTTGTCAGCAGTGGCGGAACTAGACTTTTATACAAGGGGTGGCCAGAGGGTCGTCAAGGCTTTATCAGGGGGGCCATATACTAGGCCTAATAAAGGAAAATACTGGGATACTTTAACCTGGTACCTAACATGCCTTCTCGACTGTTGAGTTAAACTCAGGAAATAAAACTTTATGACGAAAGGAAATGGACCTAAGTTTCACTT
>NW_023339674.1:28068213-28069012 GCF_004916995.1 Morone saxatilis
TTGATTCGATCCCCGGCTCCTCCCTGCCACACGTCGAAGTATCGTTGAGCAAGTTACTGATACTGAACCCACAATTGCTCCTGATGCTGTGTCATCGGTGTGTGAATGTGCATGAATGAGTTGATTTGTGTTCAATGGGCTTTACCATCACTCTGTGAATGTTTGTCAAAGGGTGAATGTGGAAGACTAGAAATGCGCTATACAAGTACAGGACCATTTACCATGTTTGTATGCACAGTAAATTTGTTCTTCAGGAGCAAAAGTGAGTGAAATTATTGAACCAACAAACTCCTCCTTTCCATCTTCTCTTCCCTTGCAGTGCTAGAAATGTACAGCAAACTAAAGGAGCAGCTGGAATCCAAAAGGTATCCATCACACAAAGCATTCCATCACAATGTGACTGATGTAAAACTGTGATATTTAAAACAACTGACAGGAATTTTGAAATTTCCCAGTTTCACAGAAGAGTAACTTTCCCTACCCTGTGAACCTTGTCAACGAATATTCTAAATTTGAGCATGTCAATTGAGTTGCAACACAAAACAAATCGGACATTGAATTGTGAAAATCTGAGACCGCAGTGGAAAAATACGTACGCTGTGGTGAGAACAGCCAAGAAAGCAAGGTAACACAGAGAGTCCCATCAACACTGACCAGCTACCTGTTATGAAGCTAAGATACTTCATCATGAACCCTGCATCATTTAACAAGGCGTTAAATGTGTAAATACCAGTAAATGATATGTGGATTTGTATTGCTCTGCTGTCCTGTATTGTCAAAAAAAAAAAATCCTGGAAAA
>NW_023339674.1:28069038-28070005 GCF_004916995.1 Morone saxatilis
GGTCCTGGAAAATGATTTCTTTAAGGGTGGGAACCCTGATAGTTATGTTATGTCTGTCATTGTATTAGTTTATGGACATAATGCACAGATAATGGACATAATTCACAGGACCTTCAAATAGGTCAAACCTATGTGTTTAATGAGGATTAACACCTTTGGTATTAAGTCACGTTTAAGTGAATGAAAGTGTTACTAAAATAGTGGACAAAACTATACATGTTTCTGTTGTCCATTCTAAACAAGTGTCTTTCTTTTTAGCTAGAGAGAGGAAGATCAGCACTCAAACCCCCTATCAGACCAATCTGCAAACTGTTCAGATCATCCATTGCTCTCAGGGTTTGATTGAACATCATTTTTACCCCATGAACTTCTTGTTTATCCATATTAATGTGGCTGTATAAAGAGGGAAGGGGAGTTCACTTTGGACAGGAAAATAATGACCCTTTCTTGTTCATTACTGTGTACTAAAAAGGAAGAGGCTATTCATTGGCAGGACAATTGACCCTCAGTGTGCCCTTGTTCACAGCAAGGCCCCCTCGCTGCAGCTCTGTCACAACCCACAACCAATCCAAGGCAATTAGACCATGCTGGCCACCTTGTAGGATTTTTGTGTGTGTGGAGTGTACTTGAAGCACTAATGACATAGCCTATACACTTACTATAAATTGGAATGAGTTTGTTTGGCGCAAATGCATCTTATTATCTGTAATGTATGTGCTGATGCCCAGGTCACATTCTGTTCACTGTCCTTCGTCCTGGTGCTGTGCACTCAGACAAACCTTTTCACTGTACAGTTTATGAGGCTGTCTTCTGTTCATGTGTATGCAACACATTTTACACTCACTGACCGACCAATTAGATCCTGTCACAGCCTGCCTATCAGCCTAATGATGAGAGCTCAGCACACTGACCCAAGGCTGAACCCTTGTGATGCGTGCACACTTCAGCTGTGGCTCAGAGGCAGAGC
>NW_023339674.1:28070085-28070338 GCF_004916995.1 Morone saxatilis
CCTTGAGCAAGATACTGAACCCACAATGGGGAAATTCCCTTGTCACAGCAGCATTTACGTGAAATAAATAAATACAGATATAAAACAACTATGGTAAAGCTATGGTATGGTTATTTGAAAAACAAACTACAACATTGATCAGGTGTAGAGTCTGACAGCGGCAGGGATGAAAGACCTGCGGAACCTCTCCTTCTTACACCGTGGGTGTAACAGTCTGCTGCTGAAGGAGCTACTCAGGGGCCCCACAGTGTCA
>NW_023339675.1:0-4795 GCF_004916995.1 Morone saxatilis
GTGGGAGCTTTCCCCAGGAATGACGACATCAGCCGCATTCATGGTCATCTGATTACATTTCAAAATATGGAAAAATAAATCAGTATTTCATCATAAAAAGAAATGAAGATAAATTAGATTTGGTAAAGTCATGAAGTTATGACATTCTGCAACACTGTAGTACATACTTGCATTCTCCACGGGCAGTCTTCACCTCCGTAGTCATATGTAATTTCCTCTCCATGTTGTATATCATTTAAGGCAAACAAACATAAGTGTGGCTTCCTATCCACGTCAATCCTTTTCATCCTACAGTTCGGACGTATGTGCTCATCATTGACAAGCCGTCCAAACGATCCGTCTTCTTGAGAAGCATCAATACTTAAGGACAACAAGAAAAGGGGAAAACAATATTACACAATCGTCTCTTTCAGTTCTTCTTACTCAAGATATATTTCAAAACCTTGTACAGTTCAATTACATCGCAGGATGACATTGTTGTACAGACCCTACATATCTATGTGTCTCCACAAATGTATACAACAAAATCAGTGCCTTCATTTACAGTAATTGTATTTCATATAGTTAGTGTTAATGTTGAGGTTTTATGATATTGGGTTTTTATGCATGAAGTGTATTATGGAGTTTTAGTGTATATTGGTAATATTCTGGTTACTTGTCCCATGTTCTCCCTCTCCACTTGAATGAGAACATGAATGCAACACATGATGAGTGGTAAATGCGTCTTCTTCTTTGGGATTCTGCATCATCTATCATGTCTCCTCTGTATTCCAGTACAAAATCTCCTTTAGAGAATGAAGATAGGGCAAATACACCACGTCCTGTAAGACAAAATAATACATTTTCAAAAAAACAGGACATTACAAGTTAGTCTGTGGCAATATGTACTAAAAACACATGTTTTACACAATTATTAGTGCATTCAATGGCAGCTTGATTGACATAAGCTTATCAAATGCATCCTGAAGTTTTGCAATTAAATGACTTTAGTATAGAATGATCATGCATTATCATTGTCTATATGTATATGAAGTAACAATTAGTAATGCTAAATAACCACATCTGACATAATCTTACCTTTCACTGCATTGATGTATTTCACCTCTAGTTTACTGGTTTTGTCAGTCTTTGAATGCACATGCTGAAGGGCATCCTTAAGGGGACTGACCCTTGGTGGCATTTCAAACTGCAGAGAAATGTTTAAAGAATGAGAGAGCTTTGGCTTCAGTTCTATTACAATACAATTAGAGGCCAGAGTGAGCACCCACACAGGTGTTTTCAGTTATTATGGCTGATTAAACCTCTGCTCAGGTTTAGGGTGGGCTTAAGCTTTGATGGATTTTATTAGGTCACAAATCTCAATCTCCAATAAGAACGGTGTAGGTATATTTTGTCCTGCCCTAACAGGTGTAACAAAGCTGACAGAAGACTCAGGAAGATGTCAATCAATCACAGTACACACCCACACAGTCCCAAGAAGACGACTAATCAGCCAGATAAACTGAAAACACCTGTGTGGGTGTTCAGAGGCTTAGCTCTATAACTTACAATATTAGACACAAAAAAGCAACTGCGAAGATTTCTCATATTTATCATGCTGCCTCTTCAGAAACACTTTTAAAAGACAGATCTGAGTTAAATGTGGAGGATCTGTGGTGGCATGATAGCTGAGTTTATTTTTTTCAGGTAGTAAAATCAATCAGGACAATGTATGTGGAATCACTTCACTAGTCACTTTAAAGATATAAAAATCGAATTGCAGCCCTGTCAAGCTCAGGTCCCAAAAATACCTGTCCAGATGCACTTTCTCTTAACATGGACAGCTTGCTGTATTTCATTGTATTTTAGATAGAAAAACCTCTCTGCACACACAATATGTCTAATTTTTACGTAATATATCTCACCTATATAAACCTATGATTTAGTTACACCTTTACTATGACTAAGGGGAGTAAATTCATATTTGCAGCATTATATTACTAAATTCAATACCTGGAAATGTATTTAAAATTTCTCTGTTAAACACTGAAAAAAATTCACTTAGGTTTCACTTCACTACAAATATAAACAAAGTCATAAATAAGAAAGTAAGACTAATATGATAATTTTATCAATTAATTTCCAATAGGGTTACATTTGAGCAGCAGCTTATCCAAACACTATTACCTTCATTTATTTTTTAGTTGGTATAAACTCCTTGAAATGCACAGAATTCCATCATGTAACAACTAACAGTAGCTTTCAGGGAAAACTAAAAATATTGTTAGTAAAACAATTGTTAATTGCTAGCTTACCACTAGCTTCTGTGGCTAATTAAAAGCTAACTTGCTATCCTACTAACTAATTAACACTAATTAGCCTCCTTTGTGGGTTAAAATGGTCATCTATACAAATAATGATCATAGCAAGTAAGTAAATAAGACAATAATGCTTACCTTGTGGTGTGTAGTTCCTCTTTTTATCCGACAAACATCTTTAAAAGAAGAGCCTTTGCGATTGCTACCTTTAAAATTGTGTTGCTCATAAAATCCTTCTTAATGAGGACCAGGAAGTGGGCGGTAACAAACCATATTTGGAAGATCTGTGTGTGTGGAACAGTGAGTGCCTTACCAGCTCATACTGTAAGGGGGCGCAAGCATGCCCCGTTCACACACACACACTAACTGGAAAACATGCCGAATGGGCCAAAGCTAAAAACCACACAGGCACCTTCAGATAGACTCCTGCATTCATTTAAAAGAGTTTCCCTTTAGGGGACCTCATTTTTTGTCCCCATACTGTCAGAGGTCCCCATGACGTGACTGTGTAAACAGTTTGTTGTCCCCAGAATGTGATAAATGCCAACACACACACACACACACACACACGCAAACACTCATGTACTCGATCCAGTTTTCCTTGAGCTCTTGAACATCGCGCGTCATCCTGACTGCACACACTTCCTGATGGTGTTGCTCTCCAAACACAGAGAGAGTGACAAAGAGAAAGGGAGAGTCAGACAGGCAATCACTCAGAGCAGTTAAGACAGATGAAGGCACACAACTGAGAAATCAGGTTTTTATTCCCTTTTTAACCCTGTGGCCAAGATGACAGAGCCTGTTGTTGCTTTCTGCAGATGGAGCAGGTTTTTAAGTTCAAAGGTTGTTGTGTAACCAAACAGGAATGGAAGTCTCCCCATCTGGTTCTATAAGCCCCTTTCCATAATGCAGCTTAAACTGTAACCATAAATGTTGTAGAAGCTTTTGATTTAAAAGACATACGAGGAACAGGATGCTGGATCCCAACCTTGGGGGTCGCCAAAGATTCATGGGGGGTCGCAGCTAACTGAACACTGCCTGCGTCTGTATTTAACAACCTGGGAATGAGAATGGGCTGTGAAGTGTGTAGGAGAAACTCTGGTAGCCACAAAACTCTGTAAAAACTCAAAAGATGCGAAAGGCCCTATCTAGAGCAAGTGATTTATCTGTTCTGGGCTACTGTAGAAACATGGCAGTTCCACATGGCGGACCCCACGGTTGGGTAAAAATGTTTAAAAATAGTTAATGCAACACATTAACAAAATACTTAGTTTTCAAATAGCAGGTGATTAAGTAAATGAAACCCAGAAGACAATAGAGGCCTAACAAACACGGACAGCCTGAAAGGGGTCCCATTTTTGCATTTAAATACTATAAAAATGAGACACGCTGTTCTACCAATCTATACAACAGCACATGAAATGGCACCCAACTGCCAGAGTTGTCAGAATCAGTTTATCTTTTCAGCTGTGTTACCAATCACCAGTTCTTACATAAGCACTCTATCTGGAGCACAGCACACTTGACCTCTTGATCACCTCATGTGAATAACCTGACAATGCAATATTTTGGTTTCACAAGAAACAGTGGTTTTAAGTGCACATACTGTACACACTGTTAACAGGAACAGGGTGCTGCAGTCTTAATCTACGAAACAAAACATCAGCTTTATCTTGGGCATAGAGCAGGGCTGAGGGCAGGGGGCAAAACCCAGAGGTGTCAAGGTGTCTGGGCCCTGCCGACGCCGAGGGATAGCGCGTACACTGGACAAAGGAGGAGAGGAAGGGCTCTTATAACGGCAGACATATAGAAGAATTCCTCATCCTTATTCTCCTCTCTGCCTTCTGTAAACAAAAATGAGAAGAAAGGTGGGGGGAGGGGGGATGAGTGGGAATGATGAGGAGGAAAAGAGAGAGGTGGGAGGGGCGGAGGGTCTCTATTGTAATAGCTAGGTCAGAGGAATCTCTACCATTCAGGATTGAAAAGAGGCCCCAATTAAATGACTTCGTAGAGCAACCTAGCTGGAACAGTGTGCGTGTGTGTGTGTGTGTGTGTGTCACACCTAAGTATGTGTGTTGTTGCTGATGCATTTTGGAATGTAGGTCTGACAAGTGTGCGTGTGCGTGTGTTTCCTTGTGTGCGCACACACGCTCATTTTTGTGGTACTGGGGGTGATGAGGTACTTGAAGTGTCGCCATGGTGCTGTAATTAGTGAGCAGGGGTGAAAGGTCGGCCACAATTCTGCCGGCCCGGGACAGGACCTCTCTCAAGAGCCAGTGGAAGCAGAGGGAGTGGGGGGTGGCGTGGAAAAAGGAGAAGGGAGTGTTTTACAGAGCAAAGACTAAGCACACAGCTAAAGGAGGCTCCTGACTGAAACAGGAGAGAATAGAAAGCCATTAAGCAGTGTTAGTTTTGTAACGGTTATCCTACCCGCTCTCCCCCTGCTGGCATATGTCGACGTGTTTATTGTTGAGTAGTGAGTGTGTTTGTGTGTGTGT
>NW_023339675.1:4843-5044 GCF_004916995.1 Morone saxatilis
GTGTGTGTGTGTGTGGGAAATGCAGGTTCGATACTTTGGGTGTGGGCTATGAATTTAAATGCCTGTTTCAGTTGGTTAGCTTGTGACGCTCCTTAATTTTGAAGTAGCTTTAATCTTTGGAGAAAAAAAGAAAAAAGAGTGATTGTGAGAGTAAAATGAAGGCAAAAGCAAGCAGTGCTGGAGTAAATGCATTGGGGATGG
>NW_023339676.1:0-1419 GCF_004916995.1 Morone saxatilis
TCAATAATGTTCACAGTAGTATCGGCAGTATGTTTACAGTAGTATCAGTAATGTTTACAGTAGTATCGGCAGTATGTTTACAGTAGTATCGGCAGTATGTTTACAGTAGTATCGGCAGTATTTTTACAATAGTATGTTTACAGTAGTATCAATAATGTTCACAGTAGTATCGGCAGTATAGTTACAGTAGTATCGGCAGTATAGTTACAGTAGTATCGGCAGTATGTTTACAGTAGCATCGGTAGTAGTGGTAGTACTGCAGTTGTGTTTTTGGGTTGTTGCTGCATTGCAGATTTTTCTCTCACACACACCTGGACTGTGTGTGTGATGGTTAAGGTGCCCTTGGCTCAGTGCAGCAGCTCACTGTGTGCATGCTAATGTCCACACACACACACACACACACACAGTGTGGGGACTCCATGGTGTTTCTGAGGTGTCCCCACACTGTGTGTGTGTTAGAGGTAAAACAAGGTAGGATTAAATTATGATCAACTAATTTGATAATTGATTAATTGTTTGAACATGTCACGTTGGACATTTATTCCTGTTTTACCATTGTTATTATTATTATTATCACCAGCAGTGTATGGTAAAGACAGTCTGTCTGTCTCATGACTGCAGTCTGTCTCTGTCCTCCGTGGCCATGCAGGATGCTGTGGTTGCCATGGTTACCAGCATAATTTAATGGGGAATGTGCCGCAGACACAAACAAACAAAGAGAGAGTGTGTGTGAGGTGACATCATCACTGAGTCTGTTAATACCTTTAATGCTAATAAAGAACGTTTGAATTTAAAGTGCAGGCCAGAGGTCAGGGGTGTGTGTGTGTTTGTGTGTGTGTGTGTGTGTGTGGTGTTGGCTCCATTTATAGACGATGATGTCAGCACTATCTTTCTCCCAGCATCCCCCACTACAGCTATTATACAGCTCTCTCCCCTCCCCCATCCTGCCCCCCGTCTCAAGACATGTTGACTCCCCCCTCTCCTCCCCCGACTGCTGCAGCGCTCACACAGGTCCAACCCGTTCCTTCTCTGTCTCTTTGTCTCTGTCTTGAAGTTAGAACTTGAACTGATCCCTTAATGATTCAGTTATGATCAGATATTGATTTACTCACCTTTGGCCGGCACTGGTCCACAGTTATCCCACGTTAACCCTCATTTCACTCAAATACGTCGACATTCAGTCCTTTAGGTCTCATCTTTATCCCATATGGGTCCACATGAACCCATTATAGTCCTCTATAATGGACCCTTCTGGTTGAGCACATCTGGACCCAGATTCGGAATACAGGGAACCACCTGGTCTCATGGAGCCAGATTTATGCCATGTGATCACTCAGTCGATCAGTAACAGTGAGAGAAGACCTTCCCTGATTGATTTTCTCTCACCCCAACTGGTCGAGGCAGACAACCACCCACCTA
>NW_023339676.1:1521-2069 GCF_004916995.1 Morone saxatilis
GATAACTTCTGTTATGAATTGACGTTATACTTTAAATTGAATTTAATTTAGTATTGATTTATCTGATTTGTTGTAAATCCTCATTTTAATCTAGGAGACAGAGAGGATGATGGGAAATCACCAGGATAAAGAAAAGATTCACACACTATTTAATATTCACCTCCACTCGCTGCTACAAACGCATGAATTATTGGTGACACGTTCAGGAGGAGGAGGAGGAGACAGGACTGTGAATGGAAGCGTGTCTCCTCCATCAGCTTCTCTGCTCGCTGTCACCATGGGAAACCACTGAGGCGTTGCCTAGCAACAGCAGCAGCAGCAGAGACTGTCAGCAGCAGCTGTGTGTGAATGACAGAGCAGGAGGTTATAGTGGCGGCCATCTTACCCCTCCCCCACTGTGGTGTCCTCTGATTGGCTGCAGCAGACTGTAGAGACTGACAATAACAGAGTGTGTGTGATACAGAAATATGTGATTAGAGTTCATTGGAATGCACCCCATACATTGTAATAAGTCAGTGTGAGTTACAGTGACCCCCCCCCCCCCCCCC